>NW_022631196.1:525000-832500 GCF_010015895.1 Lontra canadensis | reverse complement strand
GTTACGCTGAAGTTTCAGTGATAGGGACGAAGACGGCCAGCAGACACTTCGATTTCATAAACTTCTGATTTCACTTCTTTCTCTTCTTCTAATTTTCACTTCTAATTTCTGCCCCCAGTGCCGTCACGTCGGATACGGTGATAATACCTCTCAACAGAAGGAAATCGTTTGTTGGTGAAGCCCACTCACCTGGAGAAAACCAGCTCTGAGCCTCTGCCACACACGACCCGCCACAGGAAAATACAATTCCACCAGTGACAGAAGGAAGAAGGAAATCTGCTCTTCCAATGGTTTTCCACCAATTTCTGCTCCTGCCCCCAACAAACGGCTCTCATGGAGGTCCTACTCTAGACCTGCGACGCAGCTTACAGGTTTCTGGGCTCAGTTTTTGGGGAGGGACCTTCAATCCTGTCATGAAAGATCACAGCACACAAGCACCCACAAGGTTAGTCCCTGAGGAAGGGCGCCATTCCTGTTTTGTTTGCGGCGGTAACCATGAACTCTACAACAGGGGAGCTGATTCTTAGAGCTAGCCTCACCTCTCTCTCTTTCGGCGACAGAGTCTTATCCTTTCAAAGCTAGGGCAACCATCTCTTTGCCACACATGTATGAACCGAGCCCATGTTCCCCTGTCCACCGGGCCTCACGTCCTCTGTAACCAAATCAGATCTGCCACGTCCCTGTGCTTCTCCACCCTGTCATGGCATCCAATTAAGCTTCCTTGGGCAAACTTTACATAGAGAACACCATTTTCTCTTTGGCAAAATGGGGTTCCAGTGCTTCTCCCAGCTCCCAGTCGCACACCAGGCAACGGGATTCTCAGGCATAGAAGGTAAAAAAGAGAAATGGGAGAAAGGCCATCCTCAGAGCCACCACCCCAGTCTCCTTCCTCATGGATGAGCCTCCCTTCTGGAAAATTCTCCTCTTTCGTGGGTCACCCATGGGTCTGAGGTAGGAGTCACAACGTGCCACCTCATGCCTAGATTGGCTCTTCTACCTCCACTGTCTCTTCTCACCACAAACTTCTAGAAACTGGGGCCACATCAAACACCCTTCATTTCCTCGGTAAGTGAGTGAATGGTGAACAAGAGCCCTGGGGTCATCAGCCACCTCTGGGGCTTGGTTAGGTCTGAAGGTCTGGGAGAGTTCAGTTTGCAACGGGGAGCCGGTGGCCAGTTGCTTCCCTGTCCACACCGTTGGGCACCATGCTACAGGCTCTCTCCACAGCTGTAAGAGATGCTTCACTCCCTCATTTAATCAACAAGTCTGTACCACTGATCACTCCAAAGGGGCTAGGAATGCACTGGAAAGAGAAACACACCAGGCTCCTGCCCTTGTGGGTCTTGAAGTCTGACGCATGAAGAAAGACAAGAATCAAATAACTATACAGATAACGAATGTCATGATGACAGATACAAAGGGGGGAAAAAAGAACCTGGACAATTCTGGAATCATAGTGCAGATGACCCCACAAAAAACTTGGGCCACCTGCCTGCTTGTTGCTGTTATTGTCACCTAGTAGGTAAAAACGGTCCTTCTGCTTTAGCCTTATAATAAACGATCCTGCTTGGTAGCCTTCTTGCTTCCTCTGACTTCTGGTTCTGTGGTTGTTTCTCCGTTGATTACCCTTGGTTCGTATTTTAACCCTCCTCCTGTCCTCTCGTGTTTCTCTTTGTGGTACCTTTTAAGTATGGCGTCTTACGCCGTTTGTCACTGTTCTTTCCACTTTCAAACTTCACCTCTGTCCAATGTTATCTGTTTTCAATCTCTAGCTTGTGGCCCTCTCAATTCTAACTGAGTGTTTCATTTTTTAAAAAAAACAGGTTAATTGTGTTTCATTGTCTTACTGTCGCCAGCTGGTTATTTTAAATCCTGTTCCTTCTCATCTTATCCGACTTAATCTTATCTTTCTCAATTTCCCCTACTTCAATTTTTAGCTCGTTCTCCATATTGTAATCTCTTTTCTGTATCTGTTATTTTTTTCTTTTTAATTTTCTTTACTTTTGTCATTTCGTTTTGTTTTGGGTTTGTATTCAGTTTTTGTTCATTTCACAAGCGGAGCGGGGAGCCCGGCGCACAGGGGACGTTTTAGCTCCGGGGGAAGATGTGTGCTGGGTGCCTGTCCCTCCTACAGTCCCTGAAGTTTCCCCCGGCTCTCCTCACAGGATGCCTGTCTCCTGTGATTCCTGAAACACACACCTCCTAAGCAAGTAACCAGCGGAGGGCACAGGCAGCCAATCCTTCCCAGCCCCGTGATGCATTGGCCCTGGCTCCGCTATTGCTTCCACAGTGGTCTTCCTCCGTTCCACGCTCACTTTAAGTCCTGCAGCAGACTTCTGAGACCCCACCTGTGCAGACCCGAGGGACTCCAACGGCAGAATGACCTGCCCTGAACAGCGTCCTGTCGGGGGAAACGGAGACCGGAGCTTGCACCGTGCAGGGCGCAGCTCTGTGAACCACACAAGGCAGCCGTGGTGCCTTCCCCAGCAGGGCTGGTCTGCAAAGCTGCCCCGCCGCAGCATCCACCACCACCGGGCCCTGCTTGGGCGCCTCTCTCCGCAACAGAAACAGCTTCCTTTTTTGGGTTTGGTTTTACCTGATTATGAAACTGGTACATGATAATTGCCAGAAGATAATATGGAAGGAAGGAAGATACCGGGCTGGACGCTTCTACGCCAAGATAATCATTCTTAACGTTTTGCTTTATAGCCTTTCAAATTTTTCTAGGAAACAATGCATAGCTAAGTATATTTTCCCTTTTTCCCAAAAAAGGGGATCATATTATGCAGACGGGCTTTGCAATCTGCTTTTGTCACTTCATAATATATTACGAATATCTTTGCATGTCAAAAATTCAGACCTCCACCATCATTTTTAATACCGCCAGGATTCCATAGTAAGGGAATCACAGTTTCTGTAACCGATTCCTTTTGGAAGTACATAAATTGTTTCCAAAATTTTACTATTATAAACTGGGCTGTAATGAGTATATTTGGTCAAATATCTTTGATTATCTGATATACACATACAGATACACATATATATGAATAATTTCATAAAAGAATTGCTAAGGCAATGGGTAGACATTTATTTGGGAGTCTTTGACATGTTTGCCAAATTATTCTCCCAAAACTTTGTGTAAATATAAACACCTACTAGCAGACTAAGAGAGTGTCTGATTTCTCCCAACCCTATAGACAATACTAATTGTTATCAATTTTATACAAATCTTTGGCAGTCTGAGAAGCAAAAACATAAATAAATAGACCAAAACTACTTTTAACTGTTTTCTCTGATTGCTAATCAGGTGAAAATATTTCCATATGTTTATTGGCCATTTATTTTTCTCCCTCTGGGAATCCCACGCTCATATCTGAAGATCCTGTAACATGCTCATTAGAAACAGGTGTACTGGTGAACGCTTCTTCCAACCTCTGCTTCCTTAGCAGCAAAACAGAGGAAATAAAGATGCAAGTGCCACGAGGGCAATATTGTATCTGCGGAGCCCAGCATATACCCAACAGAAGGGAGATATTCAAAGGATATTCACTGGAAAGAAAGGAGGAGAGAGGGAAGGAAGGAAGTTAGGAGGAAGGCAAGGAATAGCATCTTCCTTATTAAGATGTGGAAGACATGACACATACAGGATGTTTCAGTTCCTGACATACAGTAAACACTCACTAAATAAGGGCTCTTAGGTGGGCACTTTTTTCCTCCTGGTTGGGGCATTATCTTTCTTATTGATTTGTGGGCATTTCCTCTATGCTAAGGATATTAACTCTTTACCAGTCAAACTTCCTAACTGGAATTTTTTTTTTTCTATCTCTGAAAAGAAAATACCTTTTTTCTTAAATTTAAAAATAATATACACTCATTGTAAAAAAAAAAAAAATCCCAACCGTACAAAAATATTTTTTTAATGAATAAAAATGATCCTCAATCCTACTGTCCGATTGGCCTGCAGAGAGAGAAAGAGAAGCCAAAAACCAGAGAGACCAGCAGTGCAGTGCGGGAACCTTAGTGGCCCAGGGAGCGGGGGATGGGGAGGTAGCTGTCTTGCTTTCCAGGGACTCTCACAGTCTCTTGACCCCAGCTGTCCACAGGTGAGGCTACCCCTCCCTGGCCTGGCAAGTAGCGGGGGGCAGGGGTGGGGGTTGATGAAGAGCTCTAGTATTCCTCAAATTCCCCTTTTTGCTAAAGCCAACTTGGAGAACGTTTCTATTGTTTGCACAAAGGATGGGGATTAAGATACTCTCATAATTTTCCATAAATGGAATCATACTCTACCTGCTGTTTTGTAGCCCACTTTTTTCATTCAACAATATGTCATGGGCACCTTTCCAAGTCAGTAAATACAGGTCAGCCTCGTGCATTTAATGGCTGCAAAGATTTCCTTTAGTGTGCTTTGATTATTGACCATTTGTATTTCTTCTTCTCTGAATTACCTGCCCACGTCCTTGGACCTTTTTTCTATTGGAGGATTTGTCTTTTTCTTATTGATTTGCAAGAGCTTTTTCCTTTGTACCAGGAATATTAACCCTTTGTCTCACATATATGTAACAAATATTTTTTTCCCATATTGTCCTTTGTGGTTTATGTTTGGGTCTGAAATCTGTGTGTGTGTGTGTGTGTGTGTGTGTGCTCGCATGTGTGTGCATGCTGCTTAGAAGTATTTAATTTTTATGTGGTCAAATTCATGGAAAAAAATGCCTAATGAATAGCACTATGCTAAGTGAAGAAATAGGAAAATCTGCCAACCTTTACTCTTAGAGTTTCTGGCTCTGATATTATGGCTAGCAAAGGCTTCTCTCTATGATTATACAAATACTTCTATTTTCTTCTAGGTCTTTCTGTGTTTCTGTTTGTCTGGACACATCTGGGACTTATTTTGGCCTAAAGAATGAGTTAGAAGTCCAGATTTAAAACAAAAAAAAAAAAAAAAAAGAAAGAAAGAAAGAAGAGAAAAAAAAAAAAAGAAGAAGAAGAAGAAAGAAAAGAAAAAGAAGCAAGGACAGTGCTCAGTATTCCTGAACTCATTCATTCACCTGGAGGCTTTTCCACCAGTGTCTCACTGCCTAGCTGGGTGATGTCCACAAACACAGAACACCGCTGTCCAGCCTATACCCTCTTAGTTGGCCAGAGGGGCAACAAAGCCATCTCAGATTCTTTGTCCTTCCTAAGAAAATAAAATATGTCGAGAATGCCTGGATCCCTATCAGCCCACAGGCTCCAGCCAAGTTTGCCCTCTCTCCCTGCTGTGGACTTGGCCTGGCAATCCGGTTTGATCTCCCAACTAGTCACTATTTCCCATGGGGGTCCATGGGAAATAGTGTCACGTGGCCCCCTGCCACCTGAGTGTAAGTGTGTCTACTCTCCCTGGTGCCAGCTCGCTGAAGAGAACCCTCGTCACCTGCACCTAGGGCCAGCCCTGTCCCATTTCCCGAGGACACAGACCCAGTGGCAGAAACCGGCTCCTTGTGTGCAATTTCGTCAGGAAGGGAGATCTGTCAGATGCAGGACTGGTAATTCACCCTGCAGTGACATTTTCATTCACTTTCCCACTGCTCGAGGAAATGGCTCAATTCTCCCTGGGGTATACACAATACCAGAGGCACTTGGCCAGGTGGGTCCTGCAGGCACGATCCGGATATGTCAACCTGGTCCGTGGGCTGTAATATTATGGTCTATGACACTTAGCTGATTCAGCACCATCAGACTTTGCTTTCCGGCACCTTTTGCCTCTTCCAAAATCCTCGGCAGGCTCAGGCGTTGCCCCTGGACCCGAGTCCCTGAGATCCTACATGCAAATGAGCTCCCTAAGGACCTGAAACCAAACAAGATGTGTCTCATGCTCTGCCACTGGTGTGGCCCTTCGAGGGTCTGCACAAGAGGCAGAATGATCGTGAATCAGATTCTATTTCCCCACTTATGTGAACATTTCAGGGTTCTGTTACTCTTTGTATTGACTTGGTGTTTAAGAAGGGGGGTCTCTGTCCAAAAAAAAAAAAAAAAAAGGCAGGATTTCTGAACACTTGAGTTTCAAAAAACAAGCTCCCTACAGCTCATCTGATGGAGAAGACAGGGTGCAGTCCCAGGAGAAGGGTTCAAATAGGACAGGGGAGACCAGCACCTTGAAAGGTGAAATGCAACCACCGTTCCAGCAAGGATGGGAAACGGTTTCTGATGTGCAAGGATCTAGGAGCAAACTCTAAGAATATCCACGACGTGTGCCGTGGTTAAGTCTGAGCTGTGACCTCAGAGAGTCTTAGGTGGAATCAAGTTTCTGCCATTTGCAAGCAAGTGACCTTAAGCTTTTCACTTCTCAAAGCCTCAGCTTTCTTAAGGCTAAACTTCTGCACAACAGGGCCAGACCTTAAGTCACACATCCTGGATTAATCCCCATAGCACCAAGAACAGGGTCGATGAAGCACAAAGCCAGAAAGGAGCTCAGAGAACAGGCTGGCACAATCCCATCCCACAGACGGAAAGACTGAGGGTCTGAGAGTCAGAAAGGTCCCACGGCAAGATGGTGGCACTGCTGGGATGAGAACCCAACGTCCTTGCCTTTGTGGCCCAGCCTCCCTCATTTCGCTGAGACTTGGACCAGGGGTAGCCCCAGGCTGTCAGAGCCTTACCAAACCATACTAAGTGGAATTTAAGCCCACCCCCATGAAAACATCTGCTACGAGTGAAAGGATTTAAAATAATCTAAGAAACACGTTAGAAAACTATTAACTGACTCAGCTGGGGTTGCTATAACAAAATACCATAAACTGGGAGGTTTATCAAAAACAAAAACTGATTTCCAAAAATGGATTTTCCAGTTCCGCAGGCTGGAAGGCCCAGATCAGTGTGCGATCAGGGTTTGGTTCTGGGGACAGCGCACCTTCTGGCCTGTAGACGTCTCCTTGTACCCTCCCCAGGGTGCAAAAGAAGCGAGGTAGATCTCTAACTGCTTACAAAGGCACTAATCCCATTCATGAGGGCACCACCTTCGTGACCTCATTACCTCCTCCGAGCCCTAACTTTGAGCACCAGCACAGTGGGGGGGTAGATTGAAACATTTAGCCCCTCACATTAATTAGCCTCTTGGGTTAAAAACAGCCGGCCCCAAAAGCTGGGCTTTGACGTATTTCTGAAGGGAGTGCCCTCTTGGCTTTGGATTCTGAAGACCCACGCGAGCAGGCCCGCCTGCACCCCTGAGGTCAGTCACGGGAGGGTCCTTGGCCATGTCCTCACTCACCTACCACCTTTCCCTCACCCCTGCCAGCCGCAGCCCCGAGGAAGCATCTTTACCAAACCCTTGCTGGATGTATATTATCCAAGGCCAAGAGGGCTTTGCAAAAATAAGACAGTCACCTAAAACACTCAAAATGTGTAAGGCACATCGTGGATAAGTAAATCTGATGTAAAGTCTAAGGCTGGATGTATGAAGATGAAATATAAAGCGGTATTATTAAAATATTAGGACATTGTAACAGCCCACACACATATACATGCATATATATAGAGATAAGTTTCTTCTATCTGGATAGATGGGGAAAAAAGAGCAGATACTGTATATAGAAACATGTTTTTCTATTGATTGTGATTATATTATTGGAGATGAGCTCTTCTGAAAAAGAGGTGGTCTTTAAATATATCGAGCGTCATGCAATAATGTAGCAATTTATTAAGATTACACATTTTAAGTAAAAATTAGAATTCTATTTCAATGGCATTGGAGGGAAAAAAGGAGAAGAAGAAAAAGAAGTACCAAATATGAGTGAAAAATAGCCAGGCTTATTTTTGTTCTTGGCACTGTAACCTAAAGGCGCCAATGAAAACAGCAATGACGACTCAGCCCAATAGCACCGAGCGGCTGGAAAGCACAGCGCCCCTCGCTCCTCGCCGCGCATGCGCCGCTGAGCACCCCGCAGCGGGAGGCGATGCACCTGGGGGAGGGGGAGGGGGCGCACCTGTCGGACAACTATTGGGTGATGGACCCAGCCACTGGGAGCCTCTTGGCCCCCTCTGCGGAACGGGCGCCCTAGCACCCACCTTATCCAGACAGCCGGCGCCAAACAGGACCCAGCACCCAGAATGTGGCAGTGGCTCTACCCTCAGTTTCTGAAGCTTTCATCTCCCCTTGGCAGTTATTATTTTTCTATAAGTTGAAGAGGAATGCAGTTTCTTTATTTCTTCAGTCATGCAAACTACAGGAGGAAATGAGCAAATGAGGGCACACAAGCTGATTGTCTATAGCTGATGGGGATACAGGTGAGGCTTCTGGGATGGTCCACGGAATCTGACACCGGCTTAGATCTTCCAGGTTGAGTTTCTGCAGGACCAGCATGGGAATGCGTGTGCACGCACACGCACACACACACAAACACAGAGTGCTCACACGCACAACCACAATCCCACACTCAAGCACTCTCACGTGCATCACTGAAGCAGGCTCCTTTGGAAAGCACTGTCTTAAAATACAGCAGCCCCCCTACACCAGGGTCCTGTGCCCTCTCCTCCAGCACCCGCTTGCCTCCTAGCTCCACACCGGGGCCAAGGCAGGAGGGCGGGGGCAGCTCTGGGTCTAGGGCTTCAGCTTAGGGTGCCATGGAAATGAGGGATGCGAAGTCACATCTGAGTGCCCTCACTTTTAAAAAAAGGAAGAAAACGTGGGCTAGTGTCAAAAGTCTCCTTTGGTGATAAAGATTACAGAGCACAATAGAGCGGGATGTGTCAGAGGCTGCCCCTCTCTCATCCACGCGGGATGTGTCCCCCCGCATGCTGGGGTATTGTGCCTAAGGCATGACCCAGCCAATGGGAAGCCTATGGGTGGCTTATGCATGTTGCGATAAAATGTAAATGCACTAGAAAGGTCACGGGCAGAGTGATCATTACCATTGTGCAACTCTGACCAATTTGCCATTCAAGAGCATCGTGGATGACTCAGGCCATTCACTGTGCCTCTTAAAGACACACACCCGGGGGCACACCCACAACGGACGGGCATTGTGGCTGCCAGTGTCTCTCGGTGTGTGTGTGTGCACCTGCGGATGCCTCTTCTCTGGCATTTACGGAGAGGGTCGGGGAGGCGGAAGATGGCCACAATGTCTATCTATTGGACCACTAATCCTCTCCGTTGGAAAGGCATTGAAGGCTCTGAGGCTATAGCTCCCCCAGAGAACTCCTGGCCCCTTGCTCTGGAACTGGGGACATCCACTTTGGAGCAGAACCCGCTCACTCTCACCCCAATACAGAGGGAGGTTACATCAGCATCACACAGAACCCCGGACGCTTCCCCCCGCCCCACCTCCGTGGCGATTCGGCTCACCATAAGGAAAGCAACGGCTCTGGGGCCAGCTCCGGTCGTGGGCACATGTATCCACAGTGACCTTGAGCAGCTTATGCATTGGAAAGGCCCAGAACTGTGCCCTCTGAGCCCCATCTCTACCATTTTGCCTCCCAAATGTCATTTGCTACCCACTAATTGCCTCTGCTGTCTTCTCCCATCTGTAGCTCCAAGAGCAATGCAATGAGGGGTTTGCTCATTCGATCAACAAATTTTCACTCATACTCACTCTGGGCAACTCCCCATGCTGGTGTTAATCGACCTCCAGTTCACTGCCCAGACCACTGTTGCAGAATAGGCGAGTATATGCATCCTCACACGCCTCCAACACCCTCCCCAAGAAGGAAGCACAAAGAGCCTTAAAAAGATGTTCGTGAAGGCCCATGGCATTCCCAGGAGTGACCGCGTAGGCTGGTGGGGAGTAGGGCAAGGAGAGAGGGCTTCCTTGAAGAGGTGACCATCCAGTTGAGTCTTAAAAGATGAGTAGACGTTGAGAAGTTAAGAGGGTAGAAGACATTCCACAGAAAGGAAATGGAAGGTTAAACGGACTAAGGTATTTCCAGAATAGCCCAGGGCCCTTTGCATGAGAGCAGGGTATAGGGAAAGGGTGAGGCAAAGAGCAGGAAGGACGATCCAAGGCTCAGGTTCTCCTTACACCGGGAGACTAGATCCTCCAGAAGCTTCACAAAAGTGCACATTCCTTCCTTCGGTAAGTTCATCCAACAAATATTTACTGAATCCCAATTGTGCGCCAGTCCCTGCATTTTGCATCATTATGGAAAATGTCAGTATAGTCAGGGGACAAAATTATTACTACAGCTGGATCCTGAAGCTTTTGACTGTCCGCACAAAGGCAAAGCACATTGACCATTGCTGAAACCATGGCCTTCACAGGCTGGCCTCCTGCCCTACCTCAACCGGAGTCTCTTGCTGTAACTTTTCAGGCTTCATGTCTTTCTTCCAAGAGCACATATCCTGCCTGCACCATGACCCATCCCCCTGCCTCAACAGTGAATCCCAGCCTGACTAGCCCTTGGAACCTAGAGGATTCTCTTCAATCAGACACCTCCATGAGAAACATTCTGGGCTGAAAATGAGTCAAGAAATGGATCCCAAGTTCCATTGTGAATGTGTAACCTTGGGTAGGTCCCTTCTACCCTGCCAGTGAAAGAATATTTTTGTGTATTCTCTCTCTCCACCTGAGGAGTCTATGGTTCTAGAGACAACTGCCTTTCTTTCCACTGGATATAGCAGTGTGCCCACTTGCTTGTTCAGGGATGAGTTCAGTTTCCTTCCAGAGCCCTCCCCGCGATCCCCTTGTCTAGTACAGCACGGGATCCTACAATTGTCTGTTTATTCATTTCTCCAACAAATGTTTGTTGAATGCTAAGTGATAGACACCACTCCAGGCACGGGGACACGGCAAGCAGACAGAACCTCCCCCTCCTCCTGGAGCCTATGACCTTCTCTGAACTGCCAGGATGTCTTCCCTTGGCATCTCACACAGCATTACCTACACTTCATAGCCAAGATCTTGTTTCCACATATCTTCCTATGAAGAAACATGCACATAGCGAGTCCAATTAAGTAATATAATACAGGAAGTGCAAAGAGTTAACATGGTTTCCTCAGTGCCTCAGTACTACAAAAAAAGAGCTGATCCAGGACCAAAGTCTTCTGACTCTTGGCCTAGCTCACAAGCACCTGCTGAATGGTTTTTGGCCATAATGCATAATCACAGGAAACATCCACAAAATCCACGTCCGTGTGGTTAGTGGTACGTTAGAGACATCTTTGAGCTCTTAAAGAAGACCCTCAAAAGGGCTCTGTAGAGCCCAGAAATAAAGCCAAGTATATACAGTCATCTCATATCTGACAAGGGAGCCAAGAATACTCAATAGACAAAAGACAGTCTGTTCGATAAATGGGGCTGGGATAATTGGATATTCACATGTAAAAGAATGAAACTGGACCCTATCTTACACCACTCACGAAAATTAACTCAAAATGGATTAGAGACTTAAATGTGAGACCCAAAACCATGAAGTCCTAGTGGAAAACATAGCAATAAAGCGCCTTGCCATGGATCTTGGTCATGATTTTCTGGACAGAACGCCTGAAGCATAAACAACAAAATCAAAAATAAACAAGTGGGACTACATAAACTAAAAAGCTTCTGCACAGCACAAGAAACCATCAACAAAGTGAGAAGACATCCTGTAAAATGGGAAAAAATATTTAGAAACCATATTATCTGATAAGGGGTTAATATCTAAAATATATAAAGAACACCTACAACGTAATAGCAAAACTCAAATAACTTCATTTGAAAATGGGTGAAAACTTGAATAGACATTTCTCTAAAGAAGATATACAGAAGGCCAATAGGTATATGAAAAGGTGTTCATCCTTCCTAATCATCAGGGGAATGCAAATTAAAACCCCAATGAGACATCACCACATGCCTGTTAGAATGGCCATCATCACAAAGACAAGAGATAACAAATCCTGGAAGGGATGTCGAGAAAAGGGACTCCGTACACTGTTGGTGGGAATGCAATCATAGTCATTGTGGAAAAGAGTAGGGAGGATCCTCAAAAAAACAAAATTGAAACCACCATAGGATCCAGCAATCCAACTTCTGGGAATATATCCAAATGAGATGAAAATACTAACTTAAAAATATATCTGTACCCCACCCCATGTTCATAGTAGTACTATTTACAATACCCAAGACATGGAAACAGCCTAAGTGTCCATCAGTGGCTGAAGGGATAAAGAAGACGTGATATATACACACAGTGGAATATTATTCAGCCAGAGAAAAGAGAAAATCCTGCCATTTGCAACAACATGGATAGACCTTAAGGGCTTTCTACTACATGAAAGAAGTCAGACAGAGAAAGACAAATGATATATGATCTCACTTACCTATGGCATCTCAAACAAAAAGAGACTCCTAGAAAAAGAGATGAGACTTGCAGTCAGTAGAGGTGAAGGGTGAGGGAAGGGGGAATTGAATGGAGGTGGTCCCAAGGCACAGACTTCTGGTCATAAGACAAATGAGCATCAGGGCTGCAATGTCCAGCATGAACAATGAAGCCAAGAGTGCCGTGTGCTAAAAGGAGGGTTAGTAAGAGAGTACATCCTAAGAGTCCTTGTCACAAGGAGAACTGTTTTTCCTTTTCTCTTTCTTTTAATCTCTCTATGTGAGAAGATGGCTGTTAGCTGAATCTAAGGCGATCACAATCCATGTAAGTGACATCATCATGCTACATGCCCTAAACATATAATGATGTATGTCAATTATTCTTCAATAAAACTAGAAAAATAAAGAAAACTACAGGTGGGAAAAAAAGGCTCTGGAAGTGACTCTGGGCTGTGCCATGCACCCCACTTTTATGCCATGGGTTTAATGCAAGGAGAGAAAGAGAAAAAGATGGACAGACAGAGGGAGCCATTGCGTTCCTAGACACAGAGCTCCAAGTGTATGTGGGACAGACCAGGAGCATCGTGGTTACTTGTACCTTAAAGGCACAAGGTCAACTATCACACCCTCCAGACAGCAGATTCATTCCTGCCTTATCCAGGCGGCTTCCCATCACAAGCGGAAAAAGAGAAAGGGCCACATGAATTTCCAAGGCAGAGAAAGAAGACTGTGACTTTGCAAGATGTCCAGTGCTCGTGGGGATGACAGCTGCTCCTAGTGCAGACTGTGCATTTGTTGGAGCCCTGACGTGGAGCTTTAATGGTCCAGTCATAACTGCTCCTCCCAGGGGTCTACCCATCATCCCTGTATCTCTGTCTGCCCTCTGTCTGTCTATGCAGATTTCCGAGCCAATTCTGTCCTCAAGTCAGAATCAAATATTCTGATTCTCCTAAATAATGTTTCTATATAAAATTAATTATTTGTGTGTTCTGGATTATTATTATTTTTTTTAAAGAACGAGTTTTTGATTTTAGCCAAAAAAAAAAAAAAAAAAGCTAAAGAGGTTGGAACAGGGTAGAATGAGGAGAACGGCAAAGCGGCTCCAATGCCTTCTCTCCGTGCGGCGACTGCTCCCCCGTGGGTCTGGGAAGAGTTGCAAACTCCCCAGGTATGAGGAGACTCGCAGACAACCTGAGCTCATCGTATAATTAGATGCTTAGCACATCATTTCTGCCTGATGCGCCAAAATCTCATGGAGCCTACAGGGACCTCTGAGCCAGGACCCCGTGCTGGAAGCAGTGCCTGAGCCGAGCCTAGGAGACCTCAGCCGAGCCTAGGAGACCTCAGCGTCATGACGTGTTGCTGTCTCTTCAGCATCCACGACTTCTATGAGCAAATGTGGCCAAACTCTGGTCTGTTTCTAAAGGACAGCCACAGCTCCAAAAACACTCCGTCCTACCACAAATGCCACAAGTGGTGGGAGAGTTTGAATTTCTACCACCTGGACCCTCTAAAAGGTTCCAAATTATGGATTTGTTTTTCTTCTTTCCCTTGGTCTATGTGTCTATAAAATGAGCCTTTTAATCCAGCAAAGCTTGTCACATTTTCAATTTCTGTGCTAAGTAAAACAACAAAAAGTAAATTAGTGTTGCATATGTAATGGACATAAGAAAAAAGAAAGTCTGAAGGAAATTCTATTAAGCCCACTGCCTGGTTACCTCGTTCTTAACATGGGCATGCCTGTTTCTAAAGCAAAGCCTTACATTTTCTCTAACAAAGGTTTGACGTTCACTAAAATGTCAGCTAAAGTTGCCAATAAATACTCAGGACTGGTGACTAGGCAGGGAGGGAAGGTTTAGTTATGCACGTTTTCATTAGGACACATGCGGAAGGAAAAAACCCTTTTAGTACTTAAAAGCCAAAGTAATGACGGCTGCCCAGAACTATGTGTGCTGAGGGATGGGCAAAAGAAAAAAAGAAAGAAAGAAAGAAAGAAAGAAAGAAAGAAAGAAAGAAAGAGAGAGAAAGAAAGAAAAGAAAAAAAAGTGAGTAATAGCAAGGAAGATATTTAAGGAAAGCAATGATTGAACTTTAAAAAAATACTGCAGACTCAAAATGCTGGCGGCAGACTGACTGCTATTTTCACCAAAGCCGCTGATTTCTGAGAGGTCTTCTGCTTTTCCATATTTACGTCTTGCAAATGTTGAGCGTTATGGCGCTCAGATAGGTGTGGCTGACTTTGAAATTCAAGCTCAGGGCGCCTGTGGTCCATGAACCCATCCAAATAGGGCTGGCGAGTCAGAAGCGAAACTGGCGAGTTAGGAAACTACCATAGTATATTGCTTTATCTGCACTGCATTTAAAGGATTTACCTATCTATCCCGCTGCAGACCCACTCATTGAGTAAGAGCCAACAGCATATGATTGTGTTAATTAATCTGCTATTGTGAGTAAAGGAACAGCTGCAGTGGTCTCGTGGATACGTTGTCAAAAGAAAACAATGTAATGTTAAGCCTCTGACTGCGTATTCTGTTACAAAGGAGGTTTATGAGAAGTTAAATTCATAAATCACAGATCATTTTTATAATAATAATAAATAATATCTGACCTTTAAAAGGAAGGTTTGAGTGTTCTTAATTTCGGCTTGAAATATGTTCTGATATATGATACCTAAGCTTTAACCCAATTCTTTGTTTTGAAAACAAACATTCCCCAGAAATGATGGGAAGGGGAAGGAGCTATAGAAATGACCTCTGACTGTACGAGATACATGCCATTGTAGTTCTAACAAAGATCAGAGCCCAAAATATCAAGTTAAAAGAAAAACTTGTTGGCATGCATCCAATGTCTCATATAATAAAAACACAATTTCTAATACTATGCAGAAATGGAGAGAAAGGGGACATTCATTATGGGAAACACACATATTATTTACATGGGCTTTATCTTTCTTTATGCAGATAAGGCACAGAGAGCACTTTCTGTCTAATTACTATTCCGTGCCCCTCCAGGATCCAACCTTCCCACCCCCACCGTCACCCAAAATACAACCAAGACTCTGTGCCCACCTCCTGTGTGCACATAACCCATTAGCGAGAAGGCAAAGGAGGGTACACTTAGACAAAGGGAAATAAAACGTCGTGCCCTGGTGCTTAAACCAGGGCAACAACCTGGACCAAAAGTCAGAAGGAAACCACAAGACCAATCAAGGAATATAAAGTTGAACTATGGCTAATGGGATTTGGGAAAGAATAAGGTCTTCTATATATTTGAAGAGCATGCATTTGAAAAAAAAAAAAAAATGCGGGGCTCCCCCAACTGACTGGAGGCGAGGAGTCCATGCACTTTCACCTAAATCTTGCACGCCGAATCAGGGTGGTGTGGGGACATGGGACGCTGCCCCCGTGCTTTCTGGTACCTAGTATTTCAAAAGAATGTTTCCTAGTGCATGGGCCTCAACGTTACTCTGTGTCTATTCTACCCCCACCCCCACTTGTAAATGAAAAAGCCATTCCAGAGGGAAACCAAAGGGCTTGATTCAGGAATGCTGGGAAGCACAGGGCAGGAGAGGCAGGCAAGTGGGTCTGATCTGTGCGTCCCTTCCCTTTGTTTGGGGAGATGACAACAAAAGGAAGCTATTTTTAGCTATGGATTGGCATTGTAATACCAGGTACATGTATCGACCTGATAAGGAGAGGGACTCTGGAGGCCCCTCCCCGCCCAACAAACACTGCGGTGTCATTTGCAGCAAAAGCTCCCGTGCCCCAGGAAGGCAAACTTGGAAGTGAAATCTCAACCCAGAAAAATTTCCCAAAGAGGAGACGGAAGGTCTCTGGCTTGTTTTCTTACCTGATCGCCCCTGAAGGAACAATCCCCCCAGAGTGCTATGCTTGCTGCAGGTCGCTTCTCTTGGATGCCATTTTAAAGGGGTTTATGGGGAGGAAAATTCTTATGGAGTAAGGATTGTGCAAAATAGCCTGCCCCGTGAGTCAGGACACAACTCACCCTTTATTCTCAGGAAAAGAAGCATCATGACTGTTGGCCATATCATTTCAAGATCCCTCAAATGCCCTGGTAGAGGCTTAAGGCATAGTTAAATACTCTTCTGATGGGGTTTTGCATAGTTACCCTGCCCGCCCCATACCCCAGACCCCTACCCAGAGCCCATGTCCCCCATGCTTGCTGACTTCTGCTCCTCACGGACACTCCCAGCCAGGGCTCTGCCCCATAAGCAGCTGGCCCATTAGTCACCGGGCTGGGGCGTCCGACAAACAAAGTCTCCATTATTACCAACTTTTACATTTTTTTCTTCCAAATCCAGATTTTTCACTTTAAAATTTAAAAGCTCTTTTTTTTTCCTTCTACCAAAATTTAAAAAAAAAAAACAAAAAACAAAACAAAACTCTTCAGTGGGCAATCCGGAATACTTGACATTTCCCGATATTGTCCCACAGCAAAAGACTCCATCAACTCAGGGAGCCTTAGGACATACTTAGGAGAGAGTGGCCTTTGGATAACAATAGGGCCTTATTTCTGCTTCCAGGAAAAGTATGTGGGAGAAGGAAGAAAACGCCCGCTGCTGGCCAGTGCAGAAGTTTCTTTAAGTGTAACGTTGTCCTTCGCGGCAAGGGGAACCGTGGTGACCCTGTAAAGATGCCACACAATTTTGAAACCAGTGGTCCAGGTTCTGTTTCGTGTCTCTACCATGGGTTCAGGAAAAGGATGGGACCACCATCTCCATCTCTAACGTGCAGATCTAAGTGTGGTACCTGCAGAACTCCCTCCCAGAGATGAAAAGGGTCTGTAAAATGCTAATTTTGAAAACTTGTGAGTCTTTTGCCCTGAGTGAAGAAAACTTGCCTATTAGTCTTATCTCCCTAGTCACAGGAGTGGTCCCTCCCACCACCCCCCACCCCGGCCCATTCTAGAACTTAACAAAAAGGATGAAAGTGAAGACTGTGTTTACTCAGCAGCAAAATTATTTGCTGGTCTCAAGAGTGGTCAACTTGGTTTAAAAAAAAAAAAAAGAAAGAAATTCAGCAATGGCTTTTCTCCTCCAAAAAAAAAACAGTGTTTTCCTCACTGGTTCCCAGGTACTAGAGCCAACTGAGGGCTTCACAGGTACCTTCCTCTCCCTAAGCCTCTTAAACAACCTCCCACGTTTTATTTATAAAAGAGTTCCATATTTGCTGCAGAAGATCTAAGAAACCGAGAAAGGTACCCACGAAAGAAAATGAAAACCATTTTTAATTCTACCACCTTCCTCTGGCTCTAACACTTTCATATTCTCCTTCCTAATCATAGTCACTTAAATATGATTAACACGTGCGTATTCAGACGTAAACAAAATAGAGTTTGCATTTCGTCTTTTATCCCATTTTGCCCCTTCACATAATATTCTGAGGGTGGTCTGAAGTCATTGTTCTTGAACATTCTGGCTACATATGTCACGGCTGCCACCTCCTCCACGTCTCTGCGTCTTGTTTTACATTCCTTCTCTGAGCATCACTCCATGAGATGTGGGCCTCGTCCTCTTTAAGGTTTGGGAGATGGTGCTGCCGTCCCCTTTCCCAGGAGCCCCAGGTGCCTAATGAGAGCTTTAGCTGTGGGGTTGAACTCCTCCTGGCCAGCATTCCAAGAGGGGGCTGCACTTGGCTATACATGACGGGGGGTGGGGGTGGCGCTGTACCACGTTCTGATTTTCCATGATCTATCTGTCAAGAAACCTCAGCGAGCAGCCCTAGTGCTTAATGAGAGTCTAATGCTGTGGGAACTGGAAGTCATGTATAAAACGAAGAACAACAATAATTCAACATAAGCTGAATTTAAGAGTACTATAAAAGCATAAGCCAATCTCCAACAAAAAGGAGACATCTTGCTAAAAACCGCATTAGCAGCAAATGCCAGCCTTGGGCACTTATCTCCTTCAAGGGGAGACAGGAGTGGGGGGTGGCTGTCCGTTGTTCTGCAGCCCAGAGTGGCCTTCGGCTCTGGTTCTGGGAGCAACACCCCTCGACCTGTCCTCGATCCCACCCCGCTTTCTTGCTTTCAGAAGGAGGGGCGGAAGACTGAGCACCACGAAAACGTGTCTGTGAGATTCCCACACCGGGAAGACTCTGTTGAGACTCAGATTTAAAAAAAAAAAAAAAAGTAACTAAACGATTTTTCCTTTTTAAAATTTCTAGAATTAATAACAAGACCTGCTCCTTGTGGAATGACAGAGGTCACACCTCATCGCTAAATGACTCGGGGAGGAGGAGAAAACCCATCTCCAAATTCCAGAGACAGATCGGGAATTAATTCAGGAAGAGCCCCACCAAGCAGCTGGATGTATCGAGCGCTTCTCGAAGCTTAGGCTTAAGGGAGTCCAGCCACCCTGCCGATCGGCGCCAGGGCACCAGGCCACTGCATGCAAGACCTTCACAGGCCACTAAGGTTGTCAAGGGCAGGATTAAAGGACAAGGGAGACACACTGACTAGCATTACACAGAGAGAATGATCTGGGTCCAAGCTGGCTCTGCATATTGGAAGACCAGGCAGGTCTCATGATATTCACCTAGACGGGGAAGGCACCTACAAGCTGGTGTCAATCCCAGATCGGATGCAGGGGCAGACAGTAAGAGAGGCCACCAAAACCCGCTACCTGGGAGGTATGGACTGTGGCTCCCGGCAGAAGCCCTAACTGCTCTGGGTAATATTTCTGGAGCAAGTTGCATCCTGATATTTTAAGCTGAGAGTTTTATTGCTGCTGAAACCATACAGTTGAAAAGGAAATTGAACAGCCCTCTCTCTAAATCATCTGATTTATAGAAATTGAAATTGATTCATATAATTGGAGACCACTAATTATAGGAGTTGAAGAAGAAAGATTGTATGCCAAAGTTCTAATTGCTGAACTATCAAAGTTAGTCAAGATTTGTTTCAGGGAATGGGGGAAATTGTCATTTTCTCCAGAATGCCAGGGAATATGGTCATTATGCTAGCTTACCACTACTGTCTCTTTGCTCCTCATTTAAGGTTTTCTGAGAATGAAACAGCACGTTTGACCTTCCTGAGATGCTCCAGGGGGCTGATTTTTTTTTTCCCCTAGTCTTCTTTATTATTATGGAAGCAATGCTCTATAGTAGAAAATATGGAGAGACAGAAACCAAGAAGGCCCCCCAGTGTCATGCCTACAAGCCCCCCACGGTAATTATTTTAGCCTGTCCCCTTCCCTAGCTCTTCTGCACATGTCTTTTCACTTGGCCAGGCTCACGGTCCACTTTCGGTTGTGCTCCCTTCTTTTGTTCTTGTGCACAGTCCTGAAAAACCATCATTTTAATTGACTGCTCTACTGTCCATCAAGGAGACCTGGCTCCATGGAAAACCCCAATGCCATACATTTAGCTCGATTCCAGTCTTAATTTTTGACATCTTAAATGATGTTATAATGAACATTGCCCACATACAGCCTTTTTCATACTTTGGATAAATTCCTTAAAATAGATCCTCAGAAGTGGAATTACTGGGTCAACGAGTTTAACATGTTATTACTCCTGATAGGTATTGACAAATTGCCTTCTGCGGGGACTTCAAGCATTTAGAATGCTACCAGCATTATTGGAAGTCCTGGTTCCCTGTCTCCTTGGAAGCCGGGAGATTTAGTTTTTAATATTTGTTATAATTCAATAGGCCCCAAACGGTAACTTGATTCTTGATTTAAGTTTGCAATTTTTAAATACTAGAGCGGCTGATCCACGTTCCTTGTCCTTGGGAGTTTCATTACCTCGTAGGCGAATTATCGGCTCTTGCCCTTTATCTGAACCCAGGAAACGTTTGTGGAGCACCAGGACCAAGTAGACCAAAACCAGGTAGGTGACTACAGAAAAGGCAGACCCCACATGTGTACCGAGGGTCCCCTCCCCCTCTCCCCATGAGGAAGCAAGACACAAGCCACGGTAAAACAAGAGCACTCGTCTACTGGCCCCCTGGCTGGATCCTCTCCAGCCTTGGCCTCTGCGTCCCTGCCTCTTGCTGTGGGTTCTCCAGGCTGGTGGTATGATAAAAGGAGGAGTGCGGCATCTTCCTCTGAAATTTGATTTTGCTAACGAGGTAGACCAAATTAAGAAAAAAACCTGAGAAAGTGACATTAATTTGGAACAACGAAACAAAACCAACAATAGTTTGATTTTCCACTCTACAAACCCTATAGCACTTTGCAAACAAAGTAATTAATCCTTATAACAAAGAAGGGAGAGGCCCCCCCTTTCCTGAGTCCCAGAAAAATTAAGAGCCATTACACTGAGTTTCAGAGTCCTTGTTAAAGAGACCAAGAGAAGACTAGAAGACAGAAGGAAGGAAGGAAGGGGGGGGAAGGGTGGAGGGAGGGAGGGGGGAAGAAAAGGAGGGGGGAGGGAGGGAGGGAGGGAGAGAGAGAGAAAAAGGCAAGTCCATCACTAGCCCAAAAGAACTAAACAAGGAGTATGTGTGTCCTCCAGAGGTAAGCTTTCCGAGGGCTAGAGGATGTCCCAAATAGACAAATATTTCCTGGCAGAAAGCAGATTACTGGTTTCCTAGGGCTGGGGGTGACAAGGGGGTTTGAGCTGATAGCTAAAGGGTATAGGGCTTCTCTCCAAGATAATGAAGATGTTCTGAAATTGATTGTGGTGAGGGTTCACAACTCTGTGAACGTAATGAAAATCACAGACTTACACACTTTGCATGGGTGAGTTGTATGGTTTGTGAATTATATCTCAATAAAGCTGCTATAAACAGAAGACAGCTAGAAGCTTGAAGGAATCCATGTAATGAGGGAGAGGTGCAAAACACTGTTACCCAGAGAAAGAAAAAGGACGAGGAGAAACATTTACTTGATATATGAAAAAGTAAAAAGAGAGCTACCCGGCTGGATTTGGATTTCTGGAACATTCCTTCATTGCACAGAATATATGGAGGGCCTCCTGGGTGATCCGGGGTGGAAGGGCGGTAAGAACATGGCATCCACACTGGTGGATAGATGGGCTGTGTGTCCAGAGAGCATCCTGGGTGCCTCCCAACCCCAAAGGAGGGTGTCTTCCAGAGGAATTTTCAAAGGGAGCCAGGAGCTACCAGGCAAAGACATGGGACGGGGTGTTCCAGGGAGAGGGGACAAAGCATGTAAAGACCCCCAAGGGATGAATGAATAAGGTGCTGGGAGATCCCAGGAGTCAGTCCAACCAGAACCCAGAGTGTGGGGAAGAAGAGAAGGAGCTATAGAGACAGACAAGTATTGGACCCCAAAGGGTCTCATCAGAATGTGGCCTTCTGTAGAGGGCAGTGGGAAACCACTGAGTTGTTTCAGATTGAGCAGCAAGTGACATGATCAGCTTTCTGGGGGTTTGGGGGAACCTGGTTTGAAGAGTAGGCTCCAGGAACAGAAGCTGTATTTAAGAGGGAATGCCACAAGGATGTGGAATAAGGCACTCACTCTGGAGACTATGGATTCATTCAAGAGTTCTGTAAGAGGCAGAAAGACTCCCATGGGAGTTTGGGAGGGAGTCACTTGGCTGTCTCCTGGACTCCTGGTCAGCTAATGGTAGAGTGGGGTTCTATTCTTATGCATTACCAGAGAATACAGGAGGAGGGACCCATCTGAGGGCAAAGGGTTCCCAAACTCCCTGCTGAGTGGGAGGTGCTAGTGGGAAGTGGGAGGAAATACAGCCCTGCCTGGAGATGCTGGAGCAGGTCCCAGCCAGGCTTCTGATACATTTCACAGAGTGGGTCCAGACCATGTCCTCCTGGAGACCAGCTGACCTCACCCATGGAGGCCGGCCTGCTCCATGACCTGGCATCCTAGTGACCACAAAGCACAGAAGATACCACTCAGACATGGGGGGAGAGGGGAGCATAGAGATGCATGCAAAGAAGGGGACTGGCAGTAAGGTCACTGGTCTGAAAGAGCTGGGAGAAGTATAGAATAAGACATAAAACCTCATGGTTAGGGCAAGGCTAAACTCTGGAGAGATGGGAAGTAGAAGGCAGACTACCCCAACAGCCAGGTCTTCTCTGTCCCAAAGGAACATGCCATTACAGAAGGTCAGGGAGTGGTCTGTAGAGAGGAACCTCACTTCTTGGGCTCCTAGATTCCCAAGGGGGAAGCATACAGGAGTGGGCAATGATGAGCCCAAGGAGGGACACACAGACTGTGTGCTTGCTGTGAACTTGCGAAAGGCCTCCCCGACAGACGGGAGAGAGAAATGGCGTGCTCTGGACACAAAACTCCCAGTTCCACCAGTCAAGAGTCTGGGTGCAGGACTGATAGAGCCTTTCACTGTCTGACCCTCTATTAGACCTATCAGCTGGCTAAAAAAAACAGGCATCAGCCCTTATGATCACTACTATTGTCTTCATTCATGAGACGAGGGCTTGACCTGTCTTGATGATAGCTTCACTTTCCAGACCAAAGAGAGCAAAGGGATTTTTTTTTTTTTTACTCTAGATTGAGTTCTAATGAATTATGAGCTAGTTAAAGCAGAAAACACTGGAATCTTGGACAACTATAACTATGTAGTCTTGTAGTTCCCAATTCCCTGGGACAGGGCAGGCTGGGCCAGACAGAGGCAGGGAGCTGGGCCAGAGGTCAAGAACACAGAGGTGGAGCCCGACAGACAGGGATTCGCCGTCAGGTCCCAGTGCAGGCTGTGTGACACTGGGGAAGTGACTTAACATCTCTAAATCTCAGATCCCCCATTCATCCCTAGAGAGTAAAATCAGTGCCTATCTCATAAAGGTTTTATGAAGCTTAAATCCATTTAACAAGTTAGCACACTGCCTGGCATTCGTTAAAAAGTCAATAAATGTTTGTAATTCATCATTAACCAGTGTGCATCCTACCTTTTAGGATGCCAAGTCTCCAAACGCTTGAAGCAAAGAGAGGGAGGATTCCGGGGCATGAATGTCCAGGCAAGCAAGGTGAAGCCGGGACATCCCAGTGGGGGAGAAGAGGGAGGCCCAGAGAAGCCAATGGGATTGCTCAAGACAGGACATCTGGGAAGACCACAGCGGGCCTCCGACACACACACGCACGCATATACATGCTCCTGCATTCGCACACGGACACAAACATGTACTCACACACATGTATGCACACGCATCTAAACATACACGCATCTTTACACAGGCACAGACTCGTGTCCATTTGTCAAGTAAGCCAGGGTACGGATTGATGACTTGGATGAAATATGGGAAAAGAAAGGAAGATGCGGCTGGAGAGTCGTAGACCTAAGTAAGTGGCTACGACCTACCTTCGGCAAAGGCTAAGAGAATGAAATCATTATTCAAGACAGCACAGGAAGCACCCTTTAACGACGTTGCATTCGGAGCAAGAAAGAAACAGAGAAAGGAGCTCTAGGTCGGCTGTGACGGGCACGGACACCAAGTCAGAGAATCAAAAAGTTGCCGTCTTCGCCGTAGCCCGTCTACTTCCTGCCGCGGCGCGGAGGGTTTGCCGGAAGTAGATCCCAGGCTCCCGGAAGGGGGCGGTAGCGGTGGGGGCCGTGTGACCAGTTCTGGCCAATGGGATATGGGCAAAGCGAAGCACCGCCCCCTTCCCCCCCCATCGCCCGCCCACTTCCAGGTCTACCAGAAATCCCCTGCTGTCCTCCTCTTTCTCCCTGACCTGAAATCTCTGCCTGAGAGCACACAGGAAGTTTAGATTAAATCAGCCAAAATGACTTCATAGCATATATTTCTTAATATCTGATTCTCCAGGTCAAGCATAATACTTTCCCCGGGGGGGGGGGGGGGAAAGAAGAAGAAGAAAAAAGGAAGGGAAAAAAAAAACAAAAAAACAACACCCAAGGATTCTCCGCACCAACAGCTTTTTTGGACGTGATCAATCAGCATTCTGACTCCCACGCTGACCCCCATCCTTTGTCCCTCTGAAGGTGCCAAGGTCTGGATGAGGGGCACAAAGAAGACGTGCGCGGGGAAGCACATGGTGTCTTTAAAAAAAAATTAATAAAGAGTTGCTATTTTTCTTCAGTGCTAGAAAAAGTACACAGATTTTTATTTCTACAGAGTAAGGAAACTCTATCCCCTGACCTAAGTGTTTTATAACAACAGAGGATCCCCTGAGACGAAGGGAAAGAATCATCTTTTCCTTTTATTCCAGACGGTGATAACTACCATAGAGCAGGAGGGGGAGATTTCCACTCCACTTAAGTCCTTCCATTCATCAGCTAAACTCAAGAGTCCATGGCTATTGTGCTTGTCTGGCCATCCCCGAGCTCGGTGAAACAAGAAAGCAAGTCCTGGTTTCCGTGGGCAAGAGCCCTGGCCGCCAGCTCGGACAGCCCCCGGACCCGGCACTCCAGACAGAGTACCCGGTTATCTCAAAAGTAGCAGGAACCAACCACTGCTGGAAAATCCTGCTTCCTTCAAGTCGTAAAGGAGAAAAATTCTACTAAAAAGAGATGCACTTGAAAGGCAGCCAAAGCCTCTTTTTTTCATGCCTTGGGAGGTTGCTGTTTTATAAAATGCATGTCTGTCCTATCACTTTGTGGAAAGTCATTCAACACACTTGTTCTGTCAATATTTGTTGTTGCATCATGAATATCATGAAGAACGTATACTATTCTTGTATCACGAAGTGCTCTAGGCACTGGATTACCCACGTGGAAGAGACAGTACCCTTCCCTGCTCTCGGGAAGCTCACATTCTACAGAAAGGTAGATGAAGGTGCTGGTAGAAGCAAGACGCTTCCAATTCATTATCTATAAAAACAATGGGTTGTTTGGGGACTGATGGTGTGTGGGGCACGGTGAAGGTGAGCTTTGACTTTGGACAGATAGGGAAAAGCAGAGAAGAGTGGGATTTTACAGAAAAGAACAGGGCAAAGATCAACCTGGGGCAGGTCCATACTGGAGCATTCGGAGGAACAACAAGCCAACCAGGACAGCTGCAGAGTAGCAGATGAGAGAAGCAGCATAGGACAGAGGCCCAAGGGGCTGACAAGGCAAATGAAGATGTTGGCAGTATTGTAGGAGGCCACTAGAGGTTTTTAGACGTGCTTCCCTTCTCTCTGGGGGCTGAAGGAGCTCTTAAAAGACTAGAGGTCCAAGTGGTCTGTTCCCCATTCCCACCAGGTCCCCTGTCTCCAGCCACAGAGTGTAGGGAGCCACAGGGGAGTCAGTATTCTGATTTCTTTTTATATTTAAAGTCAAACCAATAGAATAACCTCAAAAAGGTATTTTATTCTTTGTTAAGCAATATTCCTTCATCAACAATCAGTGTTGAACCCTTTGACATTTATGGGTACCTGTCGGAGGCCATTCTCATTGAATCGTATACAGTGTGTGTCCACAAGTTAGCAACATTTTCCTGCTTAATAAATCCATGTGTGCCATTAACAGACAAATTAAATTACCTACACTGTTTGTCTACTTAAAAAAAAAAAGCCTCCTCAGTGGAAGGCTAGGATCCCCTAAATTCCATTTTTTCTCATTCCAAATGCCCGGATGCTAATGACCAGAGTCCACAGGACCAATACACCTATGGAGCAAATGGCTTCAGAACTGCTCACTCAGAACGTATTTGGGGTCTCCTTTGGAACAGGGGAGAGGAGGAGGAAGACCAGTTACCTCAGAGGCCTTGGTCTGCACCTCTGGCCCTGGGGAGTGAGAATCTGAGAACATCTGAGTCCAGACTCTTCCCTGACACATGGAAGAAGCCCCTTGGGGAGCCTGGGTGACTCAGTGGGTTAAGCCTCTGCTTTCAGCTCAGGTCATGATCTCAGGGTCCTGGGATCGAGCCCCGCATCGGGCTCTCTGCTCAGCGGGGAGCCTGCTTCCCCTTCTCTCTATGCCTGCCTCTCTGCCTACTTGTGATATCTCTCTCTCTGTGTGTGTGTGAGAGAGAGAGAGAGAGAGTGTGTGTGTGTGTGTGTGTGTGTGTGTGTGAAATAAATAAATAAATAATATTTAAAGAAGAAGAAGAAGAAGAAGCCGTTCAACCCTGACTGGGTGTCTAAAACGACACAGGAAGATTCTTCCGTGCCCTCATGGGCTGGAAATTCAAAACTACAAAATGCACTTGGGTAGAAAGTGACAAGTTCTTAGGAGAATTTCAGAAGAGGAAAAAGCTTAAGACTTGGAGGGGAGCAGACACAACCCTAGCACCTTAAGATAGGGGCGGAATTTGAACGTGGTCAGGTGGGGCGGAGAAAGCATTCCAATTGGGCAGAACCCCACCCCCCTGCAGGTGCAGCCAAGTGTGGGGTCATGCCAGACACAGGGTGTGGGGGCAGGGGTGTGGAGGGTTGGTCTGACCAAAGTTCAGGGACAAGGTGGGGAAGGCAGGGAAGGAGCTTCACCACTGCCCTGGCTGCTGCTCTCACCCATGCTTCCAGAGACGCACAAGAGGAGCCCTAACCCATGCCAAGAGGAGGAAAGGGGGAGGGGAATTACTGAAATGTCCACCAGTGGGGCAACAGCTGTAAACATAAACAAGCCTCACTCCAGGGCCATGCTGCGTGGGACATGCAAAGGAGGGAGCCAGTGCTTGGACATCACATAAGATCACGCATACCCCATATCACTGAAAGAGAAAAAGCAAGTTGCAGAATCTCAAGACATTATCATTGATGGTGAAGAGAAGAAAGGAAGGGAGGGGGGAGAACCACTGGTGAGGAAGGAGGGAGGGTTCACAGGGGAGGGGAGTGGCGAGGGGAGGAGAAATGGCAGGAGGCTGAGACCCATTTAGGGGACAAGAGGAACAAGAGGAAGGACCAGGAGAGAGAGAGAGGTGACAGAAAACACAGACTTTATATGATGTAGCATAATTCAGTCGTTCGCTTGGGTTTAAAAACCCAGCCACTGTCCACTGTCTCAATATTTTTATAACGATGACTAATGATGAATCTAGAAGAGTGATTAATAAAAAATGATCTGCTCCTGTACTCCTTCTGATTGTAAATATCAACCTTAATTAATAGTAATCAATGTTAGCAGTAAGAGAAAATCCAAACTGCTTACAGCCCCAGAATATCCTTCCTCAGCAGCATGAGGGCGCTTTGACCCCCTGCTGGAGCAAGAGGAGAGGGAGGGAAGGCAGACTTACACAGGCCCAGGCCAGGCCACCGCCGGGGACCTGGGAGATCCAGAAAGGTCTGGGGAGGGGGTGGATATCATAGGGAGGGAAGGTCACGAGGACCCAGGATGCATGTCACAGCCAGGAACCCTCCATGTACTCAGTTGTATCCAGGCTACAAACCTTGGTTGTGTCTCACACACGTGGCCCAGAAGCCCAGCACCTGCCACAGTATGTCGTGGCCTGGCATCAAGGGCCTCCACAGTGTGGCCCTCCCCTCCCCTTCAAGAGTCACCTACTTCTTTTCCCCGACACACTCCTCCCCTCCCAGCCAGGTGGAGTTGCTGTCCTCGACACACCTAGCTTGCTTCCACATGTCCCGTTTGTCCTGCTGTGCCTTCTCCCCTACATGCCCTCCTCCCTCTCTTCAGGCTACGGAGGGACAGACTCTGCAGAAGTCCCCATTCCTCCATCCATGCGTTAACAAATACTTAATGAGCATCTACTGTGTGCCAGATACGTGATCTCGTATCTAATCCTTACTGCCTTACAGACTGTAAACCGTCAGGGTCTCCCATTTCACAGATGGGGCATTTGCGGTGCTGAGGGTCTCTTGCTCAAGGCCACACAAGCTGACCCTTGAAGGAACTGAGATTTGGACCCCCGTCTCTCTGACTCCATGGTGGGAGGAGACAGACAGTGGCAGAAGCATAAGCACCATCAAGGAAATGTGGGCACCAAGGGCAGGGATTCCCCTGCCCATGGTGCACACAGGGATGGACAGAAAGTCTCCCCAGAGAAAGAGGCACCTGAACTGAAATAGACTCACGAAATGAGCAGGAACTCCCTGAGACACAGTGAGGGACCTGACGGACACAACTGAAGGAAGAGCGTCCGCAAAGCCTGAGAGGCACGGGCCAGCATGGAGCATTCCAGAAACAGCAGAGAGCCCCCACCTCTGCCGTGCTCTCCTTTGAGGCAAGGGTTAAGATCCTGACAGGGAAAGAGGGAGACAAAAATCTCTGTGATGACTTCATGTTAGGCGAGCAGCAAGTTAAAGGCACAGACGAGAACGGTCCCTGTGGTCACAGCCACAGAGAAAAGGATGCCTTTCTTCGAGTGGCCTGCCCCTGGAGGTGCATTTATCCAACACTGTGCCGGGCGACTCGGTTTTCACCTGGGAGTCTCCGTCACGTGGAAACCAGCCATTTATTAATTTTTGCAACAAGTACTCAACTTCATTACTCACTTTCGAGATCGCACACCGTGTTTACATAATCTTTCTCCGGCTACAGGAGTCGCGCGGCAATATCCCCGGGCAGCCGTCGCGGGGAGATACCAGGCGTAGTTAGGGATGGCAATGTTACAAGCCCGCCATGCAGTGTAATTACACAGATCCGACTCGCTACAACTCTCGTCCGCAGGTACTCCTGGAATGCAATGTCAAAATTTGGATGCAAGATGCTGACCAATAATGTACATTTTAACTTACCACGGCAAATAAAACTCCATGCCATATGGCTGATTGGAAATACTCTCTCCTTCTCTAAACAGCTGGGTGAGTAACAGCGAGGAGAAGGCGGTTGGCGGCTGTATGTCCTTATTGCTGTGCTGCCGCTGCTGCAAGGGGTCTGTGCTTCCACAGGTATGCACCTGAGACCGGGGAGTGAGACGTCCTCCTCCCCAAGCGAGGGAGAGGCGAGGAGAGGGGCTGCCGTCGCCAGGTGTCCCCCTCCAGCAGGGCTCCCTCGGTTGCCCAGCACGAACAGGCTCATTGTGTGTCTTGTAAATAAGATGTTCAAAGATCTTGCAGGGAGAAAGTGCTGCTCTGGGCACTGAGGAAAAGGAAGGACTCCCATCCCCACCTGCCCCCAAATAAAGGCGTACACTTTTTTCTTTTTTCAATTATGGAGTTGTTCTGTTTGCTACTAACTGCCGCCTCACGCACACCCTTGACCACTCTCTGCCTGTCTATCTGTCGCAGAGGGATCTCAGGTCGACTTTATCATGTTCCCGGGCAGGTGGCTCAGCAGGACCGCCGCACACACTTGTGCTGTGCCAACACACTGGGATTCGCTGGTGTCACCCACACAGCTGCAGGCACCTGTGACCCTCCATGGCCGCCGCCCCATTCGGCTGCCCTGGGAGCCAAGCCTGCCAGCACAGAACTCCTGAAGTGTGCACGCAGGGCTCTAGGCGGGGGGAGTCTGGGGGATCCGACCACAGTCCTAAATGCAGGGCTGGCTTTGCGGGAATGAGATCAGTGTCCGCACACAGGACCTCGGGCTTAGAAGGACCCTGACTTTGCTTTAATGTTCTCTGGTCATTCTCTCGACATCCTTAATTTTGAACCCTGAGCCCCACCTTCTCATTTTGCACTGAACCCCAAATTCTGCAGCTGGTCCCGCCTACTAACTTTCGCTGAAAGGGTTGTGACTTTCCAGGGGAGGAATCTGCCAAACACAACCTCTGCTGGTTGACCAAGGTCAACATCAACTGTGGTGAGTCATGTCCTGATATGATATGAAAGCGTTTTCCCTCTGTGGTCCTCCTCCCGACACCCCATAACCCCAGTCTGGCTCCGAGAAATGCCTCATACAAACCCTAGAAAAGACCTGACCAGGACTCCTCAAAACTGTTGTGGTCACCCAAATCGAGGAAGGTCAGGGATCCGGTCACAGTCGAAAGAAGCCAAGGAGACTGACAAAGGATGTGGATGGCGGGCGGAGGTGGGAACTCTGCACTTGACCCTCACTCAGGGCTGCTGTGAACCAAAAACTGCTCTCAAAGATCAAGTTTGTTCATTAAAAAAAAAAAAAAAAAACTAAACTAAATGCAATGTGGTATCCCGAATGGGATCCTGGAACAGGTAAGGACATCAGGTAAAAATGAAGGAACTTAGGTAAGCATGGGCTTTAGTTAATGATAACACACCCGTATTGACTCATTCCTTATGACAAATGCTTCCTAGCCACGTTAGCAACAGGGGAATCTACACTTTGTACTATCCTCGATGCTTTTCTAGAAATCTAACACTAACGTAAAAAGTGGACTACCCACTCACCCTCCCAAAAAAGCCTGCAGCTGAAGGGATTGTAGGGCCAACAGGCCAGATGGGGGTGAAATTTGGGGGTGGGGAGGGCAGCAAACAGGAACCCCCCTAGGACATGCACCACCCACTAGATCCCCCATCCACTGCTCACCGTGGAAGAGGTCATGGGGGTCACCAAGAAACAAAAACACACTTTAAAAATAACCTGAACTCCTAGAATACTTTTTTTAAAAATTACATTTCTCCCCCTGGAGACCACAGGGTGCTGTCGAGTTCTCTGGCGACTTTGCCATCCACTAAATACTGCGCTTCTTGCTGTAAATACCGTGTGGGGAAGATACGGGCAGGTCGGGAGAGCCCGAGAAAGCAGAATTTGTCCAATTCCACTTGTAACCTACCTTGAGTTCTCAAGGCAGCCGCTGTCTATCTCTGCCATCCTCCACAGTCCCCGAGGGGGGCTGCGGGAGCGGTGAGCCAGCCTGGCCATTCCTGGAGGATCAGGATACCGAGTGGGGAGTGGGATCTTCTGTCCACAGCTGTGTTTCATGATCTGAAACTTGCCAGGCATTCCCCTTTCAGACCTGCCTTCATCAAGCCCAGGGGTATCAGGGACCCCAGAAGTGGGGAAGGGCCTAGAGGCATTGGCTCGTACTGTTTGATGTGATGCTCCCCTCGGAGGAGAGGGATTTTACGTGTGGATCCCTGGGCAAGGAGAGGTCTGAGAGAGCTCACAGCAGGCTGCGGTCTCCTGTCGGCTCCTTTCCTGCTCTGTTTATTGTTAAAGAACTTGATCAACAACACGGCCTTTGGGGCAACTGCTGAAGAGTTGGTGTAGACTGAGAGTGTGTGTCTCAAAAAAACACCTGTGTTGAGATCCTAACCCCCCAGTGCACTGGTCTTGGGAGGTGGGGTCTTTGGAGGGTATGTAGGTCATGGGAGCAGAGCCCTCAGGAATTCAATTAGTGTCCTTACAAAAGGGACCCAGAGAGCTCCCTCCCTCTTCTACCATGTGGGGTTTCAGAGAGAAACCAGTCATCTGTCGACCAGGAATCCCGCCTGGTCATGACACAGTGAATCAGCCTTGACCTTGGCCATCCCAGCCTCCTGAATGTGGGAGAGGAATTTCTATTGTTTGTATACTGCTCAATGGTATTTCTTACAGTAGCCTACCCCCTGCAGGAAGCAGAATCTATAGCCACCTACCCATGGCCTTGGGTCATGTTATCTGGACTTTCCAGGCACCAAGGCAGGGAGAACTCCCCAGGAGGCCTGGGGAAAGCTTGTCCTTATGGGACAGTGGTAAAGACACTCATCTTGCCTCCCAGCGTTCTCACCTAGAGCAGAAAGAATTAAATTGTGCCTGGCGTACCCTTGAGCCTTCACGCCAAGCCAAGGCGTCCTCACCCCCTCCTTCCTTGTTGATCTCAGCATTGGGTACCCGCTTTTGCCCCTGGCTGCAGATCAGCACTGGCACCCAGGACCTGTAGAGCCGGGCTCTACTCTGCTGCCTGCCCCCAGTGCACCAGCATCCCCCTAAAGGTCATCCTGTCCTTCCCACCATCTTGCATATGCCTCTCTCCTACCGCCACCCCCATCAGGAGGCCCGCAGCCCTCACAAACCTTGGTGGACCCACATCACTCAAGCCAACCCTGAGACAAGGTGGGCCTTGTAGCTCGTGCTCCTTGCTCAACATGGACACCTCACCCCTAGGTTATGTGAGCGGAGGAAGGGGATGTGTGTTTTCCAGCACCCCGCACGTTCCCCAGGCAGTACTCGCTGCATGGTGCAAGCCACAGCCTGGGGTGCTCCCTAGGCGATCCCGCCCAGTCTGCCTCCCGCCAGGCTCCTGGGTCCTTCCTCTTCGTCCTTCCAGAGGCAAGGCATGGTTCCCCCTTCCTGCTTCCGCCAGACACCCAAGTCAGTCCCCTGCTCACACAGAATCTCGGAGACCTCAGCTTCCCTGACTTCAGCAATAACTGGGTTGTGTTCCTGAGTGAGACAGGGATTCTATTTTTAAAAGGCACAGGACAAGCTGGGAAGAGAACACCGAACTTCCAATGAAACCTACGGACACCAGTGACTGTCTTCTGGAATGCTGTGGCTGATAAGCACCTGCCACGGAGCACTGGGGCCTTTCTTAGCCCACTCCCTCCCAGAGCCAGCCCTGCGGGCGGGGCCAGGCCCTCCCCTTCCCTCACCCGCCCTGCCCCACGGTGCTCCGCCCAGACCCACACCAGCCCTCCCAAGGTCCACTGGCGCTGTGACCACGGCGCCCTACGAGGCAAGGCCACCACGCTCCTGCCTCTGCGGAGAGAGCTGGGACCCTCCGAGGCACACAGAGGCCCTGTCCTGGTGGCCAAGTTCTGATCAAAAGCCAATCCCCGTCTTCACCCCGGAAACCAGCAAAAATGCCAAGTCCCAGGCCCAAACACATGCACTTTGCTCAGGCCCCTCTGGCTTCTGGAAAGCCGGCAACATAGAATACAATGCATTACCTTAAGGAATTCAAGTCTGCTCCTGGGGCAGGTGGAAGAAGAGGGTCACAACATGCCCTCCGCCTTCATGCATTTATTCAGAAGCGTTGACTCCGGTAGCCAAAAGGTTAGGACCCAGCGAGGGATGACTGGGAAGACAGACTGTGGTCTGTCCATGCAATGGAGCACCAGCAGCCTTAGAAAGGAAGGCACTCCCGTCCCAGGGCTCGGCACAGATGAAGCTCGAGGACGATATGTTAAATGAGACATGCCAGTCACAAAGAACAAAGACTGCCCGAGTCCACTCCCCGGTAGTTCCTGGGGCACTCAGACTCACAGACAAGTCAAGGGTGTGTTTGCCAGGCTGCGGGGAGGGGAGGGCGAGTTACTGATGGACGGGCACAGGATTTCAGTTCTGCAAGATGAAAGCGTTCAGGGGATGGACGGTGGTGATGGCTACCAGCAGTGTGAGGGTCGTTAACGCCACTGAACCACACGCTTACACACGGTCACAATGTGTATATACCAGGGTTTTTTTGCAAAGTGTTTCCCAAGCCTCCACCACGTGCCAGGCACTGTTGGGGGGGCCTGACCATGTAGCAACAAAGCAAGCAGAGTCCCACGGAGCCTGTGCTGGGGGGTGAACGAGACCACAAACAAGCGCGTGGCTGAAAGGGAGGACGGAGCCCACGAGTCAGGAAATAGCCCACCCACGCTTTCCAGGGGCCTCAGGGTGAAAACAGAGAACAGAGCCGTCACAGCGAGACTGGTCAAGGGATGCTTCCTATCGCGTGTCACCAAAAGGCCACCTGGAGGAAGCGAGGCGGGAAGTGAGGTCTGGGAGATGACACGCAAACAGCCTGTGACATGCGGTGTCCAGAGGCTCTCTCATGCCTCAGAGAGGATGGACCTTGCCCAGGCCACCAAGGGGGCGGCTCCGTGGGGCTGAGGCCAGAGAGAGATGGTGTCAGGGGCGATTACGGGCCTCGTTGGCCACGGTTTTATTCCACGTGGAGACTTCTAAACATGGACAGGATGTGGGTGAGTCATTCCTATGACCACTCCGATGCCCGGATCAAGGTCACTACTCACCTCACCATCCCCAACAGCCCTGGTTTTTACCAGCAGTTCTCAATCTCTAGGATCCTTATCCCTCAAGGGTTCTGGCATGTTCCATCCAAATCCCCTGAGATGTTGAAGCTACCAAACATGGCTTCTGAGCCTCCACCAGCCTTGCTTTCCTCATCCAGGAGCTCAGGTAAGAGAAGCTCCATCCTAGAAGAATGTTTTACCCTCAGGGGCGCCCTCCTTCTCTGCCACTCATGGCTTCCTTGTCCCGCCGTCTCCAGGAGCCTTGCAGGCTTCTCCAACTAGGGCTCGTATCTCAGAGATTCCTCAACTGTCAACCAAAAAAGGACAGTCGACTGCAAAGACCTTGGTTTTACAAATCTGCAGCAGAAGCCGCGCGGAGGTGACCTGGGGTCTCAGGGCTCCGTGTGACGTCCAGGAAAACTTCCACCAGACTCACGGCTGCTCTGACCCACCATGTGAAGCCCCCCTACCAACAGTTTTTTTTTTCTGTCTGCATTTATGAAATGGCTAGCAGAAGATGGGTTGACGTTTCAGGAAAAGGGGATCCCTATGCCCCAGGCACACAGAGGTCAGTGAAAAGCCCTTTGCTCCAGAGCTCCTCCAGGGCTCAGTGCCCAAGTGGCCCCCAGACTTTGACCAAACTGACCCCCCAAAGCCTGCTACTAGTTTGGGGCACCATTCGGAAGTGCCTGCCTTGTGGTGAGCTCCATGAGGCTCATCTCCAACCACACCCCTGCCAACCCCTGGGACTGCCCTCCTAGGTTATCTGTGGCAGCCACAGAATGTGGCCAGCTCAACACGAAAGTGGCTGCAGGCTCATTTTCCACACCACTGCCACAGAGCAGAGGTGGTCCACACTCCGCCGACCACAGGACTGCACTATCCTGGCCTCCAACGGGCACATGGCTGGTGAGGCTGCTAGTGCATCCAGGGAGCGGGAGGAAGGAAAGAAAGCGGCTCTGAGGTACATGGGGGATGGGCATCAAAGGGGGAGGAACTGGACATGGAGCCAAGGTTGCCAGCACCCTAGAGAGGGGGTGCCGTGGGTGTTGACGGCAAACTGAGCACATCACGTGAGGGCTTCTTCCCAGAGCTACACGCCCAAGCCCCCTGCCCCGGCTCAGTGCCCCCTCACCCCCTGTGCGCTCCCGTCCTCCCTTCCCTGGCAGAGGAAGGCCTGGCCAGCTCCTAGTGACCCCATTGTGAGTCTGTATTGCCAGGCCCTGCACCGTGAGCGCAGGCTCTTTGGCACGTCGAGGAGGAGTGATGGGAAGGACCAAGTCCTGACTGGCTCCCAGGCAAGTGCCCTTTGTGCTGGGCGAGAGCTGTTCATTTCATTCTGGGTGAGCTGACCAGCATTCCCTGACCACCTGCTGGATCCGATGCTCTGAGTCGGGGGCCGTGATAGCAATGCACCTGCCCTCATGAGGGTTTTGCTTCTACCCCAGAGACACAGTTGGCCGAGCTCCAGAACAGAGGCTCCCTGGTTGGGACCCCGGGCCCTCATAAGCCCCAGCATCTTCCAAGAGGAGCTTGAGGCCATAGAGGCCTGGGTGTGAGATGCTGGAAGACAAGGTACTTCTGCATTTGCCAGCTGGCCCCTCAGCGGCCAGATCTGCCTGAGGCTGAGGTAACATCGGGAGGGAGGACCCATTAGCAACATTCTGAAGTTCTGGGAAAGAGGGCGGGGCTGGCTCAGAACCCCATTTCTTTTCCTGCAAGGAAACTCAAGGGTCACAATGCTTGGCGGGGGACAAACAAGCCTGCATAATAGTTGGTAATAATAGTACCATAGTCCCATCACGCTGCCCACCATATCCATCCTTACCCACACAACACATCCCAACCCACATATCTTCATAGACACACACTGATGCACTTTCTAACACACACAACCACACAAGACACACAACACACACATCCATTACCAACGTGTGTCAACACTCAACTATGCACGCCCCAAACCACACAGCCACACCAACATATGCACAGACCCCAAATTACATCCTAACGTACATGCCAGTACCCACGTACACCAGCTGATAGTCACATCCCAACCCCTCTCCCCCATATACACATCAGCACACACACCGACGTAGGCACACCTGCCTGCAGACCACTATAGCCACAGCCCAGGACACCCAGCCTACACTTAAACACACACACACACACCACGCTCACAGCAACACACACACCCTCAGCAACCTACAACCAAAAAATAAGGCATTTCCAGACAAGCACATGGCAACGTCAGCCCAGGACATGACCGCCCTCCCAGCAGCACCCACGGCGGACATTCAGGTACACGAGCCCCCATCACAAAGGCACAGGGTCCCAACGAAGGCTCCATTCCCAGCCGCTCCGGGCAGTGTGAATCCGCTCATGCTCCCCTCCCCACCCAGGAGAGCGGACTCGGCCCCCAGATGAGCCCGGACCCTTTCCCAGGAGCACCCCAGTGCGTGCAGGGCAGAGCGGCGGCTCCCAGCATGCTCTGAGGCACGGGCCCGGGTGAAGTGGCCACTTGGTTCAGCCTTTGGTGCCATGACACACGACAACAAAGATTCCACATCCCCTCCTCTGAAAGGCTTCCCAGATGAGAATTCTGTCCTCCTAATTTACACCTCAGGTGGGGGGAGATTAGAGACCGCCCCTTCTCTTTCTCTTCATCTGCCAGGGGGTATTTCCCCCTCTTCTCCTCACAGAGAGGAGCGGGGCTGGAGAGAGCCCACTTCTGGGTGGAGATCTGTGGGTCCGCTCACTAGGCAACGCCAGCGCAGGCCAGCAGTGGGCCTCTGCCTGCGCTCTCTGTCCCGTCCTGTGTGCCCCCACCCATACAACACCCCCTTCCCGTGCCAGCCTACAAAGCAGGGCGTGTAAATGATGCTGGCAGAGCAGCTTAGTGTTTGGAAGGATAGGGGAAACTGAGACCCAGGCAAGCTCCCACAGGCCAAGAACTAGATCTGCTAAGTCTGAACTGGGTCCCCATCACCAGGCCATGTTACTGGAGCCTCATTCTCCCCACCATGGGCCGCTAGGGGCATCCTGAGGACATGTTCTGAAGACACGGGTGACCTGTGGTGTGTATGACCTTGATAAGGGGGGGAGGAGCAGGATAATCGGAAACCAGAGGCTTAGGGATGAATTCAAGTGTCCGTGTGGAGCTTGGGGTGAGCCCCCGGTCACTCCTCGGCAGGGCTGAGCCAGCGCTGGGCCAGAAGGAAGAAGTCAAGTCTGTGTTCTCCAGAGCCTGATTTAACTAGAGCTAGAGATGGGGCAGGCGAGCAGGACCTCTGCCATCCACGCCATTCATCCCATGTTCGAACCCAACAGAAGAGCTAAAAGGCGAGGGTCAGACAGAGGTGGGCTTCAATCTCAGGTCCCCCACTTGGCCCCTTCTTAACTCGATAGAGCCTCCCCATGCCTCAGTTTACTCGTTGGATAGTGTGCTCTCCCCGGCCAGACCGCGGGCCCTGGGAGGGCCAGGTCCCGGCTGTACCTTCCACGGAACACTTGGAAACCACGGCCCAGGGTTGGTGTAAATCTCCTTCTGTTCAGCCTAAGAGTGGGGATAGTGAGGCCCGGCCCTTTTTGGGGCGGGGTGGGGGGCGGGGAGCAGTCAGCAGGCACATGCCGTTTCCTCTCCCAGCTTGTCCTCTCAGACCTAAGACATGTGCACGTTTTTGCATGATCACCATATCTCTACCTGCGGAGTGGGCAGCAGAAGTGGAAGTTGTGGGAGGAAAGGAACAGGCTGCTCCCCTTCGTCTGGGAAAGCCACTCTGTGCCAGGACCCGTGCAGGCAACCATGCTGCTCTGTGCTCTCCCTGCTCTCTGCTGTAGGTGCTGCCCCCCAAAGCCACGCCACCTTCTCCTCTGCAGCAAGAAATCTCACCTTTTCTTCCTTACCGGCCCGTCCTCCTGCCACTGGTGTGCCCGGGAACCAGGCCTGGGCACACAGGGGACCTACAGGAAGACATGCCGGGGACATATAGGAAGACTCTGGGAGGCAGCGGTCTTCGTTGCCAGGCTCAGACGAAGCTCCGTAGTACAAGAAGAGAAGAAACAGAAGCAGGCACCTGCAGACAATCACCAATGAACAGTTCTCCTGCCCAGCGCGGTCCTATCCCAGAAAGTCCTGGGCAAAGGGGTGAGGTAGCCTTGGACAGGCCCTTAGCCACCTGGCCTTGGGAGGCCAGGACGTGTCTCTAGATGTCCCAAACAAGATGACAAATGCTTCCACTGCTGGCAGGACCTCAGAGCTGTGACATTTTGGACAGTTGTGCTGCTCAGGCTCTAGGCTTCCTTTCATCTGAATCTCTATGGGAAAAACTTGTCTTTCCCATTCACGGCTACTGGCCTGGATGAGATCCCCCAACCCCCACCCAGAGGTGAGTCCTGCTTAACATAAGCAGGGGCATCCCAGTCCCCTGGCCACAGGGACTGATTCAGAAATGGGCATAATAGTACACTAAGATGTAACAAAATGCAAGGGGATAGTTGCTGGGCCTCCAGAGGAGAGTGCTCCTTCGAGAGCGTGGTATGCGGATATGAGGTCTCAGTTGCAGCAGCTTTTTTGCCACTATGAGAAGAGGAAATCTTGGGAACACCATCGGCTAAGTCTGCATCACAGACCAGTCCCCAGATCTTTCAGTGACTTGAACCACTAAATCTCTGTAGTTATAGTTGTAAAGACAGTTTGAATTGGGATTATTTTGCGGCAACAAAATATGTGAGGAAATTGGACAGAGAAAGGATCACTTGTCAGTGTCCTGTGTGAAGGAAGGGAGCTGCCTTCCCAGGACAGTGTCAGAAGGGCCCCAATCATCCTCCAGTGGAAATGGCGGGACAAGCCCAACTAATCCCACTGCTTCACTCAGGACCCTGGCAAATGCCAGCTAGAAACTAAATCATCGAGGCTGGCCCTTCGGTGCTGTGTGACCTCTAGCACAAGCCACTGGCCAAGTTTCTCATTTTTTACCCACTTATTTTTGTACTGCATAGTGCAGAAAGAATCCTAATAACAGGCCACTCTAGTGAGCACGTCCTTGTGCCAGGGACTGTGCTAAGCTTTTTGTAGAAAGATACATGCATCACGGACACTGAGGCACAGAGAGGCTGAGTGGCCCTCGCCAAGCCACACAGCTCCTAAGGGCCAGCCCCAAAGCCCTCTGCCGTGCCCACGGGGAGGAATGGAAAAGCGAGCCTTCAGCTGGCCGCACTGGGTGATGGACCCTGGCGGTGCCCTCCCAGCAGCAGCACTGACTATCTCCATGGCCTGTAGGCTCTCAGACAGGGATAGCAAGTGGGAAGGCACCTGGCCGGAAGGGAAATAAATGAGAGTCTCACCAGCCCCTCCCCCGCCCCGCCCTGCAGGTATGATGTGGCCTCGCCCCCTGCTCGAGGCGCAGACACAAATAGCAACAAGAAATCCACCAAATCCTCAGACTGTGAACTTCCCTCGACTTAGGGAACAGTGGATGAGATCGTTGAAAGTTACCCTTGGGTCATGGAAAGGTTTGGGAAGGGAGGGGAGACAATAGGAGGAGACAGAGGAGATGAAGGGAGCCTCAGAGCCTTCTAGACTTCCCCACTCCACTCCACTCCAGCCATGTGGATGAAAAACCCTGGGCTCAGGGAAGAGGAGTGAGCTGCTCACATAGTCCAACTATTGGTTGAAAGCTGAAGATGTGGGGGTGAGTGGGGGGGCAGGTGCTGCTGAAGTGTGTGTGGTCTGCTCTGAGCCCTTTCTTAAACATTAGAAGATACAATTGTCTCTGGGTTAATAACCAGGCTTATGAGGTTTTATTTCACAGAAAATAAAGGGGTGCTGAAGTCTGATGTGTACTAGGGAAAATTATTTCCCCCAATATCACAGTGGCTCTGTGTTCATGTCCCAATACCCAACCAGAAAAACGGCTCTGTCTACACTGCCCATGATTCTATACTCATGCTGTCAAGGGTGGGCGTTTGGGCATATGAGGGGGTAGAGCCCCCCACATGACTCACCTGATCCCTGTGGGGAAGGAGTGGGCAGTTCTGAAGTCAGGTGAGTTGGGAGGCCCCAGGCCACCTGACACTTGACTCGGGCCTGTCACCCACAGTACATGGAGCCTACCCCGCAACCCTGCTGCTCCCTTCCCTGCTCTGGGCCACCTGGGGAGTGCAGGGGTCTACCCAACAGCCCTGCAGCAAAGCTACAAAATCCTCCAGTTCTCCTCCTGCCTCTTCCCTGCCCAGAGGGGAGAAGGGGAGGTCTTCCTCACAAGCGCCCCCTGGACTTCCCTACAGAGCCTCTTCTGCAGCAAGAAAGTGATTCCAACTCTAGCTCACAGCAACACCCTAGGGGCTGAGCTGGGGCATCTGTTTCCCCTAAAGGGCCCTGGATCAGCCAGATCCTGGAGAGGGAAAGCGCGGCCTGCCAAAGGACTCACTTAGGTGACAAAGGAGGTCCCTTCACCCTCCTAGGTCCCTCGGGAGCAAATGTGGGCTCCCAGGTGAATCGGTGCTCCTCCAGGCTGGGGAGTGGGGCCCTGCATGGATCTGTCTCACTCTGCTTAATGACATGCCCTGGGCGCCCGGGGTCTGCACCTCTGGATGCATCCTTTGCATCCCTAGGACCTGGCACATTGCTCGATTCAGAACCCACTGCATAAGCATTTTGTCCTTGAATGAAAGAATGAATGAATGAATGAATGAATGAACACACGAACCAGTGAGTATTTGATGCACAGATGAGCCGGAGAGAAGCCTGGTGACTAGCCTCAGGGAGACAGATCTCAGCAGAACCCTGGGAGGAACATTTTCCCGGTTAAAAACTACAGGAAGAGATGGCCTCAGGAGGTAGTGCCTCCGTAATACACACCTGCAGCCCCAGGGTGGCCCGCCTGTGACCAGGGAATCCACTCCGGGGAGCTTCTTCAGAAAATAATTGTGCAGAGGATCAGAAAGATTGGATGCAGGAAAAAACAGAATGGAAGCATGTCCTATTACACTCTGCAGGGAAGAGACTGCCTCAACCATTTTACAGATGTCAATTTTTTTCCCTTTGCTTCTCTATATTTCTAACATCTTCTGAAAAAACATATTACTTGTGTGAAGCTTTAAAAAAAAAAAAAAAGCACAGCTATTGTGTTGAACAGGAGTCTGCCAAGGGCAGCTCATGGGCCAAACCCACCTGTTACCTGATTTTGTAAATAAAGTCTTATTGGAAGACTATTACACACTTCCATTGATGACAGAGGTGAGGAGTTGAAACAGAGACCACGTGACCAGCAGCACCTAAAATATTTATTATCTGGTCCTGGACAAAAAAAGTTTGCTGAACCTTGGGTAGAATATTCAAGCGTATACCAACAATAAACAGTATATGCTTAAGTAAAAACTATAGCATACAGAATTATGTGCTGTTTGATCTTATCTGGCTAAATTCATCTCTCCGGTCCACGGGGGGACTGGAAAAGGATGTGCTAATTATCTCTGAGTGGTGGTGAGCATGCATATTTAAAAATTATTTTTATTTTTATTTATTCGTATTTTCTAAATACCCAAGACGAGTTAAAAAGACAAAAATGTCATTGGCTGACAGCAATAACAGCAAAGAAGTCAGGAAGCATCCCTCTTGGCGGATGCCAAGTGGAAAGGGTTTGAAGGTCACCTGTAAGGGATTTTTCGGAGAGGGTCAGGCCCCAGCTGAGATGGGGCCCAACCCTGCCAGCCTGTCTCCCGTAATAGCAATTATTTTATGTCAGCCCTCAGCTTTGCTAAGGGATCACTTCGATTTTTCAGGGCAAATTACTTTAAAAAAAAATAAAACACCTATTTTAGCAACGAATTTAACAGAACATATTTAGCAGCTAAGAGACACAGGAATCTGTCTCGGTCTTCAAGGAAACAACCGCCTTATACATTTCATGTTGAACTAAACTAAACATAAGCAAGCTGGAAATACTCCAAAATGCCTCTCAAGATGATTGAAGACAACCAAGGGTGTCCAGAAAGCACGGATGACAACCACCCAGTAGAGTTCCGGGGCATTACTTTAATGAGAAGAAAACTTCGTGGTGGGGTCCTGTTTCATCGCACATCCAATGGCTTTGGAGCTGAGGTCAGACAAGAAGACAAAACTGGTGACCACCCAAATTCCAGTCCAACAATTCTGCTTCCACCAGAGAAAGACTGGATTCCTCTGTAGAATGTTCTGGACCCAAGGCCCAGGGTAAAACATAGGAAAGTTTCCCAAAGACGTACCCCACCTCCCAGGAAGAGCTGAAAACTGACCCCAGTCTTACGAAGCAAGAGACCAGGTATAGAGAGCCAAGCCCACCCTCCACCCGTGTCCTCCTTCCAGCACCTGGCGGGCCACCCCGCCCCCGCACCGTGGTGTAGTGGGCAACCCAGCCAAGAAGTCAGCTTATGCTGTGCCTCACGCTTCTCTCTGACACATGTCACGTGTCCCACAAAATCCCAAGGCTCACGGCAACAAGGAGATGGGTCCCCTAAGAAGCTAGGCCCTGGACCCCTTTCCCTCGGCGGGAGAAGAAAACAAAACTGATCCCATGAATCCCACTGGCGTTCAGCACGACTCCCTTTGTGCCTCGGCCCACCCATCAGGTAGCTCTCGGGAGTGTTCAGACACGCATTGTTTTGGGGCTCAGCAGCTGTTTTTGAAGATGTGGATCAGGGAAAGGATGGTAGCAAATCTCTGTGCTTAGCTGGGCCCTGTTTGTCCCAAGCCAAGCCTCGGGTTCTCAGTCCCATCTCCCCAGCAGAGCTGAGAGGCACAACATTCGTTTCTTATGTTCTGTGAACAAGGCCTGTTATTACAGGGTAGTATCAGTAACTAACCAGAACCGCCCTGGCCCACTCCACACCTTTGTACTCACGACATACCAGGACTCAGGTGAAAACACTAAGCGGAACACAATACAAAATACATAAATGGAAACACCACCCCAGGAAATCGAGTGCACTCCCGACAAAGAAAAGCTAAACCAGATCTGGCTCAGGACTTGAGTGCAGAGAGCCCGCGGAGAGGACTTGGGTCTGCCACATGGCTTCCAGAGGACCCCAGCCCCTGTGCCCTGCTCAGGTGCCTCCATGTTCAGGTTCTGCCTGAGAAGAAGGGAAAAAAAAAAAAAAAAAAAAAAAAGCCCCAAAGCTCTGCCCAAGTCCCGCTCCCCTGAGCTCTTCTGGGAGGGTCCACGGCTTTCTGAGAAGGGCTTTCCAGATGGCGCCTGGCGGCGGCAGTGCCAAACTCCACAGCTTAAGTAAATGTTGCCGTAGCCCCGTCCTGCCAGGAAGAGGCAAGGGGGACCCAAGGCTCCTTTCAGCTGCTGCGAGGCTCACTTCCTAGGGAGAACAGAGAGCCCCCCACCACCTGCCCCACACCCTGCTGGAGAGCCCCATTTCCTCTCTGCACCACCCCCCTCCTCCCTCAGTGGGCCAGCCTCCTTTGCAAAAGTGCAAGGAGCTGTCAGATGCTGACTGAGGACAGGGAGGCATAGGGAGGTGACAAACCCAGAAAGGCAGTAAGCGAGCCCAAGGGGAGCAGATGGCAAAGGTCCCAGCCCAGTCATCACAAATTTGGGATGTCTGCACAAATCCAATCTCCTGATCTCTGCAGGTGTTTCTCCACCCCTACCATCAAGGCCCCAAAGCAGTCCGGCAGTTAAAGGAGTCAGCTGCTCACTCCCACTCTGACCTCACAGGCTCAGAACGTGGCAGAGCGCTCCCAACACGGCTATTTCCCCAGGATTCCCTCTGCCCTCCCTCTCAGGAGCTCCACGCATCGCAGTGGTCTCCCTCTTGAGCCCAGTGGCATCTTGAGACCCAGTAAAATGGGAGACTTGTTGAAGCTTGCCCCTGACTCCACCCACCTGAGATATCAGGGCCCCCTTCCAGAATCTTCTCTCCAAGGAGCGTGGACACAGGAAACAGCTGAGATGTAAGGCAAGGTGCTCCTAGAATCTTATGACCCCTGCCTGCTTCTGGCCACGCGTGGCCGTCTCTAAGTCACACTGCCCGTCCCAGCCCCAACACATCCAAGGTGGTGGCCAGAACCCAAGCCTGGAACCTCCCGTTCCAATCAATGGGAATCACGCAGCTAATGCTTCACGCTCTATTTTGAAAGCCGCCTGCTTAGGTTTTTGCCTTGTTGCAACCTGTCCTTGGCGAATCTGTTTTTCTTATTACCATCAAATTTAGACTTAAATCAACGCATAAGTTCCTTGAGTTAACATGCGTCACAGAAGAGACGCCCAGTGAGCACCCTGGACCTCTCGGAGCGCTGGGTGAGAACGCAGCACCCCGTGGAGCCCTCGGGCCGTGGGGGGAGCCTGGCCCCGCGGTGCCCACCACCAGGATGGGCAAGTTGAGGTGGTGAGCTGCCAACAGGGGAGGGGCCTGAGGGACCCTGGGGCCAGGAGTCGGATCCTCCTACACAAAACGGTGCCCGTCCTGGGAATGCACACGATCGTTGAAGAGACTTTGCTTCCGGGATTTTATGTCACACATCTTTTATATCACACTCCCAATGTGAAGATTTTTAGAGCCAGTGCAATTTCTCTCTTTCTGAAATGCTAAGTGACAGCGCCATCGGGCAGCCCTGTGGAAGTGGGATTTATAGCTCCGTGCATGGCGGGTGGGGGGGGTGAGAGAGGCAGGAAAAGCCCCAGAGTGGGACCGAGTGTCCCCACAGCATTGCTCCCGGACACAAGATACTCAAAGTGCACGCAGTGAAGGGGAAACAAAGATCAGGAGGAGAATCATCTGAATTCCTGTCCCTGCTCAGTGCCCAGACCCAGCGGAAAGGTGAGGGACCAGAAGGAGGCCAGCCGGCCCTCTGACCTCCAGCCCTCTGACCTCTGGCCCGTCCGACACCTGCCAGGAGTCAGCCCAAGTCTGGCTGGCGAATTAGCCCAAGTGGGGGGCCACTGCGCGCGCAGGAAGGGCCCCCAGCGTCCGCCCGGGGACAGCCTCGGCACACGCAGCCGAGCCTCCGTAAATCTCCACCAACACGGCGGCCGCAGCACACGCTTCCACATCGGGGATGGAAGGGCTGCATATGGCGCTCAGTTTTAACAGCTGAGCTTTAAAAAAGTGCAGCGTTTCATCTCACTGAACCAGCTCCCAAATTAGGGGGTGGGCGAGGGAGGGGAGCAGGAGAAAAAGGAAGCTGGAAAGGGCAAGGGGAGCCTTCCACATTAAATTTGATTTTACAAGGAATTTCAAACTATTATCTGCTCAAAAGGTCCCTCTGGAAAATGACATAATGTTCCCTGTTTGTCATCCTCAAGTTTGCTAATTTCAAGAAAGTCATTCCATCTTTGAAAAGGGACTTGTTTTTCTTTTCTTCCTTTTTTTCCTGTTTTTAATAAAAATGAAGGTGTCTGTCTAGGAGGGATCGCTCATATGCCGCAGACTGGGTTAACAATTTTTAAGTAAATTTGTAAATGGGATTATTGTTTTCCAAAGTTCTAAGCTCAGCGAAGAGATTAGTTGCCACAATGCCCACGGGGTGTCCCTGGTCCTTTGAATTCCCTGCCTGGAGACTGAAGGTGCTTGGAGAGGAACAGGAGGAAGAAGCCTGATAGGGCAGTTTTCCTGGAATTGCCTGGAAACTTTTACTTTCTCTTTCCTCTGCTGATAATGACTGTCTTCGGCTCTGCAGCCAGCTCCCCTCTTCCCCCTCCCAGCCCCCTGTTGCTGCACGCCATCCCCGAGCTCCAGTATAAAGTTTGGCTTTTGCAGCAGGAAGCAGCTGGGCCAAGCAACCAGCGAATGATAATGACCTCAGAAATCTGCTGTTCGCTCGGCAACAATAGGGTGCTCAGTCTACTGGAAAATTGTGTTCATCAGCTAACTCTGCTCAGTTACTAATTGACATTGCCAAATATTTTAAGAACAATTGGAATGCACAAGCAAAAAAAAAAAAAATGAAGATCTTAATCCTCAGACTTAAATTTTTTCTTTTTCTTTTTCTCCCCCCCCCCGCCCCCCGCTTCTTTGGGGTGCCCAGATTTGTTGGTGGAGCAGGCAGTGGTTATTGCGGATGGGGGCAGGGAGGAGGAACCACATCAGAAAAAGAGGTGGAAAAGAAAGAAAATCTATCATATCACTAGACGCCCAGTGTAAGTGCAAGGGAGCCCAGGATAAAGGCCTTTGATGCCTTGGTCAATGGACGTATGCAGGATTGGAGACCCAGCATTTCAGGAATGCAGCTCAGGCAACAAAAGAAGACCCCACAAGGCTTCCAGCCCAGCTGATCAAATAAGCCTTGACCATCTCAAAATATTATACCAGAAGTAGTAGGGGTTAATGCTGTTTTCATCTTTGCATCTCTCCCTGACTTTCCATTGATCACGTAACTTAGCCGACTTTATTTAATGAGCAGAGGGTCAACGCATTCAATTACCCCCTTCCCACCATCAACACTTCAATTAGCCCCTCTCCAAAATTATGGGGAATGCAGAAGGTAAGTACCCTGTTGGATATAATGAACAGTATCGTTTCTTAGTACATTAAGTTTTAATTATTCTGAGCGTGATTTCCAAGGCAAAACCTAAAGAAACAGAACTTTGGTCGTCTTCTGGCTCAGAGTAAAGCTCCGATCTGAGCACAGTCTCCATCGAGGTTTTGGGGAGAGATGCAGAGATTAATGCCATCGGAGCATTTGCACGCGAGCCAGAAAATGAGGGAGCGTCGAAACAGCCACCCCGCTTTCTAAATGTCATAAGAGAGTAAAATTTATAAGCTGCTGCTTTCCAAATAGTTTCCCTTTGCGTCGTCCATGGAGGCAGAAATGACATCGCCGATGGTGTAAAATTATCGGCAAGTCAAATCGACAACAAACAAACAACAACAACAAAAATAAAACAAAGGGGAAAGATGGGGAAGTGACCCATGTGACTGGTTTTGTCCATTTTCTGTTAGAAAATATGACCTCTCAATTTGTCAAAGGTCCTAGTTTTCGCGGTTGATCTTAAGCTCCGTTCTCAGCAGTCTGGAGAGCCAAAGAACAAACACATTTTCTGGTTCACTGGAATCACTTTCACATGTTCACTGATTCAAACATTCTTTTGCTCACATAACAGACAGCTGCATCCCACATTAGCCTAGCCAGTGACAGTCGCCCATCTCGGTAGTAACTGTTTGATTGCAAACTTGACCCCTTCTTCGTCTCGGTCTGAGCAAGACATTTTTAAACAGCCACTCCGTTCCCAATCCTCCTTTGCAAAGAATTACATCAGATAACAAAGGACGTCTCTGCCACTCATTGTAAGCCTTCTTCTGGAGATCTGTTCTAAGAGGCTCTCTGTAAAAAGGTTTTTTATGATGAATTCAGAACTACTATCATGTTAAGAGCAGCGATTTATAAAGAAGAATTCACTGGTTAAGATCTGAAAAAATAGTTTCTCAGGCCCTACTGACCCAGTTTTCAACAAAAAAAGAATCAAGTGATGCAAATTAAGTTTTGCGACATTGTAATGCAGTCTGAGAAATTTGTAAAACCGTGTTTTGCGGTTATTTCTTAATAAAAGCCTTAATAAGTACTCCTTTCTTTACTTAAGGGCTTAAAGATTTTTTTTCCCCCCTTCACCTTGCAGGTTTCTCTCTAACAGGTAATAAGAAAAATGCCTATTGTGTCAAGATTTTTATGTAAATGCTTATTTTAATCGCACTTTATACAAGTCATACTTGTTAGAAATCAGAGGGAAGACTAACCAGATTTGGTTAAGGGTCCTAATCCCAGGAAAACCTGAATGCCCCAGGCGTGCGGCTGATTTGGCCTGCCTATTGGTATGCCATCAATTTTCCTACTTAGTCGGAAAATTATGAAAGGGTCTAATTTGAATATGAAGAAAACAAAGAAGTCAACCAGAAAGGAAAGAATCGGTATTCACAATTGTAAAATACTTCAATGAGGGAAATAAAAGTGAGAAGATAACCACAACTCAAGAATAATTCTCCTTTGAGTTGTAAGCCCGGTTGGTTCTTTTAAGCAAAATGGGTTTTTTCAACCGAGTATGGACAGATAGGGAAACTACAGAGATAGAATAGCACGAGGCTATCACTTGGCCAGAAGGTGGGAAAAACATGGCAAACACGTCATTAATAAAGCCGAACATTTGGTGCCGGAATATTCTGCAGAGACCTTTTCGTTTCAGCAGGTCTGGGAGAGGGATGAAAATCTGTCAATGTTAACTCCACATCACTCCAAAAACTTAGGGGAGCCAGTCTGCCCTCTGCTTTCTGCCCCCTTAAAGGCCCCGGATCCAGACACAGTGAGACGACGCTCCCCAGAACGCGGGCCCTCTCCCTAGGAGGGTGGAAAGCGTCCCTCCTGGTGGAGGCACCATGCCTGGCACTTGGCTGCCTCGGCATGAGAGATCCGTTTTTTTCTGGAGTCCCTGCTGTCAGGCTGGGAAACTTGCACACCCTTCCCTGGCACCTCGTACGTGCCGTGCAGCAGTCACTCGGCGCGCCGGGGAGCCTCACCCCTCCGCACTCCTCGAGGTCCTGGTCAGACTCCGCCAGGAGGCCCCTCCGGAAATAAATCGCAAGGGAGCCCAGGACTTCAGGAGTAGACAGTGTGTTTCATGGGTATTTAAACAGCAGCATTAAGAGCTATCGGAATCTCTGGAATGTGCAGCTTAGATTTACGTGCTTTAACTATTCTTTACTGGTTTGTAACAAGCCCGCAGACTCACACTTTATTTTAATACTAATTTTGTCCTGCAAGAACAGGGGGTGGGGTGGGGGTGGATGCTGAAGCGTGACAATGACAGCAAAACTCAAGTGACATCTACTTACTAACTACAGCAGCCAAATGCTCCCGATATGGAAATATTTATCGGAACCCAGAAGGGAAAAAAGGAAAAAAGAAAGAAAAAAAACTTCACCAAAACGACCCTCGACGGTGTGCCGCCACGCCTTTAACAGTGGGCAACGCGGTGCCTTGAGGTGCCTCAAACTGTCTTTCATTTTCTAGACTTAATGGCTGATTGCAGAAATCAATGTTGCCATTAGTAACAGGGTATTTGTTATGGCGTGATTTCCTCTGTTGTTAGGCTGCAGAATGATTACAGTATTAGCGAGATGCTTTCTTTATAAAAGGCTAGAGATATAACTTTCAATTTACCATCCATTAGAAAGGGACTTTGAAAATACGGAGGCAGGCAACAAGCTTACCTGCTGTTAGGTAGTGATTTTAATTTAGCTGTCTTAGGCTAGTGGGCTTTTTTTGTTGTTGTTGTTTTGGGGGCCTTTTTTTTTTTTCCCTTTCCCCCAAACCGGGCCAGGAAGCTTCAGCGTTTCACAGACATTTTGATGACAGATTTTCTGCTTTGCTATTTTAGACCCCAAAGCTGTATCGCCCATGTAACACAGTACAATTTAAGACATGCCGTCGTGCATCTGTGTTTCAAACCTCTGTGTTTTTCCAAACCATCAGAGGTGAGTTGTGTGGTTCTTCAGGCTACAGGGGCCTGACAGGTGAGCCACGCTGGAATTTTGGAAGGGGACAGGAGACAGGTTTGGCCTGGGGAGGGAGATTGGGGTGCCCGAGTAAGACAACTGTGGGAACACATTCAGGGGGAAAGACGGTGAGGGTCTGAACTTACACCTTCACATCCGTGGATGGAGCTAAGAAGCCAGCTCCCAGGTTCCAGAGACGAGGTGATGACGGATTGGGGTAGGGGGTGGGGCATAAAACAGGACCGGGCAGCCCACTGCTGGGGCAGGCCAGGCTCTGCCTGTTGGCCAGCGTACCAGCTGGCCATGTCTACCACACAGGAGGAACAGCTCTCCTTCTGGGCAGCCAGTGTTCAAGGGAAGGCCAATGACTCGAAATGCTAGCCTTCCCTTGAGGCAGGGCAGAAAGGCAAGGTCCGCAGAGGCCAGCAAGCCACAGGAAGCTCAGGACTGGCTTAGAAGAGTAGCGAAGGCCCTTCCCCTCCCCGAGGCCTGCGTGGAGCCAGGGCCCCTAGACAGGGTGGGCCCCCGGCACCAGCCGCTCGTCCCCCATCTTCCCTGGCAGCCTACCTGAGGAGGACGGCGAGGAGGGGTGTGGGCTGTCCTCCTGGGCACTCCCCGTCTGGGAGAGCCCACCGCCAGCCCCGCTCTCCTCGGTGACGTTGGAGGAGCCCGGCGTGGTGGAGCGGCTCACCGACTGGGACTCCTGGTCACTGCCCGAGCCGCGCCGCTCGTCCAGACCCACGTGCAGCCCGTCCTCCTCGCCCTTGCGGTCCCGCTTGTGGACTCGGGAGTGCACGACCACCTGATGGTAGGTGCGGAACACCCGGCCGCAGTCGGGGCACTCCGTGGGCTTCTCCTTCATGCTCCCGGGCCCCTGCAGGTTATAGTCGAGCGCCTGGTTCAGCCCGTGCGACAAAAAATCCCGACTGCCTTCTAGAGGGTCGAGCTTATTTGGCAGGTCTCTCTGATTGCCCACTTTAGTGCTGTGAACCAAATCAGCAGGCATTTTCTGCTTGGAGCCATCTGCTCCCACTAACACGTACTCCCGCTTCTCCTTATCGAACATCACTCCAGCGTTTGCCAAAGTGTCTTCGTGGTTGCGTTGTAGCTGATGATCTTTAGACAAGAAACCATGTTCCATGGCCATGCCCCTGGCCATGAGTTGCCAAGCCTGGTAGCTGTTCACGGGGTCCATCTCGGCCGCTTTGGCAGCCGCCTGCAGCCGCTCGATGCAGCTGGACTTGAGCGGCGGCACAAGGTTGAGGCACCCCAGGAGGGAGTGCTTGTCGCCCTCGGGAACCCCGTGGGCCATGCCGGAGATGGGCGACAGCAGCTTGCCCAGGACCTCCCGCTCCTTCATGGGCAGCTCCCCTTTGCCGTAGAGCTGGCTGGGCTCGCTCAGGCTGGCCTTGTCTGGGGCCATGAAGCCGCTCTGAAGGCAAGACAGGTACCTGGAGTACAGATTGGCGTGGGCCTCCTGGGACATGCCACCCATGGGCACGGGCACCTCCGGGTCGCTGGGGGACTTGCTCTTCACGGACAGCTTGTTGAGGTGGACCTTCATGTGGTTCTTGAGGAACCAGGGCTCTTTGAAGCGGCGGCCGCAGATCTGGCAGCAGTGCTCGAAGGAGTCTTTGTGCTTCCGCATGTGGCCCTTGAGGAACCAGGCCTGGCTGAACACCTGGCCGCACACCTCGCAGCGGAACTCGTTGGCCGCCTGCTCCCCGCCGCCGTTGGGGCCCTGGCCCTGCGCCGACTCGGCGGTGATGTGGGCCTTCTCCACGTGGCTGATGAGCTCCTCCTCCTGGGAGGCGGCGAAGTCGCACAGCGTGCACTTGTAGGGCTTGTGCAGGATGCGGATGTGGCGGTCCAGCTCCTCGCGCTTCTTGAACTTGCCCTTGCAGAAGGTGCAGCGGAAGCCGGCGGCCGGGACCACGGCGTCCTCCTGCACGCTGGCCGGCTTGGGCGAGGGCACCGGGTTGGCCGCGTCGGGCACGCTGTGGTTGGCGGGCAGGGCCAGGTTGCAGGTGGCCAGCGGGGCGGGCTGCGCGTGCGGCAGCGGCTTCAGGTCCGGCCGCGGCTGCAGCAGGCTGCTCTTCATCTGCTTGTCCCGCAGGATGGCCCGCTCCTCCAGCTCGTGCAGCAGGCGGTTCTCCTCGCGCACCCGCCCGCGCCCCTTCCCCAGGTTGCCCAGCTTGTGGGTCCGCAGGTGGATCTTGAGGTTGCCCTTCTGCGCCGCCCGGTGGTCGCAGTAGGGACACTTGAAGGGCTTCTCGCCGGTGTGAGTGCGCATGTGCAGGGAGAGGATGCTGTTGAAGCGGAAACGCTTGCCGCACAGCGGGCACGGGTACTTGCGGTTTTTGCGGGCGTCGTCCTCGATGTCGCTCATCTGGGACATGATGCCCAGGTTCTGCCCGTTGAGGAACTGCTGCAGGTCCACCCGCCCGTTGAGGCTGGTGTCGACGTCCCGGCCCAGCTGGTTGGCCAGGAGCGCCATCTGACTGCCCATGGGCTGGCCGCTCATGGGCACGTGCGCCTTCTCGTCGAGGGGCGCGGGGGTCTTCTCTTCCGGGTTGGGCCGGGGATGCAGCTCGGGGAAGGCATGGCTGAGCTGGGAGGTGATCTGGTGCAACTTCTGACTCATGGCATACTGGCCGTTGAGGACAGGGCCGCTCAGGTGGGGCTCAGCTTCCGGGGCCGCCGAGGACACTCCAAGGCACAGACTGGCTTCTTCCATCCCTGAAAATAAAGCGAGAGTTCAGATGGGTGCCAGGTACCGGGGCGCAGCGGATGCACGGCCTCAGCTGGGGAGGAATTTGCATTTCATGCCTTACCTACACGTAATAATGCTAAGGAATTATAGTCAAAAACAATAATAAAAAGATGAATTATTAAATGCCAATTATGCAATATGGCATTGCTCCTCCAATTTGTTTTGGCGATAGATTGTCTTCCTTGTATTTTCTATTTACCGACTGCAATTATTCATTCACACTTAAATTATTAATGTTTTACCACGTTCAACACCTAATAACGAATCGAGGGTCTACGTGTCAAACTTTTCCTCCTGTCCCCCTTGTAGCACCTGCACCTGTTGGTTCCGTTCAGAGTTTGCCTTAGAGCAGAATGACTTTCCCTTCAAGACCAGAGACCCACGTGGAACTTTTGTTTCTGGTGACTATGTTCAATACATTCCCCGGTCCGAGATGAAAGAGATTATTTTATGATTTGGTTCCTTTCCACCCCCCCCCCCCGCCAAAAAAAACCCAATGGTATGATATTTACTGGTACATAATAAAACAAGATAATGTTTTGGGAAAAAATAAAGTAAAGGACAGGCTTTAGAACAATAAAAGGGATTTTGCTTTAGTCAACAAAAAGTGCAGTAATATCTCATTAAGCTGATTAGTATGCTGCTTAGAAACAGTACTAGGTGCTGTAACACATGATTATAATCATAAAAATCCTTCAGTGTTTGCAAGGAAGCATTAACGAGGTATATTAAATTTTAAGGAGACTGCGAGTAGCGGCTTTGCAAACCTCAGAGATTAAGATTTAACCCTTATGTTACGAAACACTGTTATTTTGTCATTTGGTAACTGTGCCCGTCAAAAGAAGTATAAATTATCTGGTGACGGAATCTTTGTGGATCGTCCGGGCTGTTCATTTTTGGGTGGGGGAAGGGGAACACTCACACCATTTAATGGGTTCTCCCTGTCTTTCCACTGGCATGATATCGCAGGCAGGGACTTTGATTGGGTTTAAAGAGATCCTTTCTAGAACTAGATAAAAACCAATTAAAATCCAGGGATGATGCCATAGGAAGTCTCAACCAAGTTTGAGTGTTTTTAATAACTTTCCCAACATACAGTAATGAGTACAAATTGTACCTGCGGTATGTGTTTTGCAGAAAATTAGAACTCAAAGCTGTTTGTTAAACACTAACACTCAAAGCTGGTCTGCATAATTGCTTTTAATGCTCCTCTCTTCCCCCCACCCCCCCACCCCCCGGAAGCCTGCGCAAACCTGCGAAGGCCACACTGCTCGGGGGCGGGGTGGAAGGAATGTGGAGCACATGCCCCACTCCCCATCACAGCTTCCGAGGAGCTCAGCTTTGAAAGGCAATGAACCCATGCCTGTGTCCTCCCCTTTCCAGGTCTGTCTCCCACCTGAAGGAGTCCAAATTCGCTTCCTGCCATTGGAACCGTTTTTTGCACATCCCGATGTTTACATGTGTTGGCTAGCCAGGTGGTCTAGGAGCAGCGCTTAACCCCAGCCAGGACTGATTCCTGGGCCAAGCAGTTCCCTCGGGGGACCGGTGGGGACAGAGCTCAACTGTGCAGGAAGCACATTCAGCCCTGGGGAGCGGGGGGTGTCTGCTACCTACTGGGCCCCCTGCCAGGCAGACTGTGCCTGGCATGGAGGGTCTCCAATGGGAGACCTGGCTTCCTTGGCAAGAGGACAGGGGCTGTGAGTCCATCTTGCAAGGGAGGGAAGAAAAAGACATGAATGTTTATTTGCAGGAGAGAGAAACACTGCAGCCACAGTGCAGGGCTAGCGACGTCCATGAATGATGACATGGACCCCTGCACACACTTGTATGCACATACAGGCACATGGTCACTTGCAGTAGAAGAAGGTTTCTAATTCGCTATCTTTCCTTCTTGTTTCTGATGGCGGTCTATATGCAAATTAAAAAAAAAAAAGAAAAAAAAAGTCCATTTTGGAGACTGGTCAGAAAGGAGTACTTTGTCATGGAGATTCTTGCATTCATTCATCAAAATTGCTGAGTTCCCACTGTATGCCAGGCCCTGTCCCTGGTGCTTAGGACACCATGGTGGACAAGAGTGGCCAGCCCCAGGGCTCACAGCACCCACTGAGCAGGAGGAAGGAGCAGGCCCAGTGTGTAGAAGTTGCTAGGGCAGGACTGGAGCCTGGAAGACCCCATGCAGGGATGCTCACAGCCCCCAGGGCCCTGTCTGGAGCTCCTTCTCCACCTTCAAGCTCCATCCAGTTGTGCTGGCTCCTCTCCCAAGCAAACATGGATCATGACCCTGAAGCCACTTGGGAGTGCTCAGAATTCCACCCAACAGCTCTGGAGAAGTTTGGAAAGTCCAAAGCCAACATGGCTGGCCCACGTCCAATGGCTGCCCAGTTGGCCTTCTCTGAAGACATGAATCCAGAAAGACAGGCTATTTTCAGGTTGCTGCTGATGAGCTGACGCCAATTCAGCAGGAGGGAGAGGAGGCTGAATGTGCAATACGGCGAGACTACAAATCAGGCTGGATGAGGGGCGTCAAGTTGAAGACCATCCCCCACCCCCATTCGTGCTGGGTAAGTATCAACTCAATTTGTTAAATAATGAACATGGGGAATTTTTAAGTTAGGTTTGGATATAGAATTTTTTTATTCTGTTGATTTTTTTTTTTTTTCAGTCAAGAAAGCTTTTTTAGGGAACTGGTCTTCAGGTGCCATGCTGAAGCCTCAGCTGATGGGAGGAAGAATGTTCTAGAATGTGCAAAGGCACAGTTGGCTCCTTGTTCCCTCAACAAGGTCTCAGCTCACATAGCCCCTCCCCACAAAAACCACCATGCTTCCCTTGTCGGAGGCTGTCACCCCCAGCCTCTCTTTACCCATCGCTTTATTTCCTTCTTCACAACACTTATCACTAGGGCAAAATTTTGTCGTTGACCTTTTACAAATGTGCTTCTTTTCCATGAGGGCAAGATCACAGTGGCAGCCTCCAGGTCCAGGGCAGAGCTAGCCCACTGTAAGTTCAGCATTTTCTGGCCAAACGGATGAATGAAGGAAGAGACCCTATAAACACAGCCCATAAAAAAAAGCTAGCCCTGTAGGAAAAACACTCTCCCCCCAACCTCATGTGACCCAAACTCAGCTTTTGCATATCCGTGAACATTCACTTTCAGAATGTCAGATTTGGAAGGGTCTCTGGCTGACCTAGAACTTGGGGTTCTAAAACCACCAAGGGAGAACCCCACCACTAGCTCTTTCTATTATATGTGCCCATGGTGACCATCCCAGGCCTGGACCTCCACTGAGCAGGGATCCCCCCTGAGAACTTGACCACTCATTGGGGGACCCATGGAAAAACTCAAAATTTTGGCAGAGCTGGCCGGCTCCCAAGGAGATGCTCTGAGAATTACAGCTCTTGGCCCTGGAGTGAACCCAGGTGAAGCCCGCACAGAGCCCCACTTTGAAGAATGGCCTCACCAGACGATTACCCTCAAATGTTTGGTCAGACCCAACACCCCATGAATCCGTGAGCAGGTATAGGCACTGCGATGGGTCAGTCGTAATCAATGCCAGTCACCAGACTCAGAGCAAGAAAGGGGAGAGTGAATTCTTGGAAAGAGCGTGGGGTAATCAGTGCGCTGTCCCTGGGCCAAAGCAGCCCAGGCGCGATGAGCTGGCCCCAGGCCCGGCCTGGGACTCACAAAATCTGGGTCGGCCCCAATTTCTCCAGCCTTGACCCTTCACCCGTCCGGGATTCATTTACCCCTTATGTCAGTCTTTCAGTAAATACTTGCCAGGGCCCTTCTATGTACCTGGGCCTCTGGGGTCCAAGGGGCCTCTGGGGTCCAAGGGGCCAGCACAGACAAGGTCACCAATATAATAGGAAGCAATGAAAAGGCTCAGAGAGGCTGAACACACAGTTTAGACAAAGGAGTAACCACGACAGCTTTGGCACATAAGTGTGTGTGTGTGTGCACGTACATGTGTATATGTGTATGCACAAGTATGTCCGTGTTGGGGGAAAGGCAGGGATTCCCTAAGTAGCAGCACTCTAGAAACTTACACAAATGCACACCCTGGGAAACTCAGGGATCATCAATCCCACTGTTAAGGGATTGGATCTCACCACAGCCCTAAGAGCTCATGGGGCCAGGGAGGTGAGTTTCTCTGTGGGGGCTCGCCATTCTGATGGAAGGAGGCATTACTCCTTTCCCCCCAGACCTCAGGGAGCAAGCATAGGGAGAGTTGCCTTCCCTTTGGAACCACACTCTTCCTTCCCAGGCCCTGCAGCGAATGGCTGTCAGTGTCTCGGGCAGGGCCTCCTGGGGCAAGATACTCCCTCTGTCCTGATAGCTTGAGTAGATGAAATCCACATGCAGCACCCCCCCGCCTTCCTTGCTCACAGTTCCAGGGAGCACTTGCTCCCATGTGCCCAACCTATCCTTCTCTCCCTGGCCTGGGCTCTGGCCTCATTATCCCAACACCCAGCACCTGAGGGACCCACACAAGGAAGCCAGGACCTAGGAGAGGGCTGGCCATGATCCTGGGCTTAAGACAATTCCTTCTGAGGAACCTGTACAGTAACTCCTTGGACCCTCCCACCCTGGTAGGAAAACCCTTGGTACAATTAAAAACAAGTAAACAAACCCCCAAACTCTGAGAACAGCTGGCCCCTAGCCTTTCAGCTCAGGGCTCCAGCCCAAAGCATGTTGGGAAGATCAGTACACCTTGGTTGACTCATGGAAGGAACCAATGTGTAGATAATTTACCTACCTGGGGAAAGAAAGGCAGCCAAGTCTGGACAGTTAGAGGCCACTGTAAATGGCTGAATCGTACACCAACCCCCACCCCCACCATGGGAACACTCCCAACATTCCACCCCCGTCCTGATCTTGCCTGCTCCCCAGGGTCATGGTGGGGCACTGCTGGTCCTCAAGGCGACTGTCAATATTGACAAAGAACCAGGCGTGGGCGTGAGTCCCAGCCACTATGGTATTTTCCTCACCACCCTGTGGAAATGCCTGGGCCCTACATCTGAGCACGGGCAGGGCCCCAGTTGAAAGCTTCGGAAGGCCAGAGGTTTTCTCCACGAGCTGGGCAATTTCACATTTCATACCAGCGTATTCTCAGCACAGGGAACCCACCGTTGGATGCACAGATTATCAAAATACATTCTGTCTCATCATTCCCATCATTGCAGGTACAGTGAGCCATTCAGCTGCCTTTGATGGTGCTAATGGTTATTTTGATTTTGTATTTCTGCCTTCAAAACTATTTCCTGTGATATCAATGACAAAAGTTTTCACTTAACTCTTCCAATAGAGAACCTAATTGTATCTTTCACTCAAAATGAAATTTAAAACTATCAGGACACCAGAAATGCCAGCTGCTACGAGTCTAAATAAATTTTACACAAAAACACAGTTTCATTTTGCTAGCACAGAAAAAAGAAAGTAATCTTATGAATAGTCCAAAAAATATAGATCTTGCCAGTAAGTTGCATGAACGAGTTTTATCCTTATACCATGAAAAAGAATAGTTGGGAAATGAAATGACTTTCAAAATAACCATTTCAACTGGGTTTTTAAAAATCAAATATTGTTGTCTAGCCAAGCACAACTAAATATTCCCTTTTTTATCAATGTGGGTAAAAGCGCTGCCTTGGAAAAAGTACGAGAGCTACCGCTCCCAACTGCCGGGCAGAGGAGGGATGTGGGTTCCCAGCGTGGGGCTCGTGGCATGCAGTTCTGGTAGGAGGTGGACCCTCTTTCTGCAGGCTCAAGTGACCCTCCACCCTTCCCCACAACCCATCTTGCTTTCTTATACTTTGGGTAAGCAGTAATTAAGACAACTGCACCTAGAATACAATGGCTTCTTATTAAATCCTATTTTCTAATTGTTGTAGCTCAAACTGTTTAACCAAGGTTGTTATAAGCATAATACACTCCTGTTCTGAAATACAGAACACCAGACTACTGAACCTTTTCAGGGTCATTAAACAGCTGTAAACATTATTACAAAAATAAACCAGAGATTTCATGCTTACATTTTGGCCTAGAGCTTGCTATGCTGAGCAAGTACATTTTTTCATCTCTTACAATCAACGCTGGTGACATTTGGGCATCCAAACAAATTACATCACAAACATTACTGAGGTGGGCAGGATACTGAGTGGTTTATTTGCCAGATGATTAATAGATAAACAGGAGGGCAGTTCGGGTGACCTGGTCTGTTTTGACTGATGTGTAGACCACGCTACAAGACAGGGCCATAAACAGTTAAATCCTTGCTGAATTTATTAATGAAAAGATGATATTCAAATAGGGCCGTGGAGTATGGTGATTGTGTGACCAGAAGAGCAGAGCTGGAGATTATGGTCGAACTCACCAACTTCCCCTTGTGCATGGAATGGGGGTCAAATTCAGGGACTTAGCAGCCTTGGATGGGGAGTGGGACCCTGCTGGACAAGCTCATGTATGGTCCCATAGAGTCCCCAACAGCTTCCGCACTGGGGGATGGGAGTTGGAGGACTTAGAAGAAGAAAAGGAATAAAAGTATCCTCTCTTGGAAGACTTCAGATGATTTCAAAATTCTCAAGGTTGAATGCATGCTGGCTTTTGCAGACTGGGTTGAAACTGTAGCCCAGAATTGAAGGCAGATCGTGAGCACAACAGACAAGAAAGGAAAATACTCACAAAGTGTACCCCTGGTCATCTTTTCAGAGTATAGAAGACTTCCAGTCTGAGTTCCTGGCCCTCTCTCTGCCCAATAGGCAAACAGATGCTGGGATGGAATTTGGACAACCTCCCATGGGGTGGTTGTGAAGACCATGGACGTGTCAGGCAGAACCATTATCATCATCATCGTTACCACCACTGTGACCACTGTCATCACCATCACCATCATCCATCACCTTCACCACCACCACTATCACCACTGTCATCACTGTCACCATCACCATCATCATCACCTTTACCACCACTGTCACCAGTGTCATCACCTTCACCACAGCCATCCCATCCATCATCACCTTTACCACCACTGTCACCAGTGTCATCACCTTCACCACAGCCATCCCATCCATCATCATCACCTTCACCACCGCTGTCACCATCATCATCTTCTTAATCATAGCTATCACATCATCATCATCACTTTCACCATCACCACTATCATCACCATTGTCATTTTCATCACCTTCACCATCAGCATCATCTTCATCATAGTTATCACATCATCATCACCTTCACCACCACCACTGTGACCACTGTTATCACCATCACCATCATCATCACCTTAACTACCAACACTGTCACTACTGTCATCACCATCACCATCATCCATCACCATCATCCATCACCATCACCACCACCACATTGTCACAACTGGCATCACCATGACCATCACCATCATCATCATCATCACCTTCACCACCACCACCATCATCATCTTTACCACCATCATCACCATCATCATCACCTTCACCACCACCACTGTCTCCACTGTCATCAGCTTCACCATCACCATCAACACCATCATCATCACCACCATCATTGTCCCCATAATCATCTTCTTTGTCATAGCTATCACATCACCATCATCATCACCAGCACCACATTGCCCAACTGTCATCACCATTACCATCACCATCATCACCATTGCCATTGCCTTCGTCACCATAATCCTTGCTTTCACCACCACTATGGTCACCATCATCATCTTCATCATAGCTACCCCATCATCATCATCACCTTCACCATCACCACCATCATCACCATTGTCCTCTTCATCACCTTCATCATCACCTTCACCATTGTCACCACTGTCATCACCTTTATGACAGCTATCACATCACTATCACCCCATTGTTACCTTCATCATCTTCACCATCACCATCATCACCACTGTCATCCTCTTTACTGTAGCCATCATCACCATTACCACCATCCACATCAGCAACAGTGTCCTCCTCCTCCACATCACAATACCACGTGCCAGCACAACACTGTGCTATGTACTTCACATGATTATCACATTTAACCACGCACAACCTTCGAATGCTAGGTATTCAACTACCCCCATACTAAAAAAGAGGAAACGGAGGCTCAGGAAATTTAAATCCAACAAGGCAACATGACTGGAGAGTCTGACTCCAGAGCCCAAAGAAGACATGTTGGTAGGCAGGCTGGCCTCCCATGTCCATACCACGTTAGTCGTGTTGGCCTGAACGCTGACAGATGCCAGCTCCCTCATTGGCAAACTGTGTAGAAACAGGAAGCCACACAGTTCAGGAAAAGCTTAAAGGAGGCCAAGCAGCCAGAGCCCTCACAAACATGTGTGCTAGGAAATGGAAACGTGCAGTATACTCCAGAGAAAACCACCCAGGGGGCTAGCATGGGTGGGGGGTGGGGTGCGGGAAGGCACCACGGATCCAGAAATGGGGAGAGTCTGTGGCTCACCTGCTGGGGAGGGTGTCACAAAAATTTCTTTATCTGATCTTATTGTCTTAGCGTCCATAAGGTGGATCTATTTCTTATTCCACGTTGTCCTGTCCTGGGTCAGACGGGTTATTCCCCAGCCAGACCGGAAAGAGAATGGCACCTGAAGGGCCATGAACATGCGTCCAATTACACAAGCCCTTCCACAGGTAGTAGACCGTGGCTACCTCTCTGAGTCCAAACTTCACTGTCTCTAAAATGAGCTGATGTTAGCTGTCCTGCACACTTGACAAGGTTTGGAGAAGGCGAGTGGGATTATGGGAGAGAAAACATGGAGCTTAAATTGTAGAAGGTTGTGCCTGTCCAAGGATCTTTCTCATGTGCCGGCCACATCTTCAGCCCAAGCTTCTGGAGCTGAAAAGACCTTTTATCTGGGGCTAGAATAAATCCTGAGAGGTGAAGGACACAATCAAGACACAATCAAAGCCTGTAAACGCAGTGACGAAAACCTCACTTACTGCCGACTTCATTGGTGCAGCGTGAAGTGGGACTTAGATCATTCAATGACATTTGTCAACGCCTGCATATGACAAGAAGCGGACCAGCCACCAGCAAGACCAGATCCTTGCCTTGGAAAGCTGACTCAGGGAAGGGGAGAGAGTTACCCCCATGAGGAGCACAGACTGGGGGCAGGTGCTGGAGGGGGAAATCTACAACATGCCATGGGGCTGGTGCAGGAGGGAGGGTGCAGCGGGGACCAGGGAAGGGACACCTGTGAGGAGAACAACCAGGAAGAGATCAGTCCTTGCCTGAGCTTGGAGGAGGTCACTCGACACAGAAAGATGGACAGGCATGGAGGACAGAGGGAAGAGAATGTGCAAAATGGGGACTAATCATGGAATGTTCTAGGGGATGACAGGAGATAGGGTGGACATGGCGGGCCAGGTGCACACCTGAACATCAGTCCATGGAATTCATATTTGCGGCATAATGGGGGGTTCAGGAAGCTTCTGTGAGAGTTGTTAGAGAACACATGCTCTACCGCCATTGTGACACACTAGTAGTTTCCTACTACTTTGGATCAGAGGAGATGAAGGAAAACAGAGGGTGAAAATAAACTCCCGAACACAACCCCAACATCCGAAGGCTAGAGTTCTCGCTGTGGCGAGGGAGTGCTCCCTGCGCCCAAGAGGAAAGACCGCTCAGAGTTTGGAAGCAGACATTGAGCTCCTCTCTTCTGTGTAACAACAAAAAAATAAGTGAAAGAAGGACTGCTCCCCATATCTCCTGGCAGCTCACCCTCACCTCTCCAAATGCGGTCACCCAGATTGGCCCTTCATGCGTCATCCTGGGGTCGCCTATTCCGGGAAGCCTTCCTGGAATTGCCCCAGGCTGGAGGTGAGACTCTGTCCCCAAAGTTGTCATGCAGTTTCTCTAGAACCGTTAGGACACTTTCATAATGCACTTGGATGCGCTCAAATAAGGAGGTCACGGCATTTCTTTTCCTCTGCTGGAGCTTTGGGACAACAAGGATCCTAGAAGCGCCTGTCTGTAGCACCTGGGGCAATGGTCCCACCAAAAACTGGTCCTTTAAGCTTCTGAGGATCACAAGGCAGGGGAGGGAGGTAGCCGGAAGCCTCCTAAGAATGCCCAGCCTTTTGTGAGCAACAGCCCGGGGCTCTCCCCACAGAATGCAGGCCACCGAGTGGTGCTTCCATTTCTCCCAGATGCGATGATTTGGGAAGGAAATGGCCCCCTAATTTGTTGTAATTGATTTATCTGAACTGTGTCCACCTCATCAGGGAAAGCAACAAACTGTCCCCCCCGACACACACACACGCTTTTAATGAATGACCTGCCTTTAAAATATCACAAACCTGAAAAAGATACCAGCAGTTGTCATGAAGTGTATTGATTCTTTCTCTCGCTGCCTTTCTCTCTCTCTTTTTAACCAGACTTGGTCATGGCAGGAAGTTAGATATTTAATCCCCTATTAACCCGCCCTGGCTCCCAGCTCAGCCTCAGCACACAACCGCTGCTCTAGAACAAAACCGGGGGCCCGGCACCCCCAGGACTCCCGGCAGCACCTCCCTCCCAGAGAACAGCAGCAAAAACGGGGTGCAGGGCCCAGATCCCCGTCCTCACCTTTCACCCCGATTAGAGCCATTTACATCTGAGCACTTCTGGACTAGGATATCGTGTCGAGCACTTGATTTTCATTTCACAGAAGCCTCAGATTTGATTCGGAGCAAAACTAAATATAATGTAGAATGCACATATGCAAGAGTGATCAAAGAGGGCCTGATTGTGAAATACTCATAGAAGTCGGCCCAGGGAGATTGGTTCACAGGGGCACCTGTCGAAGACAGCAGCTCAGACACACATCGTCTCCTAAGTACACACAATCATTACTGAGCACAGAATCGAGGCCCATGAGTGGAACCCCTGCAGCCCGCAGTTCTCCGGCTCAGGCCAACCGATGGGGCCTCTCCAGGCCAGGCTGGGGCTTCAGTCCTTTTTGGCTCTTGGGGTCCCCAGTCCAGCATCTCCGGGTCCCGGGCAGGTCACCAGGCTAGCCTCGCCTGGCTTCTGCTGGGCCAGACTCTCGAGAGGGGAGGGAAGACCAGCCCACCAGCCCCTGACCGAAGCAGAGGGAACATCTGCCATGGGGAGGGGCTGCACATCGGCCAAATGCGCTCGCAGGGGGCTGCTGGGAGCGGCTTTGCCAGCAGTGGGTGTTGCTACCCCACAGAGACGGACTCCAGGGACAGACATGGATTTCTGACCAATATCAAGAGAGAAGAGGGAGGAAAGACAGACTCCCCAGCTCACACATGCTTAAGGAGGGAGCAGCACTCTGTGCCCCATCTTGTTTAAGCCTATGAGTATTTGAAAAGAGGACCTTCTATTCTCCGGGAGCTGATGAGGGAACTTGGCTTTGGTGCACGTCGTTGTCTCTGTCTGGAGCACTCTCCCTGCAACCCCCCCTCCCACCCCTTGATCCCTATGCTCTGTCATCTGGTGAAGATTAAATGCCCCCTCATTCAGGAAGCCCTCCAAGATACCCAAGGGGAGGGCAGGAACTCTCCTGTCTGTCTGTCCTGCCCCCTCAAAATGGCTTTCATCCTGGGCTGAGTTTCTCTGTATGTGGGTCCAGAAGCTCCCTGCGGGGGAAGGCCATGAGCACTGCTTCACTGGGGTGCCCCCAGCAGGGGCACTGAGCCAGGCCCAGAGGAGACACTCAGTTAATATCTGCTGAATGCGTCCTGGAAGGAGCAAGCAAACGGATAAATGATTGAACGGGGAAGCGAGGGAAAGGAGCAATCAAGAAAGGGTGCAGGCTGAGTACACAGCATCTAACCTTGGGAAGAGAGGTGATGCCCGGGGAGGAAGACAGACCACAGCCCACGCGTGCACCATGGGGACGGACCCTGCTCTCTGCTCCTCAAGACACAAGCCAGGTGAGCGGTTGGCCTGATAGTGCCTGATCTCAAGTGTCACCCTATCCATGTACCTCTCCCAGTCCCTCACACTTTACACACACCCCCCCCCCATGAAGGATGAACCCCACTCCATCTCATGATGGATAACCTGGGTCCCTGCCTCTGGCTGGGACCTCCATGGACCTGTATCTAACCCAAACCCAATGCTTTGCATGCAATACGAACCTACAAATTCTGGCTTGGTGAATTCTGATTCATCCCCCCGCCACTCCGCACCTGCCCTTCGCAAACCCCACACTCCTTCTGACGCCTGTGCTCCCTTCAGCACATTTGCACTTGCCCACGGAGACATTCGTTCATTCATTCACCTGACCTGTCATTTCCTGACCATCCCCTGTGTGCCAGGCACTGTGCTGGGCTCTGCAGAGAAAAGAATCGGAAGTAGCCTACCCTTCCAGACCTCACCATCAGAAAGGGCAGACGGAGCCGGAACATCAGCCCAGAGATCATGATAACATTCAAGCGCTGTTTACTCACAAAGGGTCAGGGAACTAGCAGCTTTGAGGGTAACTATCACACCTTGTCCAGCTGTCTCTGAGTGCCCAGCAACGGGGGGGCCCTTGGGGATGGGTCTGTTGTCAGCATGACACTGCCTCTGAAGCCTCATGACACTCTGAATTCTGGCTGATTCCTCCCTCCCAACCCCAGATCATGTCACTCCAAAATCCAGGTCCTTGCAGAACAGAATGGCCCTCTCCCTCTGAGAGTGCCCTCCAGGCAACAGGGTTCCTTGTGCCTGGAATAGCAGCGGGGCTGTGCGTCCCAGAAAACTGGCTGCCCCCCACACCTACACCAGTGGGTCTGCAACCCCTCCCACAGGCTGCTCTCCATCCCACCCTGGAACCAACCCCCAGACCAGCCCAGGCGGCCAGCCGTGTGGCCTCGGATGTGCGGCCCCTCTCTGAGTCATAGCTTCCCATCTATAACACGAGCAGGCCGCCAGGCTCATCGCTGCCCTCAGACTCTCCTCCTGCCTCCTGATTTATGCTTTTGTGGCCCACCTGGCAGGAAGAGGCGTCCCAGCCAACCCCTGATCCTGAACCATCACCAATCACAGAGAACGGCCGGAGTTGAATTTCTCCGATGCTGAACACCAGGGAAACATTAAAAATGAAGCAATTAACGTTTCTCTTCTGACAAGGGAGGAAATGCCATCAGTGGGCTGGTCTGGGGCCATCGGCATGGGGTCGGTGCACCCTGCCCCGGACAGGCTGCACTTTATTGTCACGATCATGACAACAAGGGACCTGGACAAGAGGTCTTTTCTCAGGGGAAGCTTTCCAGAAGCCGAGGGCATTCTTGGTGTGGGGGTAGGAGCTCCATGAGCAGCAAATGGCATCTAGAAGGGACACTGGTCCACAGTGGGGTGGCTAGTGTTACTCTTTGGGGTCCCCCAGTGGCCTCTTTTCTGGGATGCCGTGTGACAAATGAAAAATGGTGGCTGCCACCGGAGGTGAACTGTGTCTTAACCCAAAGAACAGGAGGTCCAGGAGCTGCAAGGTGGTACTTCCTCATTTATGGGTCTGGGATGGAGAGCAATAATGAGGTCATTTGGACCAGGGGCCTGCAGCCGTGCCCAGCACAGAGTGAGCACTCCGTAGAGGTTCCCGCGCTGTCTCCTCTTCTGTGACCACAGTGACTGTGAGGTCACCATGCACCATCGGGCCGTCCACACGCCTGCCTCACCCAGTCCTGATCGGTCCCACTGCAAGGCCCCCCAGAAGCCAAACACTCCCAGGGCCTGTGTGGTCGCCAAGGGGTTAATAACCTCATCTTTCTTATTTTTAAAAGCGTCTGCAGCTCAGGAGGAAACGGCAAACACCCCCACTTGAAATCTGGACAAAAGGCCTGTGAAGGCAATTCATGGAAGAAATGGAATTGGCTGATGACCACAGAAATGTCACTCCTCATAGGACAGCAAGAAGACTCCAGACAATAGCAAGGTCCCATTTGAAAATAATTCTATTACAGATGATATCCAGACCTTGCGAGAACCCTAAATTTCCTCCACAGAATCATGGCACCCCCGCAAAGTGGGGCATGGGAGAAGGGAACATGTCCTTGTTCCAAGCACAGCTCCCTTGCCGAAGTCGGACACCCAGAGCTACCGTGCAGGGTTCTTGAAAGAAGCCAAGCCAGGAAGGGGAGCATTCTAGACAGCGCTCTCACACCTGTGCTGGGGACTAAAGGAAGAGAAAAGGCCCTGGTGTTAAAAGAGGTAGCCTGTGATTTCTGCTTTACCCAGAGAAACCTCTTAGAAAACCTCCAACAGTCCTGCCAAGGAAGCGAACCTCCCTGGGCACCAGGTTGTGCACAGAGCAAACGTCACGGTCTCACTGCAGCACAGCTAACCGGAGTTCCTGCCAGAGACTTCCACAAACGACCATCCCCGTCCCCCATCCAGTCTCCCTTGCCACCACTCTCCTCCACATTCTCCTGGACTGCTCGGGAAGCACTTCTCCACCCCATGAAGGAGATCGGTGCACAACTTCTCTCTTTGCCCAGGGATGCTGCTCGAGGGCAAGGAGGCACAGAGGATGGTAGGGTGGTGCAAAGCCGGAGAAGTCTGACGTGCCCATTTTATTGATAGATATGATCCTTCTAAGGATATGATAGGTGATGATCCTTCTAAGGTTACAAGTGTTTGTGCCTGTATGTGCCTTGGGTACTTCCTAAGCACTCAAAAAAACTGGAGACGCTAAGTTACTGCTCCCCAGCTGGCTGAATGCATGAGCAGGTAGACAGAAGAAAAAGAAATGCACAAATACAAAGATGGACCGTTCAACCAACCAATTCTGGAATGCCCTTGCCTCTACTTACTTGGCAGCCAAATGGGGAAACAGCCATTACAAAAAGGCTTCAATAATCTATCTTCCCTGCTGGACCCCAAGCTCACCCCCATAATTCCTTCTTCAATTAGACAACATAAAATTAGACTCTTGATGACGTCATATCCTGGGCTTTCTGACCGGCCTCAAAATCAGGTAGCCTGCTCACCTGCAACTTCCTCAGCCTTCAGCAGAGCTCCGGGCAGGGCGTGATGCCCATGAACTAGCCGGTGAGGTCTAAGCCCCTGCCCGCACCACAGGAACATGAATCCCTCCCAGGGGGCACCTGCGGGGTAGTCTGAGGCTGTGGCCGGGGCACTCAGGACTCAAGACACTGAAGATAAAGATTCTCCCAAGTCTTCCCTAAGAAAGCAGGCAGAAGAGCAAAATTGGGGTCGAGGCCAAAGATGCCCCCCATCTGGAAACACACTTCAGGAGGCAGGATAGAATGTTTCCATTCGCTCACTCATGTGTTTGATTTGCATCAAATTACATCAGGTTGATGTGATGTAACATGACATCCCCCCATGAAATGCATAAATCAAGGCACCCCATAAATTTAAAGGAATAGAGCTCTTTTCCAGAAGTGGCTAATTACTCATAAACAGCAGATATTTTATTGCCGTTGGTCAGTAGCGGGTTTTTAATAGCCAAAGCGTTTTGTGACTCAAGCTTTTCATAACACGGGGCCGAGGAAGCCAAGCATTACCTGTTTGTAGCTCCCTCGAGGGCTGCAAAGATCTTGCGAGGTAGACCACCTCTAGAGAGGCCCCCGAGGCCAGGCCTGGCCGGGGTGTAGTGCCAACCCCCGCCCCATGCCTGCTCTGCTGGGGAGGGGAAACTGGTGGGTAGCCAGCTGTTGTCTGGGGCAGGTCTCCCTAAAACCTCCACCCCGCAGGAGCTCAGGACTGTTAGTGGGATCGTGGACTTCTTGCGTACTCATGGGGACGTTTCCTGCCCACATCTCTGGGAAGCCAAGTTTACCAGGCCCAGACCCCTCCAGCAAAGGCAGAAGTTTGAGCAGACACCCATTTCCCTCCACCCAGGCCCACGACAGGCCCTGCACAGGGGAACCCTCCTCTTTCTACTCAGCCTAGGGGCTTGGGTGAGCCTAAACGACCCCCCAGACCCTGACTGTGCAGTTCATTTGAGCCAGTCAGCACATCCCATTCCCTGGCGTTGGTGCTAAGTTCAAGGCTCAGCACACGACTTCATTCAAGCCAATGAGAGTGGCGGCCGGGGCTTGCCCGTGAGCTACAGATGTTCAGACTCTCTCCTGTGAGTTCTGGAGCTTTGACAGCTATTTTGCCACCAAGATCTGGAAGCTGCTGGGGGCGGGGCTGTCGCAGGCTGGGGTAAAGGAGACAGAGAGCAGTCTGCTATTCAGGGACACAAACTGATCTCCTGGATCAAATGGCACCTGAACCTGAATGCTTTAAATACTTTGCAGTGACACGAGCCAATACGATCTCCCAATGCTTTAAGTTGGTTTGGGTTGGATTTCCTGTCACTTGAAACCAAAGGAGTCTTGGCTCCTAAAAGACCACAGCCTCCCTTCCAGACACTCCCTGTGCCTTTCCACTTCTACTCTGCTCAGCCAGCCTCCTGCCTGCTTGACAGTCATGCCAACTCCTTCCCATCTTTGTTCTCTTCCACTGATCTCATTCGAATCCAGACCAGGCACACCATGCACGCCCTAGGGTGCCGAGCCCCACTCTGGCTTGGCTCTTCTGGAAGTGTCTGGTGTGAAGTGGAGAAGGCAGGCCCTGGACACAGAAGAAGCACTCTGCAGTGGGCACCGAGAACGCAGTGCTCCCCCTGCCCAGCTGTCCGCTTGCCATTTGCCAAGGGATCTGGAATTCCACCATTGGGTCTTTCCCATAAGGCTTTTCTTGTTTGCTTCAAGGAGAAGTGATTGTACCCGAGTGTAGTCATGATAGTCCAGAAGTCTTCAGCGGGTTTGTGTGGATTTAGAGAAGCCTGCCAATCCTTCTGTACCGACCCCCCCCCCCGTCCCCTCCTTGGGTGCCTTCTCCTTCAGATCTAGAGCCAAATGTCTCTTTCCCTATTACCCGCACTCAAGCCCCAGCGTCCAGCCAACTATTAGCTTAACTCAGTACAGACGTCTGATGGCTGATGAAGGAAAGTGAGGCCTGGGAGCCCTCACTGTTGCACAGGCTTCATGCTACAGCAATGGCATGTACATGCTACATGCTACAGAGCTAACCTTGACCCACCATTCCCTCTGCTCTCTCTGCACCCCCCCCCCACACTGCAAGGACTCCTGGCCTTCTTTTCATTCCTTTTTTTCATGTTTTTAATATTTATTTATTTATTTGTGAAAGAGACAGAGAAAGAGAGCATGGGCAGGGAGGAGAGAGAGAAGCAATCTTCCCGCTGAGCCGGGAGCCTGACGCAGGGCTTGATCCCAGGACCCCCGGGATCATGACCTAAGCCGAAGGCAGACACTTAACACCTAAGCCACCCAGTCTCCTCGGGCCTCGTGTTCAGTGTATAGAGTGCTGCTGGAGTGTCTGAGCTCCAGCTCAATGCTCCCACCTGAGTGCGGGCCCCTCCACAGCCAGCCAGGGAGTGTGAGGGCATCCGGACATGTGGGGCGGCAAACGGGCTACTCAGCAGGCGACTATAAGGGCAGAATGGAACTGAGCTGAGCAGTCACCCCCATGACACCCCAGTGTCCCTGGGCTGGCCTTGGCTCAGCTTTAGAGTGATCCCCGGAGCACACAGTCTCTCCCCCGCTGCCGCCACAGTACTCACAGCAAGCAAACAAACACCCCCCCCCCCCCCCGCCGGCAAAGCACTTGCGACTGGGCAGACAATGTGTCGTCCGGAACCTGGAAAGTCGGCCCCGTGTCTCTTCTTGCAGAGAAGAGGCCACACTCACCCTGGCAGGAAGCCCGAGGCCGCCTGAGCCTGGCCTCCCCGGGATCCTGGTCATGTTACTGTTTGTCACCCATCCCGCGGTCCCCACCTCCCCGCGCCCTTTGCTGAGACCACCTCCCTGCCCCCTGCCCTGCCACAGCTGCCGGGGCTGCCGGCCTTGCTCCTGCGGGAGCCCGCGGGAGGGAGCCCTGCCCTTGCGTGCCCTTCGCACAGGCTGGGCAGGCCCTCGGTGGCAGGGGACAGACGGAGCAGGCTCCGCAGCGCCTGTCATCTCCCTCCAGAAACCCAGCTGGCCAGGCACCGGCACACGCAACCTCTGATCTACGAAACTGCTCGTCCCCCCCGCTGCATCCCCCGGACACCACGGGCCCCAATACCCAGCAGTGACAGAGAGCAGCAGTGCACGGATCCACTCACTCCTCCATTTAACCCACCGCGAAAGAGCCCCTGGTCCGATTTCTGCCTCCCCTTTAGCCATAAACTCACAGTGAGAGCCGCCCCATGACACGTTACATCCCTGAAGCCTGCCCCGAGGGCTGGGTTGCCCAGGAGACTTCGTTTTTCTTTAACTTTCTTATTATGAAATATACAGAATAGTCCTGGGCACCCGGGTGGCTCAGTCCTTACGTGTCTGCCTTCGGCTCAGGTCGTGGTCCCAGGGTCCTGGGATCGAGCTCCGCATCAGGCTCCCTGCTCAGTGGGGAGCCCTGCTTCTCCCTCTCCCACTCCCCCTGCTTGTGTTCCCCCGCTCTCTCTCAAATAAATAAGCAAAATCTTTAAAAAAATAAAGAAGTATACAGAATAGTCCTCATAAATCGTAAGCAGTTGGGTTGCAGAGATAAATGAATGTGTGGACGGAATGGGGGATGGATAGATGTTGGGGTGGACAGATGTGTGTTGGGACATATGGAGGGGTGGATAGACGGAGAGTCGGATGGATGTGTGGGTGGATGGACGGATGATGTGTGGAGGAGTGGACGGAGAGATGGACAGATGTGTACGTGGATGGGTGTGTGGGTGTCCCCTCCGTGTTAGCTACTATGAGGACGGTGGAGATGAGCCTGCACTGGTCTCTTCTAGAAGGGAACATGTCTTGGCCTGATTCCAAAACTGAGAGCAGAGAGTGCAATAAGGGTTCCTCAAAGAATATAGTCTTGCAAGAAGGTCTCTGAATTGAGAGAGGAGAGAGGAAAAAAAAAAAAATTAGGATCCATCATAACATTGGGTGGTACCTGGTAAATTTTAACTCAGGCCTTTAGGTTTGTCAGATGTTCTTAGTCCTTTCTAAAGAAAATAACAGGGGCGCCTGGGTGGCTCAGTTGTTGGGCATCTGCCTTCGGTTCAGGTCATGACCCCAGGGTCCTGGAATGGAGCCCTGCTCAGCAGGACGCCTGCCTCTCCCTCTCCTACTCCCCCTGCTTGTGTTCCGTCTCTCACTATGTCTCTCTCTGTCAAATAAATAAAAATCTTAAAAAAACACAAAAAAACCTAAAAAACTAACAGTCTTAATGAGGAGAAAGATGACCCTATCTGGGGATCTTTCTGAACTTTCCTGAGACTTGAATCAATTTTAAACCTCCAGAATCGACGTACCCCATCTTCTGGGGGTTTTCTGCAGAGCCCTGCATCCTCCAAATCTTAAACTTTCCAGGAGTATCTCAGGAAAGAAGTAAAATAAAAGTAGTTTAAGAGGGCCTTCCAGACCGTAGTCCCAGTCGCAGGTGTCCCCGGATCGCCTGCCTGATGCCCTTTGCCAGGGAGCTCTCTGTCATAAACCACCTTCAGGTTTTTGCCATGTTTTTGTACCCCTGCTAATATTTTTTTAATTAATTCACTATTTTTTACTTTAATGCATTTAAAAGGAAACTATATCATTACCCTAAATGGAAATTTGTATCACTTGCTCTAAATTAAAGGTAATTATAAAAATAAATAAAATGAGAACAATGTTATTAAATTCTGGCTGATTCTGCTGCCTGCCGCAGGCGCTGGCCTGAGGCCTGCTCTCTCTTACAGAGGAAGGCTAACAAAGGCACAGGGCGCTACACACACACACACACACACACACACATACACACACACCCCAACGGGCTTCCTCCTGGAGAGCTGAGACACACCACATGGTTGTCTCCACTCTGTGACCCAGGTAATTTTTACATGGGGGTCCTCGCACCACCCACAGGAGCCGGCTTCTTCGCGGTCAGAACAGCCCCTCCTTTACCGGCGAGGACCTTCAGATCACTGTGGGTAAAGATCTCCTTAACAAGTTCTGAACAAATAGGAATTAATGGACCTTTCCACCCCATTATAGGAAAGCCTTAATTTGAAAATAGACCTACTCCTCCCTTTTCTGCCTCTTGGGTCCTCCCCCTACCTGTCTCTGACCTTTATCCCCATCCAAAGCCTGTAAGATGCTGTTTGGGTCAGAAGCTTGCTTCGTTTTTCAGGGAGGACCGGGTACCCTTGCCCCTCCAAGCCCTTGTGGCTGGATGGGTGGCTGCCCTTCCTCGAGGACCTCAGTACCTGAGGAGTCAATGATGAGAGGCCTCTGCTTGCCTTGACGTTCATAGGAGAGAAGACTCCCATCTGGGGCAAAACACTGATTCAGGTTGCAAGCGAAGGAAAAACAGTGAAATCCACCAAAAACCAAACACGTATAACCAGCACATTTGCATTAAGCTCAGTCAAGTTCTCCCTACATCCAGAGCCTGGCCCCAACGGGTCAGCCATAGAGTTCTCTCCGAAACATAAAGCCTTGGAAAACAGCACAGCCATTCTGAGCCTGGGTCCTGAAAATCCACCTTGTTTTTCTTTTTCAAGAGAGGAACCTTTCAAATATCGGTGAAATCTGTGTAAGAACAACTAAATAGACGGGATTTAGCTTCACAACGAACCGTACCTTCTCCTCAAAGAGTGCAAATGAGAATTTAGGATGTTTTTAAGGAAGATTTTGTTTTTCCTGCTATTGCCTGAGCTGGTGCTTCTGACGCTGGAGATTATCGGTGCAGCAGCCGGGCTTGTTGTAATTAACACACAAGTAGCAGCTCTACTTCCTGGTAATATATTTTCCTAAGACTTTGATGATGCTCAGAGATTTTGAATCCCACGCTGCAGACTTTGAAGAAACTGCATTGGATAGAGATACCTTAGACAAAATTGGAAATAACTCAAGTTTAATATGCCTCCCCGGGAGCCTCATGGAAGAACGGGTTAAGGATATTACAGAACACCGTGGATAGGGGTGCAGGAAAGTTGGCCTTGCGGGGCCATGCCAAGGCGCTCGAGCGGTGATTGGACCTTCTTCTTGGGGGTGTTTTGGCCCGTGAGTGTCTTCTTTCGTCTCAAACATAAATGACTTCCTTAAAGGATTTAATTAATTCTTAAATGTGCACAGAACCCATGAGCACAAACATTAACTTGTTAAAAGCATTAAGCCACATTCTGTTCTCAGCCACTCGAAAGCAGTTCCCCGTGACATCCCTGGGAGTGTCACGTGCAGGCCGGGTCCCGCAGATGCCCAGCACCCTTGGTGCCCAACTCCTGCAAGCACCAGACCGTGACTCATCTTGGGGCTGGCATCCCCAGCTGGCCTCTGCTCCAGTCCCCAGAAGTGCCTGCTGGAGAACTCTGTCCCTGCTCTGCTCCGCTCTCTTTCCTCTTCACTGAGCTCCCTGGGTCGCTGATGGCTTCTCCGTGCCTGGCAAGGACACCGAGGAGCAGGGACACGTCGGGAGTCCTACTTGGATGGGGCGAGCTGTGGTGAGCGGGACCTCACGCGGAAGCCTCCCCAGATGTGAGCACACTAGGGGAGGAAACTCGCTGCCTCTTCTCGGACGCAGGCCAACCAGTGCCTTCTCCTCGATGCCCCTGCCCACCTCCTGCCTGTCCCCACGCTGCTGGATCATTGACATCACCAGCTCCCTTCTTGTTCACTGCCCAAGTGTACTTTATGCGCCATGTCTTGGATGCAATCTGATTTAAAACAGCAGAAATGACGTTTATCGCCTGTAAAGTAGGCACATGTGCACATGCGTGTGCTTAAGGACAGTATCCGCTGCCGGAACAGGTAAGGAACATCCTGACACGGGGCATTGGAAGGGCATAAACTGGTACTATTTCCCTGAAATCAGCTTGGCATCGTATATCAAGTCTCAAAAATACGTATGACCTATGAGTGGGTTTTCCAGCCCTCTCACAAACCTAGAACACGACCAGGATGAAGACAGAACGCTACTTACAGTAACAAAAGACAGAACTGACCTAAATGTCCGCGCGTGCGCACAGGGGCGGGTAAATCAATGCTCTACAGAGGCTCGGCATTCAGACCAGGCTTTCGAAAGATAGTTCAGAAGAGGGGAAGATGCTCATAATATAATTTTAAGTGAAACATAAAACTATAATTACAGTCTAATTCCAATTCTGAAACAAAAAAAAAAAAAGAGAGAGAGAGAGAGAGAAGACAATGTGAGAAAATATAACAAAATGTTAATAAACTTATCTTTGAGGGGGGGTGGAATAGAACACCTTCTGAACACTATTAGTGTATTTTCCAAATTATTTCACGGGCATGCCTTGTTTCTCTAAGAAAAAAGAAAAGAAAACTTGTCTTTGAAAAGAAAACTAAAGTTAAAGAAAACCCACCTCCACGTAGCAGGGATCAATTTTCAACACTTTTTTTTTTTTTTTAATTGGGTAACTAGCAGGGCGCCTGGGTAGCTCAGTCAGTTGTGTCTGACTCTTGATTTCAGCTCCGGTCATGATCTCAGGGTGGTGGGATCAAGCCCCACCTTGGGCTCCACGTTCCGCATGGAGTCTGCTTCAGATTCTTTCCCTCTGCCCCTCTCCTCCCCAAATAAGGAAATAATTTTTTAAATTAGGTAACAAAAAAGTTTGGATTGGGATGAAATAAATAAGATTCTAAACGAATGAGCTTGAGAATGATGAAATGTTTTAATTGAGTAATGTTCATTAAAATGTGATTCCCAGCAAGTGGCACTTACGGGATGACTGAATGAAGGAGTCAGGACCTACCGAGTTGGTCCACTGTCACCGAAAGCCATTCCCACCTGAGCCCGCCTGACAGCTTCAGAGGAGCCGCCCATGTCTTGTCTTTGCCAATCCCCTTGGCTCCGTGCCTAGGCTACAGTAGATGTTCCAAAGCATCATGGACCTGGACAAATCCAGGTGTTTTCTCATGAGGAAATGGACACAAACCCAAGGTAGCTTCTCTCCTGGGATATTTAGATTTTTACAACAAACCCTGCAAGACTAAATAGTTCCCTTAAGTTCAACAATCATTTACTGCCTACCGTTTAGATTCAATGGAGTAAAGGCCATTAAGTTAATTTCTTCTCATCTACACTCTACTCCCAGCTCTGGGAGAATAATGAAGGAGCGTAACCTGGCTAAGGCTGCCGTCTCCAGAGGGAGAGAAGGCTCTACATGGTGAGTAGACTGGGGATGGTGTCCTCGCTACAGGAATGCTTCATGGATGTGTGAAGGTATGGCAATTAGTCACCCTTAGGCCAGAGAACCAAATCCATGAGATCATTTTGACAGATTGTTTAAAAAAAAAAGTCTTTAACAAAATTGAATGTTCATTTCTGACTTTTAAAAAAATACCTAGTGATATAAGGACAAGATCATCAAAATTTCTATTTCAGAACAACCCAAAATGAAAACACAGAGACAAACCAAGAAACAGACACTTAACTATAGAGAACAAACTGGTAGTCCCCAGAGGGGAGGAGAGAGGGGGAGGGATGGAAGAAACAGGTGAAGGGGATTGTCTTGATGAGCTCTGAGTCATGTATAGGGTTGTTGAATCACTACATTGTACACCTGGAACAAATAGGACACTGGATGTTAACTATACTTAAAATAATTTTTATTTTTTGGGGGGCGCCTTGGTGGCTCAGTGGGTTAAAGCCTCTGTCTTCGGCTCAGGTCATGATCCCAGGGTTCTGGGATCGAGCCCCGCATCCGGCTCTCTGCTCAGCAGGGAGCCTGCTTCCCCCTCTATCTCTGCCTGCCTTTCTGCCTACTTGTGATCTCTGTCAAATAAATAAATAAGATCTTTAAAAAATAATTATTATTTTTATTTCTATTTTTTATTAAAAAATTATTTATTTTTTATTAAAATAAAAGGCTTAATAAAAAAATGGCTGGTGGTAAAATACTAGGGGTGTTTTCATCAAAATTAAAAACAAAATAAAGGTGTCAAGATACTGTCACTACAATTCGAAATATTGGTACAGAAGTTCCAGCCAATGCGATGACCAAAGAAAATCAAATAAGAACCACAAATATTGGAAATAAGAAAATATTATCATTACTTTCTTATGATGTATTTAATCACCTGAATAAATCCCACTGACTCTTAAAACCCAGAAAGCCAAAGTTTAAATAAAAGCAGCAGTGATTGATTGTATCCGGGCAGCAAACAAGGCCATGTCTACTCTCCTTCTCTGCCACCCAACACCTGGGAAATGACACAAAAGTTTTTTTTTGTTGTTGTTGTTTTTTTTTCCCATGCAGGATAATTCCCTAATGGCATTAAAAAACAAGAAGGGGGCACCAGCATGCCAGAAATTTTGAGGTATTTCCAGAAGATAGAAAATAGACTGGATCAGATAAATAGGAGTAGACCAAAAACACAGCTTCGAATATACTCCAGAGAAACAACTTGGAAGAAATGAGATGATCCAGAGAAACTCGACTCAGAATAAAAATATGGTGGCAGAAGAGAACCTCATCCCCAAAGCCAGGCCCCAAATACAATCCTGCAAGGGCATGAAACTCCTGACTTGAACAGTGTCCTAGAATGAGAACAGGGCCCTGAAATGAAGCAGAGAAGAGCTGAAAGTACTTTCTGAGAGAGTGGAGAACAAAATGGAAGGGCAGCCTTGGTAAAGAGTCAGGGACTCCAGTCTCCCACTGCCAGAGGGAAGGCCTGCTCTTTTGTTCTCTTGCCCTTGTGGTGGAGATTGGGGGAGGGGCAGGTGAGTCCAGCCTGCCTACCCTCCTGCCTGCCTCACCCATCACACACATTGAAAATTGGAGTCTGACTGTCCTAGAGCGCAACTCAGTGAGGAGTCACAAACATGGCGGAAGCCCATGGCATAACACAACTACAGAGGCAAGGAGGAAGACCAGTCAGCTCCCCTCACTCATGACTGAAAACCTACATTAAAAATGTGAGGGAAGCTAATAACACACATAAAAAAGAAGAACCAAGATGAAACAAAAAGAAACAAAAGTAATTTAGAAATGGGACAATTTAATTAAAAATTCTAACTAGTATCTTTAGAAAGAATGAAGAGAATATTGTTCCCCTAAAAGGGAAATGACTACATGGAGACAGAGCAATCAGAGAAGAAGGAGGAGGAGGAGGAGGGGAAGGGGAAAGGGGAAGAAGAAGAGGAAGAAGAAGAAAAAGAATGTTAAAAAGAAAGAGAAAGAAGAAAGAAATGAAAAGAGAGAAGAAAAAAGAAACAGCTTGCCCACAAAGGAGTCAGAATGGGTTTGTTGTAGGACTTCTCATCAACACTGGATGTTTCAAAACAATCAAGGAATATATTGTCACAGGGCTGACAGAAGTTATTTTGAACCTAGACTCCTATACATAGCATCAAGGGCAAGGTTTTATTTATTTATTTAGTTTACAATTTCTTTATTTGAGAGAGTGCAAGTGGGAGAGAGTGGGAAAGTGTGGAAGTGGGGGGAAGGGCAGAGGAAGAGAATTTCCAGGAGACTCCCCACTGAGCTCAGAGAGCCCACGCGGGAGAGTTATCTCATGACCCTGAGATCATGACCTGAGCCAAAATCAAAAGTCAGACGTTTAACCAACTGAGTCACCCAGGCAAAGTGCAAGACTTTTTAAAAACCACATATTTTCAGACATGAAAGGAGTCAGACTCTCTCCCTGAAAGATTTACCCTAACAGAGGAAACAAGATTTTAAAATAGGGGTGAACAAAACGTCAGTTAAAATTTATATTTAAATCTAAATAATGCATAGTGCATAATGTTAAGAAAAAGTCTGGAATGAAAATCACGGATCATTTTAACCTAAAAAGAAGAGGAAAGGGGGTGGACTGGGGTGAGATGACAGATAAGATAAAAAGTGAAAGCATGTTCAGATTCTTGTTTTGTTGAAGGGAGGAAATGGATCCTGAGTGTCTATGTGCATTCATACACACACACACAAGCACGCACATGTGCACACACACAAATTTAAATGTATATGTTAGAAATTAAAGGTTACCACTATATGACTAGATGCCAGGTATATAATTTCTAAATTTAAAAAAAGAGATAACTTAATTCATACAATAAAAGAGTAAAGAATAAACAAAACTTGATATAACATGGTAAAGAGACAACATAAAATAGCAGGAATAAAACCAAACATGTCAGTAAACTTAATAAACATTAATGGCTTAAAATCATGTCTAAAAGAGAGAGAATATCAGATATTTGATTAGGCTAAATATATGTACACAATCCCCCAGTTTTATACTATTTTTGTGAGAGTCAGTTTACACATGAAGGCTGAAGATACAGAGATGGAAAAGACAATGTTAGCAAAACAAAAGTAGGTATTACGATATTAGTATCAGAAAAAATACAATCTAAGGCAAAAATATTAAATAAGTAAGAGGCATTTTTATATCCATAAAAAGGCCACAATCTACTAAAAAAATGCAAGAAACCAGCATAGTCACGAGCTTCAGTGAATTTCATAACAAAGCTTAAGATATATAATAATGCAAAACCCAAGATAATGTAAAACGCAAAATTGAAAAATCCATCAGGAAACTATTACATCTTACCTCAAATAATCACAGGAAAAGGAGATTCTGAAAATAAATTTTAAAATAAGAATACAGTGACAGAACTCCATATTTAACAAAAATTCGAAATCTTCCCACAAACCCATGCAACGATTCAGAAATGTCACATGTTGTAGGCCACACATGCAAAAATAAATTCCAAAACACAGAAGTCATATTACACACATGTTCAAATTAAAAGTAAAGTGAGAGAAGACATAATTGTCAGGAAAGGGCCAAAATAGTACTCCAAAGAAACTTTATAACCCGAAATGTAATGATTAGAAAGTGAATAGGCCTGAAAACAAATGAACAAAGCCTCCAATTCAGGAAGCTGGGGAGAGACATAAAAATAAACCTAAAGAAAGTAGAAGGAAGGGATTAATAAAAATAATAGCAGAAGGGAACCTGGGTGGTTCAGTCAGTTAAGTGTCTGACTCTTGATTTCGGGTCAGGTCATAATCTCAGGATCCTAGGATTGAGCTCTTTGTCAGTCTCTGAGCTCAATGTGGAGTCTGCACGAGATTCTCTCTCTCCCTTTCCCTCTGCCCCTCCCCCTCACTCCTGCTCTCTCTCCCTTTCTAAAATAAATAAAACTAAAGAAATTAAATAAATAACATCAGAAACTAATTACATAGAACACCCTCCTCCTCTAAACTTCTGAGAAAAAAAAAAAAAAAAGGACACAGAGAAGCTGGCTCTTTGAAAAGACCAAAAAAGAATAAATAAATAAACTGGGCAATATGGATAAGAACAGAGAAAATGCAAACAGTATTAGGATTGAAGAAGGGGAAACAATTTCAGGTACAAAGGAGACTTGAAAATTAGAATGGAACATGGAATGACTTCATACTATTGAACTTAAAAATCTATATCAAAATGAATAACTATCTAGAAAAAAGGATCAGATATGACTCAATGAAAAGTTAAATAAAATAGTAACTGTAGCAGAAATTTAAAAGATAATAAACAGTTACATTAAAAAAAAGTCCCAGTCAGTTTTATGCTCATAGTTTACAAGACCTTCAAAGGAATAGATTATCTCTGTGTTTATAAACTGTCCCAGAGCACAGAAAACCCCTCAGATTCTCTGGGACTGGGATAGTGGTAGTATGAACAGCACAGTGGAAAACAGAGGGAGAGGAGGAGGAAGAGAAGCAGGAGGAGCAGACCTCCGACTTAATCGGGCACTCAGTGACATGGAGGAAGGGGGGATAGTGGGAGATGGGCAAGGAGGGGATGGAAGAAGAGGAAGAGGAAAAGAAAGAGCAGGAGGAAAAAGAAGGGGAGGGAGGACCTGGGGGAGTTGGGAGGAGCAATAGATATCACTATTACTATTACTACTACTCCTAATAGTAATACTACTAGTAGTAATAATTACTACTACTACTACTACTACTAGAGCTACTACCTACAGAAGCTACAAGACACTATTATTTATTAAAATCAATGTAAATATCTGAAATAAGCTATTAGTAAAATGATCCTTGCAGTATATTAACCATTCATGAAAGAACAACTAGAGTTTACTCCAATAATTCAAGAATCATTCAACAATAGGAAATCTGAAAATTCACTATAGTAGTATCTTCCAAGAGAATAACCATATTATATCAACAGTATCCCAAAAGCACATGATAAAACTCAGCATTTTTTTCCTAATTTACAAAAATGTAAATGGCCTTCATCACACATTATGTTTGATGTCAAAATATCAAAAGCATTTCTGTCAAAGCTAGCAACAAGAACTCTGTCCTGGAAGGTTTAGCCAAAGCAAACAATGTGATTTTTAAAAAAGAAAAAGAAAACATGAGATATAATTATTGGCAAGGAACAGACAAAACTTCCATGAATAGCAGCGAGAACTGACTATACATAAAAAATTCCAAGAATAAAATGTAAAACTGTTGGTACTAATAAATGTGCAGTAAGAGATTAAAAATCAATATACTGAAAATGATTTTCTTATACACTAAAAAAATTATAAATTATCAGAGGAAATTTTAAATATCCAGAAGTAAATATAATAAGAAATATTATGAATAATGAATATGAATATGAAATAAAAGACAAAAACTTTATAGAAGGGCATAAAATAAAACCTGAAAAAAATGAAGAGGCATACCATGTTCATAGATGGACAGATGATTCTGTAAATTAATCTATAAATCCAAGTCAACTTGCCAGTGAGATCAAATTTAGCAAGGAAACTCTAAAATTTATCTGAAAAAATGTGATAGTTGTCAAATAAGTTTTGCAAAAGGAGAATAAAAAGATAGCATGCACACTATCAAATCAAAATATAGTCAAATAATAGGACTGAAATAGTGGGCAGTGCACAAAAGTAGACAAATAAGTCAAAAGGCCAGAGAGAACCACCAAAGAGACACATGGTTTCAACAGAGATGATTCAAATACACAGTGAAATAAAAGATGGGCCAGTAAATGTATTGGGACAATAGGTCATCATTTAGAAAAATACTTCACGCAAATTTTTTCACACAAAAATGTTTTAAAATTAAGAGGCCATTGCAGGGGTCGCCTGGGTGGCGCAGTGGGTTAAGCCTTGCCTTCGGCTCAGGTCATGATCTCAGGGTCCTGGGATCGAGCCCCACATCAGGCTCTCTGCTCAGCAGGGAACCTGCTTCCCCCTCTCTCTCTGCCTGCCTCTCTGCCTACTTGTGATCTCTCTCTCTCTCTCTCTCTCTCTGTGTCAAATAAATAAATAAAATCTAAAAATTTTAAAAAAAGAAAAAGAGGCCATTGGGGCACTTACTTGGGTGGCTCAGTCAGTTGAGGTCTGACTCTTGGTTTCTGCTCAGGACATGATTTCAAGGGTCATAGAATTGAGCCCCACTCAGCAGGGAGTCTGTTTGAAGATTCTCTCCCTCTGCCCTTCCCCCTGCTCTTTCTCTCTATTCTCTCTCTCTCTCTCCCTTCCTCCCTCTCTCTCAAAAAATGAATAAATAAATCTAAACCACAACAACAACAACAACAAAAAACCACCCTACCAGATTATTGATGAAAAGATAGGAGATTTTTTTTCATAGTCCTTAGAAGATTCCAATACCATTAATCAAAAGATAGAAAAGTTTTTGAAGTTTTTCTGCCACAAAAAAATATGGACATTAACGTATAAAGACCTCTTTCACGTCATGGGGGCATGAAACAAATTATAGGGCAAAATGTGCAAAAATATGAAGAGGACATTTAAGGAGGAAGTCATGTAAATGGAAAGTATACCTTTGTGAAAATGCTAAGGAAAATGTACATAAAATTAAAATACTTTCAGTGTCTTAGATTGCCAAAAACTATATCTTTACTTCCACACTTCTGGCAAAGGTGTGAGAGAGTGGCCACTCTCACACACTATCTGTGGATATGTAAACTAGTACCCCGTTTAAAAAAAAAACAAAAACACAAAACCTCCATCTTCCCTATCTTGGCTATTGTACATAATACTGCAATAAACATGGAAGTGCATATATCTTTTCAGATTACTGTTTTATTTTTCTTTGGGTGGCTACAGTTATTGTGGTGAGCCCTGAACAGTGTACAGAATTGTCAAATCACTATGTTTACACCTGAAACTAACCTAACATTGCATGTCAACCGTACTTCAATAATAAAAACTAAAAAAAAAAAAAATAAATTAATGTTAAAAATCAAATAAGCACAATGAGGAGAAAAAACATTTCAGCAATAGCCATGACAATTTCAAACGTGTATACCCTCCAACCTAACAGTGCTACTTACAGGTATCTGTATCCTAGAAATATACAGGTATGTTCCAGAATATTTACTGCAACATTTTTCTAACTAGAGGAAGTGTGGGCATGTTACAATCATTCACCAGCTGGGAAAGACTGAAATAAGTTATGCTATATTCATGTCACAGTATTTTGTTAAGGTGCAAGAGAATTAAATAATTTTTTATATTCTTAAATGTACAAAGGCTACTAGCAAATCAGCACATACAAGATTTCCCTGTATTTGTGAAAAACAAAAACAAAAACAAAAAAACAAACCAAAACAAAACCACACACACTCCTATATCCTTATGCATTTACATATATATAGATAGAGATACACCAATGTGCTGAAAATCCTTACCTCTTTGGAAGGCACTAGAGTTGGGGTGGAGGTGGGAAGATAAATACAACTTTCACTCTTCATTCTCTATTTTTCTGACGTGACTTTCAAGACTTGTTTTATTTATATAAAAAATAGTTCTCCTATGTATTCTGTGTATCAGCTGGAAAGTACAACTTTAAAATCTCTTTCATAAGCTTTGTGCAGGGGCAGTATTGTACCCAATGAGGTTTATCTGAGGCACGATTATTGCTAATTAAAATCTCTTTCATAATAGCAAACTATGAATATGTATATATGTGTGTAATGTATGTATACAAAAATTTGCCCTGATAATATATATCAAAATACAGGCTTGATGGATTAAATATTTATACTTAAAAATAAGACCATAAATACATAAGAAGGTGAATTTAGGAGTATATTAATACAATAATGGGGTAAGAAATTATTTTCAAAACATGACACCAAAGACAGCAAAGGAATAGATTAAAAGATTTGATCACGTAAATCCCTTTATCTCATTAAAAAACGCCATGTACAGGGACGCCTGGGTGGCTCAGTTGGTTGGGCCACTGCCTTCGGCTCGGGTCATGATCCCGGAGTCCTGGGATCGAGTCCCGCATCGGGCTCCTTGCTCAGTGGGGGGCCTGCTTCTCTCTCTGCCTATGCCTGCTGCTCTGCCTGCTTGTGTTCTCTCTCTCTCTGACAAATAAATAAATAAAATCTTTAAAAAAAAAAAAAAAAAAAAAAAAAAAAAAAAAAAAAAAAAAAAAAAACAAAAAAAAAAAAAAAAAAAAAAAAAAAAAAAAAAAAAAAAAAAAAAAACGCCATGTACAAAATTAACAGGCAAGTGAAAAACTTGGAAGAAATAATTACAAGATATGTACAAGACAAAGAGTTAATATCTTTGATGTATGAAGAGACCCTACAATTCAAAAGAAAAATTCAAATACTCAAAAAGACACCACACAGAGGGCATAAACTAGCAACTCACCAAAGAACTATAGACATTCCATTCAAGATATATAGAGAGATAGAAAGAGAAAAGATAGAGATCGAGAACCATATAAAATACAGATATACATCTCTGTTAAGCTCAAGAAATGAAAAGCAAAATGAGACACTTTTCCATATCAAATTGATATCACTTTGCTAAATAATACTCAGTATTGGTAGAATATAAGGAAAGGGGCACGGGTATCACTTGTGCGTGTTGGGGAAGTAATAATGTGACATGATAAGCCCGAAGGATGGGGCAACTGGGCAAAAAACTCGTGAATGTGCACCTTCCTTTAACCCGCAATGCCACATCTAGCAACTAAACCAAAAGAAATAATTAAGAACGTGTACAAAGATTTCGCTAAAATGATGTCCATCCAAGTTAACAGAAGTGTAACTAGATGGCCCTCTTCCTTGCCTGCGGCCATGGGCTGGGGTAAATGGGGTGGGGAGACAGGGATCCCAGTGGAGAAAGTGAGGCCGGATGTTAACTCCATTAGGAAAGAGAGCTCTGTGCGATGAGGAGGTCCTGAGACACCATTTCGGCAGAATAAGGTCTACGAGGAATGCCAGCAGGGGATGTCTCCCGGGGAGTCCTGCTGTGGGCTGTTGATAGGAAGTAAACTCTCCAAATTCAAGACCTCTTGTCTTTTTATTCATGCATTCATTCATGCTTCCGTTCAATGAGTATTTAATGAACAACTACACTATGCAGACACCATTCTAGATGACAGGGATGGATACACAGAGTGTTACAGATGGATGGATGGATGGACGGACGGACGGATGGATGGGCTGAAAAGTAACGAATAACAGAAAAAAATAAAAGCAGACTGCAACTCAGGAGTGAGACCTCCTGATGACCTTCCCCCTTTTCCTTCCACAGCCCCCACCAGCATCCCTCTCAGCTGCTGAAAGCAGCGGAGGGGTGAGCAGTTCCCAGCTCACATCAGAGGTCAAGAAGATTCTGACGGCCTTAGAATGGGTGACTTTTTAGTTCCAGGAAAAGGGGCCACAGCCTAGGAAAGGATTACGGAGGAAGCACTGGAGGGAATGAATGAAAAGGACGAAGGTGTGATGGGATGAAGGTGGAAGGGAGCAGAAAACAGGGAGGATGGGCGCACTTTGAACTGGATCCCATGCATTCGTCAAAAATGACACAGGAGGATGTGTGACGCCCATAGGGGACCCCCCCAAAAGCTGGGGCAGTGCCTGAAGAGGCCAATTATACTAGATTTTCACCCTTTTCTGGATGTCTGGATGGTCTGGATTCAGTCACTGGAAATCTGGATGAAGAACCGTGGAACTTCCCCTAGACATCTGTGCACATAGGTTCACGTGCACACAGACAAGGGCCCACGCATGAGTGAAAGGACACATTTGTGCTGTCCCCACCTCCGACCCACGCATGCACCTGAGACACCTTCAGGAGTGGTAAGGAGTTTGCCAAGGCAGACATTCGCGGTGCCTACTAGTTCTGAGGAAACAATGCCACTGATTCCAAGACAGTCACTTCCCTTCCCAGAAAGAGAACTCTGGTCACCTTCTATGAGCCAAAGACAACGAGCCTCGTCCCCACATCAGAAGAGAGAGAGAGGAGCAAGCAAACACACACACACACACACACACACACACACACACACACACACACATCTAAATAGGCACCCCCAGGACTCAACTGAATAAAAAAATCATAGTAGAGTTCTACAATTGTTTTGCACTCATCAAAAAGGATACAGAAGAATACATTAAATTAAGCCCTTGATTATAAAATGGCATGTGAAGTACAATCCCACTTTATATACAACAACAACAACAACAAAGGAAAACAAATGCGTAAAATCGTCTGGAAGGATACACAGCAAAGACCCAACGTTGGTGATCACTAAGGGATGTCTCTTTCCTTCTAGCTGCTCCTCTCTGTTTTCTGAGTTTTCAAAATAAGCCTGTCTGTAATGACAGACGAATTAGTCAAATGTAAGTATATAAAAGTGAGAAGAAAGAAAACACTCTCTTGTAGGTTCTTTGGCATCCAGAGCCCCATAGAATCCATCTGCTGGTCACATGGGACAGGTTAGGACAGGAAGGAGTGGATGGAGATGTCAGCTGGCTCTCTCCTATCCAGACACCTGCTGCGGGCTAGGCTAGCAAGCAAAGGGACAGTCACAAGAGAAGCCACAACCTTGGCCAATACCAGATCCTTTCTCTTACAGGCGAGGCAGGTCTGACGTGCTGGAGCCATAGGGCTTGCCAAAGACCCTCATTCTTCTTCATCGACCTCCCCTTGGCTTGCAGATCTCTCTCGATTGTTCGAAAAGTGTATGTTTTTTCAAAAGTTATCATCATGAGGAACTTTCTCGTGGTAGTGATTTATGGGGAAACAGCAAGATGCGGTCCCTGGTTTAAATGAGCACATTCATGACAGAACCCAAATTCGCTGGAGGCAGTCATGGAGTCATGGAGTCATGGGGTCACGGCAATGACATTTACCAAGGGTCATTGTGTCGGTCGTTAGGCTGGACTGGGCTGGGTACATTGTTCAATCCTTTAAAGAAATACTGGCCGTCTGGTTTCTCAGGGTGGGAACAGCTATGAAATGGACTCCAACCTCTGCCAGATCACCCAAGCTTCCTCAATGCTCAGAGCTAAAAATATGCATTTCCTATCTCAGGTTTTTATGGCCCTGCAAATGATCCTTCCCCAAAAAGCAGAGCCTTCCTCCATCACTCTGATGTCTCCTGGCCCAGAGCAAAGGGGTGCGGATTTCAGAGGAAACCCCATGCCAGAGGCCATCCCGGTCCCAGCAGCCCAGGGATGACTAGTGCCCCTGGTACCTGTTGGACATTTCTGGATCCCAGACTAGGTGAAACTCTCCTGCCTCCCTCTCCCTCCTTAGGCTGCTTCTCTCCCAGCATTCACCACATTTTATCAGTCATTGCCTTTCCTAGACACCCGCATGAGGTTAAAATCCCTCTGCTAGATGTGTTTGTAGCCCTCTTGTGTGCCCAGCACATCACACACATTTCTCCAGCAGACAATGTGTAGTAACTCCTGACTCGGACGGAGATTCTCCAGGAATCTGCTGGAAGTCCTGCCTCTTAGACGGAGGGTATCCTCACATTCTCCAGTTTCCAATAGGCAGGAAGCCTGGGCGGGAACACGTGGGACGCACCTTCTGACGAGGCTGGTTCCGAACATCTGACTTCCAGACGAGATGACTGTATCCAGAGGACGAAGACACAGCAGTGGCTCCGTGTCCTTCGAGAATCTTTCTGGAAGGCACTGGTCTGTGAGCTCACGACCCTGTCCAGCCTGAGGTCAGGAGCTGGTCTAGGGATTCCTGTAGTTGCTTTCAGTGCCTCACCCTTCAGAGTCCACATGCTAGAAAACCTCCAACTTCGGGGAGTGGTGCAGAGGATGACAGTAAGAGGGACAGTAGCAAGGGCGACCAGCAACCCTCCACGTGCACTTCCTATTGTGCTGATCCCCTTCACCTGGTTCCCACAGCAATTCCGTAAAAACAGTTTTACCATCACCAAGCCCATAATTGAGGAAATAGGCATGGAGAGCTTAAATCACTTGCCCAAAGTCAGCCACTGATAAACGGAATTGCTGGAACTTTCTCCGTGTGCTGTGCGTGCCTCTATCCGCTAAGCCCACACTACCTCCAGTAGCCTTCAGTGAACACAGATGAAATTCCTGGGACGTTGGAACAGGGGAAGCCGGTGGCTTCTGCCAGTCCACCACAAGGAGCTTGTCTGCAGGTTTCCTCGGGGAGACTGGGCTCCCCTGAACAGACTGGAGGAGGGCAGGGCGGCTTCTTGAGGGCCCGGACCCAGGTTTGTGTGCATGGTAAGCTGCATAAACAAGGCAGCGCTGACCCAAAGGCCATTCATTCTCCGCGCCATTTGTCTTTGCAGGACTGGCAGCGAGGAACACGGGTAAGAACAAACAGTACATTGTGGTAAGGAGATTTGAGATGAAGAAGAGAGAAAGAGAGAAAGAAAGGGACGGAGGAAGGAAGGAAGGAAGGAAGGAAGGAAGGAAGGAAGGAAGGACAGTCAAACCCTGGGACAGTGGAAGGAAAAGCTAAAAGGATTCAGTTGCCTGAATTCACCCTTAAATTCCCATGAATTCTGCAGCCAAGTGGAGATTCCATGTACGCTGAGCAGCAGATGTTCGATGAGAGCCTACTAGGTGACCATCCTGTCCCCGGAGGCACCAGCAGGCTCCCATCACAGGCCTGGCGCCGCCCCTTGCAGGCAGGAGAGCAGCAGGAGCCAGGCACAATCAGAGAGCAGCTGGACCCACAACCAGGAGAAGGGCCGCCAACTCAGCAGCAGCCCGGGCTGGGGGAGAGAGCGAGGAGTCTCCCCTCAGGGCTGCAACTTCGAATCAGGCATGCATTTCCCAGACTTCAAGGGAGTGGACGACAACTCCCTTGAAGTTACACGCGCCGACCTGGGACCAGCCCAAGAGCCGGGTCCTCAGCTGCAAGCAGAGGGAAGCACGTCTCCCTCCCGGACCTGGCTGAAGAGGGTCTCGATGACCCGAATGTCGTAACCCTAAGCGTTTCCTCTCTGCTTGAGAAACAGGAAAAATAGAGAAACACATTCTTGCTCAGCCTTTGACCTTTGGCTCTCACTTTCCTTCTTGCGGCATTTTTTTGGGAAAGAGTCTGGGTTTTCAAAGGGCTCCCTTGTCTTCGCTGCACATTTTCATGAAATGACGTCAAGAGGAGACTTCTAAAAAATATAGTGATGCCGGAAAACGCGGGCCCCCTGAATGAGCCCGGCTGTTTGTCTATAATCACTCCAACGTCTGAAATGCCCAGATCACATATGCTTCAGAGGCTGGGACTGACAATATGTTCTTGATGCCGTTTTAAGCAACGGCCAACGAGCATCTCATAGTGCAGCTTGACAGTGGAGGTGGGCTCCCACCCGCCAAGGACCCCTTCCCCTCCTTTCTGCCCGAGAACGCGCACGGAGCTGTCGGCATTCTTGCCAGAGGCTGGAGGATGGCAACACCGAATGTAAACATTTATTCCTCGACTACAAGGAGAAGTCTGCCGTGTCAGGCCTGGGGTTTGGGACTTACAATAAAGCCTTTGTCTGTGCAAACAGCAAAGGGGTGAGCGCTCCCCTCCAACCCAATCTGCGGGAGGGCAGGTCAGTTTAAATCAAATTGTTAAACCTTTTTTTTTTTTAAGGAATTTTTTTAACGTTCAAAAATTAAAAAGCACACACATGCACGCACACACACATGCACGCGCACATATCTTTTAATAGTGAGGAGAACCAGTGAGATAATAAGACGTGGTATGCTTTGAGGAAAGGCAGTTTGAGAACTGCATCTTGAACATCCCTGATGGTTTGTGTGTTTTTTGTAACACAGGAACCTGCCAAGGGTTCCATGTGAGAAGGGGGCATAAGAGATGCCTGGGACAGTGAGAACAGGTTGTTCCAAATGATCAGAGACCTCACACACTTTAAGGATGAGCACGGCTTCCTCCCGAAAGGGTAAAACGAGATACTCTTCTAGCCATCGTGAGACTGCCTTAGAAGTATTATGCTGTTACAGATTTCAAAAGGTTAGCTTCAATGAACCTGACATCAGTATAACCCAAAATAACCCATTCAAGAGAAAAGTAAGAAATAATTGCTGTTTTCTCTTTTTTTCCCCCTCCGCTATATTGCTATAATGATTTTGCATAACAGATTGAACAAAGCGCTGTTGTGACAGGTGGTGGAATTCAGCTAGTAAGCACCGAGACAGGGTTCAATTTAGTTTGTGAATCCTTTAATTGTTGTGCGGCTAATTAAAGAAGGTTCTTTACACTCGCAAGTGTTTACCGTTGCTAGTATGCATACATGAAAAATTAAATTGTGCCTTCAAGGGCTGAGAACTATAGAAAAATCATAGCTGAGGCTGCAACATGCTTACCAGCTCAAAATAGCTGCTTTTCACAATTGGAATTTGTAAAACTTTTTGCTAAGCAAATATAGAGCTAATTAGAAGTGTTCGTTGGACCAATTAACATTTAAATAAATAAGCCATATTGCACATTTCACAGTCTTTATTTAATGATGCTTCTAACTCTTTGGAAAGATTCTCTTAAGTACAAATAAGTTGTCATAAAAATGAAAGATAAAAATAACCCCATAACAGTATATGCTATTTTTTTCCTTTTGCCTTGAAGTCCCTTCCGAAAACTCTGTACCTATTATTGAAGAAGAAAAGAAAAAAAGCCCACACACCTACCACCCACAAATCCAGATCTTCCTTTCATCTCCTCTAGTTACCTTTCCCTTCTTTGAATAGAAACAGAAAAACATATTTTATTACTATTTAAATTGTTATGATAATTCTGTTTACTTACGGTTTTTACCCCATGATAGAAAAATCTGTTTTAGAAAATCCCACTTTAATCTGAGAACATGCGTAAGCAAGAAAAGGAAGGGAAGGGAGGGCAAAAACAGCAGTGTCTGGGGCGCGCAGGGGAGAAACTGGCTGGGGAATCCCTTACTGGTGCTCTTTTGCCGAACAAACCCTAGAGAGGGCGCCACGCCCACTCCTGGGGCCATGCCCACCCCCAGGTCACGCCCACTCCCGTGGCCACGCCCATTATTGCCCCCAACATGGACCCTAGTCCCTCTTTCTTACTCTCAAAGATCAAGACGCATATGTCAGTGGAAGAGAATACACAAACCACAAGCAGCCCCTACATTTTGCATTTTTTACAAAGATGTACAAGTAATTTGATGAAGGAAGGATAGTTTTTTCGACAAAGGCGCTGAGTGAAAAAGAAGTGCCTCTACCTAAACTTCACATCTTACACAAAAATTAACTTGAAATGCATCGCAGATTTCAAGGTAAAACATAAGACTATAAAACTTTTCGAAGATAACACAGGAAAAAAGTCATCAGGACCCCAGCAAATAGCTCTCAGGCACCCAAAGCACCACCCATAAAAGGTAAAATCAATGAATTGGATCTCATCAAAATAAAAAATTTTGCTCTGCAGAAGACCCTTTCGGAAGATGAAAAGACAAGCCACAGACCAGGAGAAAATATTTGCAAACAACGTGCCTGACATAGGACTAAATCTAATATATACAAAGAACTCTCAAACCTGACAGTAAAAAGACAAAAACATCATTTAAAAAATGGGCCAAAGACACGATTGAATATTTCACCAAAAAGGATATAAAGGATGTTCATATAAACGCATGGAAAGATGTTCAAAAAAGTGAAAGAGATACTCACTAGAATTGGGGAAAAACAAATTAAAACCACAGTGGTCCACCATGACCCACCTGCCAGGCCAGTTAAAAATCAGAAATAGTGAGAATACCCCGTGTTGACCAGATTCCAAAGAAACCCGTCCTCTCCTACATCGCTGAGCCTGAGAGAAAATGGGTACAGACACTCTTGAAGCTTGGTAGCTTCTTACAAACCTTGGTAGCTTCTTACAAAAGCAAAACAGACACCATATGACCCAGTAACCGCACTTCTGAGCATTTATCTTATGGAAACGAAAACCTAGTTTCACGCAAAAACTTGTACACTTGCCTGTTCACAGCAGCATGATCTGTGATGGCTGAAAGCTGGCAAGAACCCCAGAGCTTCACGAGAGGTGAACGTCAAGCAAACCGTGGTCCATCCACGCAGGGGCCCAGGAGGGTGACACAGCATGTGGGGACATGCTGTCACGTGGATGGATCTCAAAGGTGGTATGCTGAGTGAAAAAGCCAAGGCCAGAAGATCATATAACGCATGATTCCGTTTATCTCACATTTTCAAATTGACAAAGTCATACGGATGGGAGTATAGATTCGTGATCGCCAGGGGCTAGAATAATGGGGCCGGGAGGGAGTAAAAGCAAAGAGGGGCAGCTTGAGGGACGTCTTTGTGGTTGAGAGAAGAGTTCTGTATCTCAACTGCGGTGGTACTTAGGGAATCCACAGATGTGATCAGATAACACGGAACTATGCGGACGCCATAGCAACGTCAATTTCCTGGTTTTGCTATTACACTTGACCCCGGAACAAGGCAGGGGTTAAGGGCGCGACCCCACTCCTCACACAGTTGAAAAACTGTAGATAATTTCTGATTCACCGAAAACTTAACTACAGATCACCTACTATGGAATGAAAGCCATGCCAAGTCGATTAACACATATTTTGTATATTATATGTAGTATATGCTGTATTCTTACAATAAAGTGAGCTAGAGAAAAGAAAATGTTAAGAAAATCATAGAATAAAAAAATACATTTACAGCACTGTAGTTAGCCCTCCAAAAATCTGCAGATCCGTGGACCTGTGTAGTTCACACCCACATTGTTCAAAGGGCAACGGCATGTGACAGTTACATAGGATATAAGGAAGGGGGGGAACTGGGTCACGGGTCCGTGGGACCTCCCGGTACTGTCTTTGCAACTTCCTGTTAATCTGTAATTAGTTCAAACTTTTAAGAGTTAGAAAGAAAAGGAAGAAATGAAATGTGGAAATCATGAGCTATTTTCTGTGTTGTGCTTTCTAATATCCTAGACCTGGTCTCTTTCGTAAGCTCTTAACTCCATGTTAAGAGCCAATACTCTCCTCTCTCCACTGGAGGATTCTTCTCTCTGGCATCCACGTATTTCAAAGCACAGGTTACCCTCTTGTAAGAACGAGAGTCTTCCCAGATCCCCTTCTCCACGTGCTCATACCTGATAATCACCAGGAGGTCTCACTGTTGAGTTCAGCTCCTAACAGTGAAGCCAAATTACCATTTAAATAAATGAGACAGATCCGTGAAGAATACACAGGACCCAAATGCTCAAGGGCAGGATGGAAATGACAACATAAAACAAAGAACCGAAAGCTGCTTTTTCTTTTAAACTTTTTGTCTTGAGACAGTTGTAGATTCACAGGCGCTTATCCAATTTTGAGGGATCCGGCATACTCTTCACCTGTCAATGGTAACACTGTATATAACCACAGTACATTATCGAGCAGTAACTGACATTGACACAATCCATGAGCTTTGTTCACAGTTCACCAGGTTTATACGTGTGTGTGTGTGTGTGTGTGTGTGTGTGTGTGTTTTTAGTCCTGTGCAGTTTTACCATGTGTTGTTTTGTTTGGAAAAATAGACAAGAGAAGAGGCTAGCTGGAGAGCCCCAAGCCAGCGAGGGTTCTTTGCAGCGAAACGCTCCATTTATGGTGCAAAGTGTGGGTTTGGACACTGTGTGCATGATGTGTTTGTGAGCCTTGAGATTTAGGATGCAAACTCAGGGACAGGGACCCTCCCTCTTACCCCTGAGTCACAAACCCTGGTGTCCTTTCAGTCTCTGTAATCCAAGCCCTCAAGTCACACGTTCCAACAGGTTTTTGACCTTAGGGCCCTGAGAAAGCCAACCAGTGACTTTGGGCTCTGGCAAGAAGTGGGGGAGGAAGAAGCAGGTGTGCAGCAAGGTCAAGGTCTTTATGGGGCAGGAGGGTCAGGAAGCCCTGGAAAGACTGCCCGCACATCACAAAAAGGAGACAGGACTCATCCCGAGAAAATCTCCCCTCTCCCCTAAAACAACTTGCAGATTCTCCTCCTGGAAATTGCTGCTCTGGGACTACTGGCAATCTACACTGAGTGTGTAAACAAAAAAATGGATGGGGGAAACCAATCTGAAGAAACTGCCAAAAAAAAAAAAAAAAAGTAAACCACAAATTTCTAGAACTTCAAATTGATTCAGAAAATTTAAGTCAAATTGGACATTTCCTTTCAAACTGCTTATTTTACAGACCCTGGAACACAGGGCATGTGATCCCTTATTTGGAAGAAATCCACCAGTCCAAATTCCCCCCTACAGACAGAATCATCCTCTTGGGCATGGGAGTGGGGGAAGTTACCCAGCATCTCTCCAACTGAATAAAAGGATGGAGTTTTGTTTTAGTTTTAGTTTTTGTTTTGTAACTGGCATTTTTGGTTTGATGAGAAGTTAATCTTTAAAAACATAATGAAATAGAGCAGAGAAGCATTTTAAATTATCGTACCATAGTTTATAATGTACACGATATTATACAGACTCTACAATGGTGGTTATGTGTCATTACACGTTTGTCCAAACCCACAGGCAACACCAAGAGTGAACCTTAATGTGGTAATGGACTTCAGGTGATAGTGACATGTCCGTGTGAGTTCATCAGTTGTACCAAATGCACGCTGTGCTGCAGGCTGTCCAAAGCGGGGGACGCTGTCAGTATGGGGGGGCAGGGGGGTATATGGGAAATCTCTTTACTTTCTGCTCCGTTTTTATGTGAACCTAGAATCTCTCTAAAAAACTAATTTTATTAAAAAAAAAACCTGAAAACAAAAATGTAAGTGATCTAGTTATTGTAAATCTTACACTCCAAACATGACTTAACTTGTATTAAAAGAATAAGAAACCCCTATTCCACAAAAAAGGAGAAGAGGATCCTTTCCTGTGTCTGAGACTCCGCAAAAGGCAGAGGCATTTCATAATGGCAGAGGCAAAGTCTGACATCAAGAAAGAACATGGTGCTAAAACCTGATGGCCAGTGGCACCGAGGGGGACACAGGGGATCGTCCCGGCACAGGATCCTGGGAAGGAGCGGATCTCGTCAGGCAGATCAACCAAAGGTCTGGGTGACCCTGGGCCATCTTCCCACAGGGCGATTTCTGTTTTATTTTTACTTTTTTTAAGATTTTATTTATTTATTGGAAGGAGACAGAGAGCATCCTGGTTTGGGGAGGGGCAGAGGGAGAGGAAGAAGCAGGGAGACCTCAACACAGGGCTCAATCCCAGGACCCTGAGATCATGACCCAGCTGAAGCCCCCTCAGGCGCCCCCCACAGGACAAATCGTGACCAGCAACTGTGGCAGGTCAGGGTCAATGGTCTGCACCCACCGGCAGGATTGGGTCTCAGCCTTAAACCACAACCTGCCCCATCCCAAACCAAATGTGCATCTCGGGTATTTTACCATAGAAGGTTGCAAACTGAGGGAAAAATTGCCACTTTTATGTCTCAGTTACTTCATATTCCCTTTATGGTTTCCCAAAGTGACAATTTGTTGGCTTTGTAGACTACATGATTGTAGGGTCATAAAGTACCTGTCCCATGTTAGCTTTTTAAAAAAAAATCATTTTTATTAATATTGTACCACCGATGACATGAAAATTGACAGCAATTAAGGTCGACCTAAGGTTTGTCCCTTCCACACCCTGCAGAATGCCTAGGACCAGCCCCGCCCTTGGTTCCATGATGCAGCAACATGTCGACCGACTTTGCAAGCAGGCACTAAACCCTTTATGTGCTTTACCTTTATCCGCAGGGGTAGCAGGGCCCATGAGCAGCTGAGTTGAGCCCCAGATATGTGCGACACCAAAGCCAGTGCCTTTCCCCAAGCCACGGTCTGTCTCTCCAGCACCACCGTGCGCAAGCCCAGGCCATTCACAGGTGGTGATTCTCGCTTGGGGAGGTCGAGAAGCAACTTCCCAGGGGAACCTTGCAGACCGTACTGTTTACAAGCAGAGCAAACAATCACCCCCCGATACAGAAGAAGGGGAGATGATGCCATTTTCCTCTCTATTTGTGGGGAGGAGGTGGGGGAGCACAGGGGTACGGGGGCACAGGGGGGGCCCTGGGGAGGCTTCCTCCGCCGCCCTGGAGCACATGGGAGGGGTACACCAGGCTGCACCATACGCCTGGGAATGTGTGCGCTGGGGGGGCAAGGAGGTGGCAGAGAAGTAGGGGTGGGGAGAGGGTTGTTTAAGGAAATGAGGGTTTACAAATGCAAATCCAGTAATTACACACCCACACACACACCTATTGGTAGTTAGACACCTAACTACACATTTGCACACACAATTACCCAATTTGTACAGGTTCATAATGGAGAAGTAGGCGATAGGTGGGCACACCTGTTGGACCAGCTTCAGAAAATATAAATAATCCTCTAATATACAAAGGGGGAAATTTAAGTCCTTTACAGGAAGGTCTGGGCCACCAAAGAGATCCATAACCGAGGGGGTCTGGTGTGTAGAAGTTCCTTGCTCCGTGTCTGACTTCCAGCCAGGGTCACCAGGGGCCTCTGGCTGAGCTAAGCTATCTGTCGTGTTCCCATCTGCACGTGTGCTTCCCCGGCCTGGCTCTCCTGCCCCGGCCAGCTCTCGTGGCAGGGTCCTCCTTGGACTCTCCCTCAGAACCAAAAGCTTTTCTCCCCACATGGGGTTGGTTTCTATCCGTTTTCTCTCCATCTCTTTTACCATCACCCCATTAAAACCACCACCACACATTCTTCTCCTGGTTTCCCTGCATCCATCCTCCCACATGAACACTTAAACTATTCTTGCCACTGCGTAACAGCCACCAATTGCTTTTCAGAGAGAGGCTGAAGCCCCTAACACACCCACAAGGCCTCTGTGGTCTGGCCACACCTCTCTCTCCCACCCAGCTCACAACTTCCCCTTCCTCTAGGCTCCCAGCCCCACCACCCACCTTCCAGTCCTCAGGTTCACCGAGGCCCCTCTGCTGCAGGGCCTTTGCACTTGCTGTGTTCTTCCCTATGCTGTGCCTATCCAACCCCCACCCAAGAGTGCTGAGATTACACTTTTGCCAGAGGTTCTGAGAGCTCCAGGTACCTCTCCCTAAGGCACTTGTCAGAGTTGTGATTTTGTTTTCATTCATGTGATTTTCTTTCTTTTTTTTTTAAGATTTTATTTATTTATTTGACAGAGATCACAAGTAAGCAGAGAGGCAGGCAGAGAGAGAGAGAGAGAGAGAGGAAGCAGGCTCCCTGCAGAGCAGAGAGCCCGATGTGGGGCTCGATTCCAGGACCCTGGGATCATGACCTGAGCCGAAGGCAGAGGCTTTAACCCACTGAGCCACCCAGGCGCCCCTGTTCATGTGATTTTCTAATGAATATCTGTTCCTCCCTCCAGACTTAAGGCCCACAGAGATAGGAGTGGACTCTTTTTGCTCATCATCATATCCCCTGTGGATAGTTAAGTCTCCAATAAAAGCCTTGGGGATGAATGAATTACTGAAAGGGCATATGAATGAATGAATGAATAAAAGACATGAACCCTCTTCCTTGATACTATTGCTTCTGCTCCTCATGTCCCACCTGTGTATTTATCATGAAAGTTGTGCTTACAGTTTCCTCCCTAATACACCATGAACGTGGTAGTAGCAGGAACCTGGGCCTAGTGACGAAGTTCCATATACGGTTGTTGGCTGAAGGAGGGAGCGAATGGTGGGCTGTGTGAACCCCAGCTCTGTCCCCCTTACTCAGCATGTACACCTGACACGACTCCCTCCCACACCCCCACACACCACTTCTTCCCGGGACAGCTTTCCACAGTAGGTGTCCTATGTACCTGCCGACTACATAAATGGATTGACGCACCACATTGGGCCATGTGGATAATGTAAAAGTGGTTTCCAAATGCCCTTGGGGTTCAGCATTCCCACAGTCTTAAATAACAACTCCACTGGTTGGATTCCACATTACCAAGCAATTTATGAATTAAATGAGCATCTACCCTGTCGTATTTTGATCTACCCATGCACTAATTTTCAGGACGGAGGAAAAATACGTCATTACGATTTTGCCCCACAGTCCCCTCCCCCTGTCCTTCTGCCATCATGTGATATCATCGAATGAAGTCCCTATGGTACAATTTCCATCACTAGAAAGAAAACAGCACTTACAACTCTCTGAGAGCTTAATTTTAGCTCACATGAGAGCCATTATCTGATGTTCTTGTAAGAACAGAGACACCTAGAAAAAAGGGAAATCACACAGCATGGAGGGCTGGCTGGGGAACGTCGTGTTAGGTGGGCTCTCCTGGGAAGCGCAGGGTCTGGGTGTTAGCATCAGAGTAACCAAATAAGGCAGCTAATTCCCGGTGGCAGTGGCTTCAGGCAGGAATTTTAGATCTGGGGCCTCCCAACCTTCTCTGTGCCCCTTGCGATGGGACCTTGCACAGTTTCCACATGGGTGTGAACTTCTTAAGGCGAAATTCTGTGGTCTCCTTAATGAAATCCCTGTGGTGACTGCTTCTACCCTCCATTTGTATTTTAGATTTGACCGCAAAATCCTTCTGCCCCCTCCTCTGTGAATTTGTGGTTTCTATCTGGTTTCCTTGCAAATTCAGGATGACACCCATTGGGGCCCAGGGACTGCCCAAGGGAAAACTCACATTCCCAAGAGTGTGGGGGTGGCCCGCTCCCCGCGATGGCAGGGAGCCTGAGCCTCCCTCCCCAGCTTTCAGACAGCGGAGATCCTCCAACAAAACCGAGGCACGCTTGCCTGTCTCTCCTGGCAGACCCCTTTTTGGGAGACCCTTAACCAACCAGAGGCCAGAGGGAAACACGGAATTTAGAAGGTATGCCACACCAGCTGATTTCATCCTGATCTGTCCCGGGGCACAATGACAAGGTTTAAGGTTATAGCACCAGCACTTTGAGAGACAATTACATTCTAAGACAGTTCCAAGAGGGGTAACAGAGTTGAAACCAGAGCAAGGGGAAGTTTGGCCAAAGGTTCAGAGCCTGAGTGAATTAGAAAGTGTGGGGTTTTTGTTTGTTTGTTTTGGAGGGTTTTTTGGTTTTGTTTTGTTTTTTGGGTTTTTTTCCCCCCAAGTTCCTTTAGCATTTTCCCTCTTTCTTTTGATCTTCAGATCTGGTCTGAAGCTGGGCTTTCTCATCTTTACCTTAAGCACTAAGACAAGCAGCACCCAGGCACAAGCATGGCTGAGTGGAGATTCCCGGAACAGAAATGCGGGGCCAGGGGCCCTCCTCTGCCTCTGGGATCAGAGATAGTGGCTGCTCCGGGCCTCGCGATCTGTAATCCCTCCAGCTCTCAGAGGCAAGGTTCCAGGTATGACCTCTCCAGGTACATGCACAGACACTGGCTAGACCTCTGCTTCTGGCTGATGTGGAGGGGGGCTCCAGGACCAGAGTATATAATATACTTCTAGAGGCGAAACTCGGTCGCTAGTGAATAAACATTCATATTGCCAGAGCTCAAGGGCAGGAAGGGCCTGAGGTTTATAAAGTGCTCTGTTGAGAGTTTGACTTAGCTCACAAGCCAGGATTTCTGCTTCTTCTGACATGGAGTTGGATGCTCCCAGTGGCCCAGACACACACCGGTGCTAAAGGAGGTCGGATATAAGCATGGGGTGGGGGGAGGACAGGCAGTTTCCCTAGGCCTCAATTAGAATCCTCTGGAAAATGCACAGATCTGCCTGCCACCTGTCCTATCCATGGGGCTCTCTGGCTAGGCATCCAAGGGTGTTTTTAAAAGCCAGGAAGGAGCCCGAAAGCCCAAGGGGTTTGGAAGCATGAGCCCCCTCCGACCTCAGTTCTGCAGCAGGATATCAGATCGTCTCGATAAGCCTGGCTGGTGACTTGGGAACAGCCAGGGGGCACCCCGTCAGGGGCTGTGGGAGATTCCAGCGGCCGCCGTGACTTGCGCCCCTCGAAGTTTTGCTTCCCACCCTCGCTCTTACTGGCTCACGCTGCCTTTCTTCTTTCCCAAACCCTTTTTGGTTTGAGAGCTTATTAAAGGGGAGAGAAGGGCAGTCCCTAGCAGTTTTTATTTTATAAGTTCCAACGTACACTGAGGACAGCTGAACTGAAGATTAAAGTAAAGAGAAAAGTGAATTAGCAGGATTTTCTTCTTGCTGCTTGATGGTCTCAGCAGCTGCTCAGGAGCCCAGAGGAAATGGAGTCAGGGGACAGTAAACGCTTAGTGATGAGTAAACTTTCCCCTACAGGGCAGGTGCCCCAGTGACGTAGGTCTGTCCTTCAGTGGCCCTGAGGTCCTGAGTGGGATGTCTGGGGAGACATCCCAGGGAAGGAGGCAGTACGCACAGGGGCGTGGGGACCTTAGCAGACATTTGGGAAATTTCAGGGAAAACATAGCATCGCTGTGTGCCACGGGGCCTGGCCAGCCTTGTTTCCTCTCCAGTTCTGCTGGAAACATCTTTTTTTCCAGAGACCTTTACAGCTCAACTTGGAAAATGTCACAACAATGCACTCAGCGGCCAAATGGTCCTTCTAGAAGACAGAAGCTGGAGTAGCCCAGAGCAGCAATCTGCTGTCTCCTAGGGCTAGCAGGACCCCCTGGGAAGTGGGGGAGGGGACCCACCAGGATTCAGCAGCCAAGGGCATTATCACTTATTTACCCAAAGGGACATTTACTGAGCCAGTACCTTCAACGGGTCTAGTCCTATGCCTGCCTTGCCCAGTCTGGAATTCCCCATTGGTAAGAAAGGCATAGACCTGGTCCATGATGAATGTCCACATAATACAGTCCCTGGGGGCAAATCATAGTTCATCTTATCTGTACTGGGTGGATAAAAGATTTCTGAGCTGGGAAGTATGGAGGAGATAAAAGACCACCTGTGAGAAACATGCATCTTGGGCCAAAGGTACTTTTCTTTTCAATGATCTTGTGCCCAGAGGAAGGGCAGGACCCCAACCCATGATAGCCAGATCCAGCATGGGCACTGGGATCACCCTCTGAGCTGATGCTCCCCTCCAAGGAAGCCCTTCCCCAAAGGTTTCACACATCACCAACCACACGGTGACCTTCTGAAAATTCCCTATGCATGGAAAGGCTGTATAAGCCCACCTTCCACTTGGCAGTCATAAAAGCAGCCAGGGACTCTGCAGAGTCACAAGCAACATGTGTAGAGTGGGAGCCCACGCTAGGTGGTCCCACACTGGAGGAAGGAGATGGAGGGGCCCGCACATGGTCTTGGGTTCCAGCTTCCCGGTGGTAGAGGCTAGGGGACTCCCTCCTCTCCACAGGACCACTCCATCCAGCCCTCAGGCCTCCTGAAGGGGCCACTGCTGCTTCCAAGGGGTGAATTCCAGGACTTGGACCCCCTGCAGTCAGTCAGTCCTGCATAATTGTCCAGCTGTCCTAGTAGGTGCTGCAGGGCCCATCGCAAGATTGTAGTCCTGGGTGGCAGCGGAAATCCACAAATGAAGGTCTGTCTTCACAAGAGGAACAGTGGACGAGCCAGGGGGGAAGAACACAGCTTCCGCTCCATCCCAACCCTGGAAGACCCTGGGAAGCACGGCACTGGGATTTTAAAGCACTGGTCTCGCAGGACAGCAACCTCACTGCCCGTGTTCAGACTCATTTAACCGGATTGTTCCCTGCAGCAAAGGAGGTGGGGCAGCCCGGTTACAGGTCACCAGGGAGGGAGGGATCTGGGAGGAGCCCAAGGGGGTCAGGGGCAGTGCCCACCCTCATGCCACACCCTAGGTGGCAAAACCCACGAGAGGCCACAGCTGGAGGCCACGACCAGACACCCAGACACTGGGGCCTGGAAACCCCAGCTGCCAGTGGGCCATGTGGGCTTGGCAGAAACACGGCAGGGTGGTCACCATGGCCGGAACACCAGGAACCCACCCCGCCAGTCAAGGCTTCTGGTGGGTGCCCCAGGACACCTGCCTGTCCCCACCAAGCACCCACAACTGTAGGCAGTTTTCACGTGACATGCAAAGTCACATGGTATTTTCCACCCCCAATCCTCGGAGAGGAAAGCCACACATGCATTTGCACCAAGGTCCCTGGGTGCCAGGGTCTGCTGTCTTGCTATCTTCACTCAGATACAACAAAAAAGGCCACCACACTGGGCTCTAATTCACACCCCATGTCCTCTATCAGAAGTCTTACAGCTGCTTCCCTGTCCTCATCTCCCCACCTCCCACTTCTCACAGCCACTACTTCCTGGCCAAAAGAGCCTTCTCGAAGACTCGGAGGCCTTGGAATCGGAGGGCCACCGTGCAGGGGTGGGGGAAGACTCGGGAGGATGAATAGGGACCCAAGGAGTACGGCCTATTGACCAGCCCGCCCCTCCTGGGCCCACACCCCTCCTCTAGGCTGGACGTGTGGGGCCGCAGGCCTGGGTCCCAGACAGGCAGACAAGGAGGGTCCATGCAAGCATAAGGTGGAGGGGGCCGTGCCCTCAAGCCAGGCCTCCCAGGGACAAGGACGACACAGCCCACCAGCCACTAGTGTCTGCAGCTTCTCTGCAAACAGGGATTAAGCAACAGAGGCAACAAATGTCCCTTTCTGTGAGCATTTGACCTTATCTGGAGTGTGTCATCAGCTTCGAGAGTCATGGCTTATGTCAGTGTGGGTGAAAAACGGCCTCCACGGCTTCCAAATTGGGAGCGCTCTGCTCTCCGCAGCAGATGTAAACCAAGCCTGTGGTAAGTGGCAATAAATGGTTTGGCAAGAAGCAGTGGGTCCCTCACTGCCATGGGCCACGGGAGGGCAGGGAGCAGGCATCTCTGAAGCACCTCCCTCCAACCAGGGGGCCATGGACCTCAGCCTTGATCCTGTGGGGCGTGAATCCAAGTCACGCCCCCCCTGCCCCCACCCCCAGCCAGGCCAGAGATAGACCCTTCTGGGCTCGGCCAGTTCCATTCCTTTTGGAAGCTCACGGCTAAGCCCCGGCCTTCTCCCACGTTCAGGTTATGCTCAGGGCTTCCCTCTGACACCATCCCGGGGTCCAGACCGGTTCTGAGCAGGGGCACTGGAGCCCATGCCCGAGGGCAGGACTTGTGCCCCAAGCGGGCAGACAACGACCCAGAAAACCAGCACTCTCCCTTCGATGCACCGCCTCCTCGGTCTCCACGGAGGCCTCCGTCACAAATCCCACGGACCGACTCCCACTTCCTCTAGCATCGTTTCATCACAATCTTAACACGCAGATGTCAACATGCAATCCTAAAAATTGTTGATGGCATGTGACTTCGGATAAGCCCTCAAGTCCAGTCCCCTGCTGTACACACCCCAGACCTGCGGGCAAGTTCTGTCACTAGCCCTCTGGGACACAACTGTTCCATGAGCCGCAGGAGAAGTTTCCATGTGTCTTCCACCAAACCGGTTCCCAAGAGCCTCAAAATAAATACCTCACGCCTATGGCCCCGGCTCTGTGCCAGACACTGTTCTTGGTGTCTATAGAGACACGGACTAGGGACCTACTGTGCGTCAGGAGTGACAAGAAGCAGTCAAGACAGATGTTGGGCAGACTAGAGCATGGTCAGCTAAGGGACAGCTAACTCTCCTCAGGAACGAAAGCAATAGCTTCCACAGAGCGATGACTTGTCAGTGGGACTGGGGAGGATGGAGAGGGGTTTTCTGGAGCGGAGTGGAAGAAGGACAAGTGGCTGGCTTTCTAAGACAGCAAGAACTCAAGTGTCTGGTTAGCTGAGGAATGGCAAGGTGCTCCAGGACAGAGACAAGAGGTGTCCCGGAGGAGGGGGAAGGGCGAGGGCTGGAAGAATGTCATGTGAGATGAAGCTGGGAAGGCAGGCAGTGGGGGGCCCTCAGATGCATGTGATCTCCGAAAACCACCTGCCAGTTCCGTCACCTGGCGGGACTAGCATTCATTCCTTCCTTCTTTTGGGCATTTCCATGAAGGCTCGCAAGGACACCGCTCTACAGGGCCCGTGGCTCCACCTAGCCGGGCATAGAAAGCAACAACACAAAAGGTGTCCCAAGGCACAGGGGAGGCTCATGGTGGACCTGAGTCTGGAAGGCAGGGGAGAAGTAGGTGTCCAAGCAGCAGAAGGAGTTATGTAAGCCCAGGGGTGATGGGGACAATGTGTGGCTTGCTTCTACCCGGGGAGAAGGCAGCTTGCCATGGTAGGTCACATCAGGAGGGGAAGGAGGCTTAGTGAGGCTTGGTGCACAGAGAGAGGTCTTGGATGCCAAGTTCACATGGGAGAGCTCTGCCTTGCAGGTAACGAGGAACCACCCCTGCACTAGGCACAGCAAACAGCTGGCAGTGGAAGTGGGGAGACTGATGACAGCCCAACAGAACAAAGCCAAAAACGGCCAGAGGAGGAACCCAGCTTCACGGCCAGTATACTGGCCTGCTTTCCCTGCCCATAGAAAACTCCCATCTGGGCACCCAGCAGCCGACTGTCCCCTCCCCGGAACTGACACTTCTTCCCAGGGCAGGTGGTACCCCAGGCAGGTCTCCCTTGCCCCCTCTAGTCACCACGACCACTATGACCCCACTATAATGGCTCCCCTCCACTGTCAGGGGGTCACCAAACTCAAACACCTTCCCTTCCCCTTCCCTTCTGCTGTCCCCTGGCCTCCTGGCTGTTCCAGCCCTTTTGTGGCCCTTTCCTTCTTCTCCCGCCTCCAGCTGGGAGCTCACCTTTTCTAAACACCATCAGGACCCCCATTCTTCCTCCCCTGATGCCCACAACACTGTATGTGGATGACCCCTTGACTACCGGCCGTCTCCATGCATGTCTCGGCTCCCCTGTGCCAGGATCCACATCCATGACTGGAGGCCCACAAGGGCGTGCCATGTGGGGCCCGGCCCATGAGACCACTGGACAGAGAAGGCAGCAGGCACCCATCCTGAGCCATCTGCTAGGATGGTGCGTTGTTGGGAGGTCCTGGCCTGGCCCCCGCCGCCGTTCACTGCCATGCCCCATCCATGCACAGTATGGGGTCCCCAACCCCACCAAAACCACTTGGATTGCATGTGACCCTGCGCCCTCCCACCCCCATCCCTGCAGTTCCTGCCAAACCAGACCACACTTCCTCCTCTCTCTGCCAATCCCTGCCTGAGCGATGCACTAACCATGTGTGCCATGACCAGAAACGCACCGACACTCCTAGCTTTCACCCCCGACTTCCTTCTTAGGGGAAAAAAGAAAAAATATTCCCTATCCACATCCCATCCACCAAAAGAATGTTTAATCAATGAAAAAATTAACTGTATCCCTAAATAAAGAAGTGCAGATATTTTCTTTACAGTGCTTTATTAATTTGTAAATACCATTATTGAATTTTTGAAAGTTCTAATTTAAATGTATTGATCTATTATTGTTTTGTAGATTTTCCACCCAAATGTCTTGGAGGAAATGAATGGCTAATCCCGGGCCAGTGCGGCTGCGAAACTTCGTCAAAGCGTGCAAGAAGAGTTTTGCACACATGCTGTGTAAGGAATTACACGGGGTCAGGCCCACCAAGCTGCCATCAGACTGGACAACAGTGTCAGGAGCCCTAACGGGTACAGGGCCCAGAGCGTGGAGCCGTCTCTGTGGGCGGAGGGCGAGGGAAGATAAGAGCCTATTGGGAGTGAGTAAGCACATCGGCCAGAATGTGAACAAAAGAAGGTCCCTTTGACTCAAAATGACTCACATGGTCTCTTGGATGAGACTGAAACCGGGGAATGAAAAGCATTCTCCTCTCCCTGCTTGCTGTCCTCTCACAAAAGAACTTAACAGGGAAATATTTGCTGGTTTTCCCTGTAGAACACTCTGGGAATTTAGTTAGCAAGGCTTTGATACATTAAAGCTATCTGGATGGGGGTGGAGGGGCCAAGCGATGGAAACAAGGGGTTGTATATATCCCTCAGGTCAGCTCTACCTCCCCACAGAGCCAGACCGTGTCTATCCCTCTCCCGGCCCCCAGTCTCATCCTCTCTCACCCACTCCACATCACACTGTTCAAAATGCAGATCAGATAACACCGCCACCTTGCCCAAACCCTTCAAGACTTCCACTGCCCTGGGAATTGGCACCTTGACCCCATCTGCAAAACCCGTAGGACTGTGACCTCCCTTCACTGTAGCCTCACCTCACTGGGTCTCTCCTCCCTGTCCCTGACACTCTGGCCCAGTCTCTCCAGCATGTCAGTCCTGTTCCCACCTAGGCACCTGTTCCCCTGTGGGCTTCTCTGTGTCTGGACACCTGGCTCCATCTTATGGAGTCTTATTCTGCAAGACTCCAGTCAAACCTCACAGCCTCCAGGAGGCCTCCCAAGACTACACCATCTAAGTTAGGCACCCCTCCCTGCCACACTACTGCTCTTTTCTAATGTTAGTATATTTATAGGCTAAGTAACCTCTGACCCTCTGTTCCTCTTCCTTCCCAGAATTTAAACAAAGACCTCAACTGGCATCCAGCCCCTAGCACAGTGCCTGGCACATAGCAGGGGCAAAGAAGTATTAATCTCATCAAGAGAAACGGAATCACTTTGAAGGGCACGATTGGTGCCAGTTATGCAGAAACAGGTGTTGAACACCTGGGTGGACACAGGGCAAGTCTCTGCTGAGAAGCAGCCAGACATCATTCTTCTGGAAAACAGCCCACACTCCGCCCTCTTGGAGCTGTACTTCCACGGGAAGCCAGAGCTCTGTGAGGTCCACTCCGGGTGTCTTAAAGCTAAGCCTCTATGGGCACAAGATTCCTTCTGGTCTGAGAGCACACACGTCGGGAGGCCACAGATGAGTTTTCCTGCAGTTTGAGACAAATCAGTTGAGTCACTTGTGAATTATAGAGCGCTAAGAAAATTAATATTTATGACTTTTCAATGTCTCACCTTTTTTTGGCCGCTCATAACTCAGACTCATTGGGCCTCAAAGCGAGAGCTGAGCCACATGTTCCTTGGGGAGGCGGGTCGGGGGGTGCACAGGTCTTGCTGGGGTGGCCACGCCCTCCATGCCACCCATCACAGGGCGGGCCCATCTCCAACGCTTCCGCCGTGCCTCCGAAGTAATGGACAGTTTCCTGCCAACGTTCAAGCCCATGCGCTAATTTCTATGCAGGCAACAAGGAGTGCATTAGGCTGGCTAATTAGGGGTACAATTGCCTAATTGGGCCACCGTAAAGATGGGACAAAAGACTGACTACTGGCAAAAAAAAATTCTGTTTTAGGAAAAAGACCGTCCCCAAAGAATGCCCTCATACCTGGGGCTACATTTTGTGTTTACTCCTACGTTAGGGGTCTTGGGCACAGACCCCTGCCAGAGCTGCTCATGTGGGAGGCACGGAGCGCCGGGGCCTCCGTAGCATGGGTCTCGCTCTGTGGAGCCCCCCCACCACTGTCCAGCTCAGTGACATTAGGCGAACTTTTCCCTGCAATGGGTCAGAGCCCATCGGGTCCTTCCTCAAGGCTGCTGTGGGGCTGAAACTCGACAAGGAAAGTAAGATGCCTACCACGAGAAAAAGTACTCCGTAATCGACAGTCACAGCTAGTCCCAAGCCCACCACAACAGCCCAGTGGAGGTGAATTCAATGTCCCTTCATTGTCCCCACTCCGTCGCTTATCCGCTGCCCCACTGTGGTGACCACCCCCCACCCCTGCTCCTTTACCCCACCCCGACCCCCGACACCCAGACCCCAGGCGGCCAGGTGGGTCTCTTCCCACCTGCTGTGTCCCTGCCGCCCCTCAAACCCACCCCCTTTTCTGGTCCCCACCCCAAGCCCCTCCACCCTTCACCCTTTCTAGCTCTTGGGCCCTCCTGGCAATGAGGACATACCCCTGCCCCCTCCTCCTTCCATGTCACTCAAACAAGAATCCACTCAACAGGAAGTACTGGACAGTGTCTTTAATTAAAATAACACGTTCTGCTTAGGTTGGAGAGGGCTCCGGGGAGAAGCCAAAAGCTGGGGAGTCCATTTCGCCAGACTTGGGGGCCATCACTGGGGGACTCGGGACCCATATGCCTCTAATAATGCCACACGGCGTAAGCGCGGGCTAGCCCTCCCTCCAGTTCCGGAGCTCCCCGCACAGGGAACGTGTACTAGGTAGACCCACGACCAGCTGACAAAGGAGCAGTGGGCACGTTTCATCCGTATCTTCCCACAGTATTTTTGTGTCAACTCCAGGCAAGAGAATACGCAAACTTCAAAACAACTGGTGTTTGGGAAAGAAAAAGAAAAAAAAAAAAAAAAGCAACAGTCGTAATATCTCAAATCACATTGATTGGGTGTTTAAAAGGAACTACACATACATCATTTCCAACTGGTGCTTCCTGCAAGCCAGGCCTTTGACGGGGCTGGAGTCCTACCCCCCGGGCGCACTCCTCGCTCCCCGGATCCAGGAGTCCAGACAGCTGTAAAGGCCCCTTGAGGTCGACGAGACCCTGGCCCAAGCCCGCCCATGTCCCTCTGGCCCCTGCTACAGAGCTTCTCACACACTAGGTCCTCGGGACATCAGGGAAGGTAGAATGCGAGACCTGAACGACTTCAGAGCAGGAGCTCTACCCTCGTGGGAGGACAAAGGACAAGGCTTCCCCAGCCTCTGAACAGGCCCTGGAGAGTTCCTTTTTCGGTTCCTGGTGGGAAAGCTCATCAGTGTGGGCTCCTCTCAGCTGCCCCCTCCTGTCCACAGCTTGACCTGCTGCTCACTGAGAGCAGAAGGGACCGAGGCCGAGGCAGAGCAGGGGGTGCGAAGAGGAAGGAACAGGGCACTGACCTAAAGCAGACCTTCAGAGAGCCGCTCAGGAGTTTCCTGCCCCATCAGAAGGAGCCAACCTGCCCCAATTCAGTGCCCAAGTGTCACATCGGGGCCATCAGAAGACACAGAACGTCAGAATGGTTGTCAAAGTGGGGACAATGACAGGGTCAGGGAGTTCTACTTCCCCTTCCTTTTTTTTTTTTTTTTTTTTTTTTTTTTTTTGATTAAGAGAGAGAGAGGAGGGATAGAGAGAATCTTAAACAGGCTCCACAGCCAGTGCAGAGCCCAATATGGGGCTTGATCCCACGACCCTGAGATCGCGACCGGAGCCAACACCAAGAGTTTGACGCCCAGTTGACAAAGCCACCTAGGCACCCCGGCTCTACTTCTTTTTACAGTCTGCCCCGATCGCCAATTCCATTTCCGTGTAGAGAAAGCAGGACAAAGGTGCCGTCAGGCCATCTCGAAGATGAGATCAGATCACAGGAGGTCCAATTCTTTGTTCAAAGGTATATCAAGTTCAGAGATAGGGTTGAAGTGAGACTCCAGAGGTCTTTTCTCCTGCTCTTCCCATGCCCCATGAAGATGCCACTGGAGGGGTGTAGCACAGGAGCAAAATCCACACCATCAGTTCTGAAAGTGGGGTGCACACAAGAAGCAGGTAGGCCTCTCCTCACCTCTGGACTGGAGGAGCTACCGGCTTCCCGGGAGAAACGAGCCTGTCCCCCCAACCCTGAGCTGTTGCTATGCCCTCTCACATGGAGCTTCTCTTCACACCCCAGTTTCGGCCACATACAGTATCTTAGAGAACCATCCTTCCAGAACCCCACCTCAGGGCCACCAAGAACATGAGCCCACAGGGCAGGCCCTTGGACCTTGAGGCCAGCCAGGTAGCAGATGCCAAGTCAAATCCGTTGGCCTGCTTGCCCGGGACCCACGGTGTGCTCGTCACTATGCCAGGGGCTGAGTCCAGCAGTGAGCAGGCCACAAGGCCCTGGCTTCAGGGAGCATGGGCTTGCCGGAGGGAGGCAGGCAGCCATCAAGGGGGCAGCTAAAGATGGCGCACTTGGTAGGACGCGCTACGAGGACACAGAACAGGACAACAGGAGAGGGATGGAAAAGGGACAGTGGAGGGGGAGAAGGGTCAGGAAGGACTTTTCTGAGGAGGGGACACTTGAGCTGATGGGCACAGGAAGGAAGACCATTCCAGGCAGGAGAACAAGAAATGCTCACAATGCACGGTTACCAGGATGACACGCCCCTCCTGCCAGTCTCTAGGGCCTCACCCACTGTGCGTGAGAGTGAGACTTCGCAGCCCTGTCCCCTGGGGGGGGCTAAAGGACCCCTAAGTTCACAGCACAGAGCACCCAACAGGTGTTCCAGACATGCTGCATTGAAAAGGGGCTGTGCCGCCCTGGCCCTGGGGGACCCCAGTTCGATTATCTGCCGGACAGTAACGGGGGTATGTGGGATGGGGAGGCACATGTGTGCTCAGATCAGAGGCCCCCACTTGCCTCTGGCACCAGGCCCTTCTGAAGTGGCTGACCAGGATGCAGTGTAGAGACACAAATCCACAGGGGAGAAGACACACAGAAGTCAGGAGGCCCAGAGCCATTACTGCCATCCACGAAGAGGTGCATATGATGGTGGGAGGGATGCCAAGGCGTGGACCACAGACCCGGACACTTGGCCCCCAAAGAAAATTCAGCCTCTGGGGAGCCACCAGAGGGTAAGCACTGAGGGAGGGAAGGCCACGGCATCTATTCCCAGCCCCTGAGGCACAGGCAGACACGTGGGCCCACACTCCCATGAGGACACACACCCCCACACGCACTTACACCCACACGCACTCACCACTCACACAGATGCACACCTGCACACAAACCTCGAACACATGTGCCACGCGGGTGCATGTGCACACAGCCACACTCCCGTGCCCTTACACATGTGCTGCATGTGTGTGTATGCTGCACATACACACACATGCAGAGCTCTTACACACAGGCACGTGTAACCACACCATCAGGAGTACTTACACAAACACATGCAGGCACAGGAGGCAAGCACTCTTGAACACGTGTGGGCTCCCACACCCATGCACACCCATACACACACACCTGCACATTCCAGCTTGCCCACTTTCCCGCCTAGACACGCCAGGGAGGCTACGCACAGCCATCGGCCCATACCCCAGGCACAGACACACAGGGGAACCCAGGCCCAAGGACACCCCGCAGCTGGACTGGGCGGCCCTGCCCTCCAGGGGGCAGCTCCCGCTTCGGAGCATGCACGGAGAACGCAGGCTGCGGCTGGGCTGGGCTGGCTCCCGGAGGGTGGGTCAGGGGTGGCCGAGGCGCTGGGGTCTCCAGTGGTTATGGACACCTGCAGCCGTCGCAGCACGGGGACGGCGCCTCTAATGGATCCCATTATCTCCCCTGAGTCAGGTGAAGTGCAGCACTGGAAGGCGGGCCCTGCGGGCCGGCTGCGGCCACGGCCCCCCATCGCGCCGCCCACCAACACAGGCGGCGGGCAGCGCCGGTGGCTCTCGCGGCTGAACCGCGGTGGTGGCGCACGGTAACACCCCTGGCCTAGGCGGCGCCTGCATCCCGCGTCCCTGTTCCTGCCACCGTCTTCGGTGATCACCCCCAACGCTGCCGTGTCCCATCTGCCCGCACCGCCTCCCTCCCAGGGCCGCGCCCGCACCGCCGATCTCCGCGCTTCCCTCCTCCTGGAAGCTGCGCCGCGGCTCCTCCGCGAACCCGGTGCCAGGGCTGCCCGCGCGAACGGGCGCTCTGCCGGCTGCTGGCGGCCCCCGCTCCTCCCCGCCGACCTGCGGGCTCCCTCCCGCGCGCGCGGGCCCCGCAGGGGGGCCAGGCTCCCCTCTCCGCCCTCCCAAATCAAACTCTCCCTCACTGAGAGAGAGAGGACAGACGCAGCCCGAGGAGTTGCAGGAGAGGGAAAATTAGGAAACGTTCAGTTTGTTGTGTTTTCCTTGGGTTTGTTTTCTTGCCAAAAAAATTACCCCCTTTGTCTTTGCGCAAAAGAGGCAATGAGGGCACCTTCTGCTGGGCGCTGAGATGGTGTGCCAATGCGCCTTTCTTAAGGGCGGCTTCTGTTCCCTTTCTAGCCTCACCAGATATATTTTTAACATAAAAAACACTATATTTAATTGGTTATGGATCTCTGTTCTCTTAGCACTACTGGATATCACAGAAAAACACATTAGTACAGAGCAATTAGTGTGATGGCAGTAAACAACTAAGGCACTATTAAGCTGTGGGTGATTAAATAGTATTACTTTTTATTTTTTATGGTGCTAGACTAAAAGATGATGGAGATTGAAAAAATATATATTCCATTCATATTAATATAAAATATAAATAACAGGTGTCTCCCACTTCTTCTAAAGGTACAATTTATACCCAGCACTTCAATCTATAGAGAGCTACTCTTCTTTTTTTTTTTTTCTTTTTAAATGAAAAAAAAATCTCCTTCTTTATGCACTCCGGGGCACTATGTCTTATCTTCAATGCACCCGGATATTTAGGCAGAAATATTATTTAATTGGAGTTACAGAGTCAGGCGAAATAATGCCCATACCTATCTCACAGTAAAAAAAAAAAAAAAAAAAGCTTCCTTCCCATTGAAATATACTCCATCATTTCTATCTTTTCAAAGAGCAAATCAAGCATTCTGTGATAAATTGACTGCAGGCTGGGGCAAACAGGCAGGCGGTGGGTGGGCTGGTGCTGGGGCCCGGGCCCGACTGCACCTTGCACGGGGCCCACCCTAGCCCTGCGCCCATGGCAGCCCAGGCCGCTCTCCCTCCGTGTGTAGATCATCCTCCCGGTTCTGGCACATCTTTTCCTCTCGGCATCTGATTAAGTTAACAATGTGCTGCTATTTGCATGCAGATTTGCCAGGGCTTTCTCTCCAGCTGCTCCCAGAGACTTGGTCTTTCTCTGCGTTGTGATAGCACAGCAGTCCCTAAATGCAATCTTTGTCAGACCCAGGTGTGCTCTCATTGAGGACGCCTTCGTTCCAAGCAATTTTTCTTTCTGTAGCATTTATAAGGCTCTATTATAGTATAACCACATCTGGAGGAAAATTCTCCTATTAATTATATACTTTTACCACTAGGAAGACAAATTCTAAAAGATACCAACATTTTTGTTGTTGTTGTTCTTATCTCTTTGACAGCCTGCATTTTATTTTATTTTGTTTTGTTTTTCCAGGCATTTCAATATTTAAAGAGCCATTAACCAAAGGAGGGGGGTGAATTTCTAGGAAAAGAGAAACAACAGACCCAAAATCTTAATGTCAGCCCTGCTTTACCTCAGCCAGGCAAGTCTGGGGAAAGACACCGTGAGCCTGGGTGTGGGGCTCAGGATGGGGACCAGGCAAGTGGGAAAGAGTCCTGTTCTGCTGGAATTAAAAAAAAAAAAAAGCAAAGTGCTATTAACCTTTAACCTCGTCTGTTCCCAGGTGGACACTTGCTCACGTCACCAAATGCTAAACAATCTCATTCTTCCACTGTCCAAAAGTAAAACCAAATTGGATCAGCATGGTGACCCAGATGCTGTGTGTTTTTTGGGGAGGTGGGGGCGGGGAATTATTTTTCAATCAGATTTGAGGCAGATTAAAATAAAAACCTGAAGCTAAGTATTCATTCTCATTTTTCAGAAAGACAACATGAAGCTTTACCCAAAGAATCTGAAAGTTACTTTAGAGACAGGAGGGGTGTTTCTGATCTGCTTGTTTTTGTTTGGTTTGCTTGCCTTATAAAAATTGCTTTTGGTTCTAGTCAGATGCCGGGGTTGGGGGAGATGGACAGAGTCAAGCTGAAATGTAGGAAAAGTTTTAATAACTAGATGATCCTTATTTGAATGTGTAATACATTTAAAGGACTGGAAAATACAATTTCTGATGCCAAAATTATCTTGCAAAGGGCTCTGTTCTGTGTGAACAAGGGTACATGTGTGAGTGTGTGTGTGTGAATATATGTGTGTGTGTGCAAGTGTCCTGTGCTGGGAGGCAGCACATACACACACACACAAAGTAAACTAAATGACTCTGAGAACAGGGAAATCGAAATGGAACCATTCTCACTTTTCAAGCTAAAGTCCATCAGGTAAAAACTCAAGCAGCTTTTGGCCACGGAGTCCAGCTCCTATGGCGACAACACGGAAGCTTCTTCTCCTGTCTCCAAAGCCGGCATCAGGAAGCACCCAGGGCCATGTCCCGGCACCACCGGATCAGGGGTGGTGGGGGTGCCTCCTGGCCAGCCACGCATGCGCAGTGAGGTCGCAGAGCCAGGGCCTTTGAGTCCTGCCTCTGAAGGCCAGAGCTCCTGCTCCCAGCCACGAGCTGCCTCTGCTCTCTGGTGCTAGCTAACCCTCCTCCCTCAAATGACGAGTCAGAGAGGCCCTGCAGAGAGGCCACCTCCAGATCCTGCTTCAGCCTCAGTATCTACAGCTCTGAAATGGGAAGAACACACCCTTCCCCAAGTGCACACTATATGCTTGAAGGACCACAACTCACGTGGAGAATACAGGTGCTAAACAATGGGAAAGTTCACTGAGATTCCTTTTCCTTATGAATTAGCTGCCCCTCCCTGCCTCCCTCCAAGGAAACATGAGCAATAGATTCTGGCCCACGATGCTGAAGATTCTATGCATTAAAAAAAAAAAAAAAAAAAAAAACGTGAAGAGGAAGAACTGAGGTTTTCATTTGTCCCTCTTGGGGCCATGTGCCTTTTACAGGCTCCTGCTTGCTGGTCTCTGGGCTCCCCCCACCCCCAAGCCCCCAGATCCCCTCCTGCAAACACAGAGCAGGGAGACAGATGCGGTGATACTGGATTACATCACTGGATAGCATGTGGCATTGAGGGGAGAAAAAAAATAAGAAAAGACAAATGACATTTTGCTGCTATAGTGTGCTATTTTAGTGGTGATGGCTTGACTTTTGGCCCAAACGCATATGCCAATGGCAAGGCTAACTCCAGGGACTCACAAAAAAGAATGTGTGTTCACAGCTGTACTGTACACCAATACAGATTACATGTTTTCAGTGTTGCGGCCACAACAGAATGCTAATTAACATACTGGAGTGATGAGAGCGGCTGCAAGGGCCTTATTGTTCCATTATTTCATGAAGCCCAGCTGCCTTTGTTTATGTCACTTATCCTCTCGTGCCACAGGTTTTTACTCCAAAAATACTATCCCAATACAACGTTAATATTTAAAAAACAAAGAGGTGGCAGATTGTCATTTTTGTGTCAGTCTCAAACTGCAAAACTGTTAAGCTGTTCTGGTTCGGTATTTAGAAATAATTTAACAGCCATATTCAGACACGGCCTGCATTCTAACATAATGGCTGAATACTTGAACCAAGCAAATGCATAACTATCCTGACATCACTTATGAGATTTAGATTGGTCAGTTAATGGAAGTCTTTACCAGAATCAATACCATAACAGCTTCTTGAAATGAACGTGATTTTTTACACAGAGCGCCGCGAACAAGAACTACAGAAATATACTACCTTTGTGCCCGGCACGAAGAAACGAAGATGCAAAATTAAGCAGCAATTACATTTTTGCAAACTAATATTGCAGTCGATTATTAAAAACAAACACTTTCAAAAATAGGTACTTATCATTAAATAATTGGAGGGCATTAATACCCCCCCGCACCTGATTAATCATTTTTTTACACTTTTTAATAGCTGTTTCACCTACATTATCAGGTTGCTATTAAGTATTGATATCGATGATTGATGTAATAATGATTAAATAAAAAGCCATATTTAGAGCTTGGTTTTTTGTTTTGTTTTATTTTCGTGTTTTTTTTGGTAAATTTCTTTTCAGAATCCTCATTCAAAAGAATACTGTCTGCTGGCTAAATTAGGTTTTTTTTTTTTCCTTTTGCCTGGATTGTGCATAAAAGTGACATTCTATAAAATACAGGTTTCCTCAAATAGTGTTCCACCAGCAATCTATACATACTACAGTAATTTGCAGTCACGGTCAGGGAAAGCTGTTGGCTCAAGCCCAAAATGTTTATGGTGCATTTTGCTTCCCCAAAGAACGAAAACACCCTGGAGTTTTATTTCAGATTTCCCTAAATGCGCCTTTATTGACACCAGGTACAATAGTTGGGGAAATACGTAATACCCTAGCCCAGACGCCATTCAACCAGAGTCATAAATAAAGTTAGAAAAGGTCTCCCCTAAAATGTATAGCACTCCACTAATCAAAGCCACACTGTTGCTCAAGAACGCGAAATCTTCCCAACAGCCAATTGAGTGAACAAGCCATAGTTGCTTTTTAACGAGTTTAACTGGTAATCGCAGATAAATGGAGAACTACTTGAAGTGTCTGTCTTCTAGAAGGCAGTAATGAGAGGATTTAGAGCATTCTGTGTCCCAAACTGCGTATAACCGAGAGAATGCTACAGGTGTGTCCCTATCTGCGATAGAGTGCTTCCTCAGCTATGGCCATCCCCCACTGTGGACACAACATAGATTTTTTTAATTGGATCCAGGAGCTAGCTAAATTATCCAACTGCTCTGTGCTTAAGCCCCCAGCTAGCTTATATACCAATAATAATAAACTTTCCATAATAGCAGCTCAGCCTATGACTGTTTTGTTTTTTTTTTTTTCTCTTAACCTAAAAGCGCAAGCATTTTATTCTGATTACAGCCAGTGAAGAAACTCCTGAATTGGTTTCGGTTACCTTCTAAAAAAAAAAAAAAAAGAAAGAAAAAAAATTGATCAAGAATTACAGAGGGGATCCAGGTAAATAATAATCAATTATGCTCACGCATATTTTCAGAGGAAAACCTGCTTATCTTCTGGTACTGGGAGACAATACGCTATCATATCCCATCCCTCTGTAACTGGTGGGTGAATTTTCCTCCTTCCTTTGTAATGTTTGTTTACCAGGTCAAAGCCACAGCCAGCCACAACCGCAGCCCGGACCATGATAGCAGCATGGGCCACGGAGTGGGTGGGGGGAGGTAGTGGTGTCTGCACCATCACGATGGGTCAGACTCCATTCCATACAGCTTCCGTTGGACCCTCCACGTCGAATGCCTTCATGTTTCGTTTGCAAAAATAAAACACGAGCCCTGTGCTGCCGTTGTGAGCATCCGAAAAGTATTAAATTTATAAATAAAGAGATCAAAATCCTTTAGTGGGCAGAAATAACATCTTCACACAAAATACTCGGTTCCACCATTTGGACATATTTTTAACAATCCCACTTAAACTTGGCGAAAACTCTATTGAAAATTTAACCTTGTGCTCTTGAAGCCGAAACTGATAAAACTTAATAGCAACGAGGCACTACAACACTAATAAACTCATTATAGATCACATAAATGGGACGTCTCGTGGCTGCCAGACAGCACACAGAAGCCGGCGGCTTCGGCTGCACAAAGCAAAGGCAAGCAAGGTGGTACGGATGTCTGTGCGGACAGTTGGAGGGAGAGGCTATGCTAACACTTCACAGTAAGTTTGCTAAATTTACTTGATTAGGCAGTTCATTTAGAAATTCCAGGCGCTAATTATAGGTGAATGCAGACAAGCTGATATGGAAGAATGAGTTTTCCTGAGGCCTGAGAGCCACATCAGGGCCCACTCTTGGAGAACGGATTCTGAGTCCTCGAAACTCTGTCCATTTGACCACCTTCACTTTAACCAGCTCCCTCCTTGGTCCCCCGGTGGCTTCTCCCCAGCGGGACCCATGGAATGACCACCCCCCTCCCAGAACAGGCAAGCACCAGAGCCCTCACCTTGAAGCCTACTAGCCAAATGCCAACACATGTGCTCGGTTTGGCTCCTGGGGAGATTTGAGAGAATCAACTAAGAGTCACCAACTTACAAACGCTGATGGAGTTCCATATGGAAATTCGGATTTCTGACTTCCCCTGAGAAATCCCAACACCTAGCAGCACCAGACCCACATTCCCGTGGACAACCAGCAGAGCACGCATTCATTCTCTGGGCAGTCACGAGCTCATCCGTGGACAGGGACGCTCTTGTCCCTGCAACATTAGAGTTTGGCAGCCCTAGTCTGTGCCATTCGGAGGAAAGGGAAACATGGTCAAGAGAGGCTTCTCCAAAGGAGAGCTGGAGGGTGAACTGGAAGCCCATGACTTCACGTTCCGGGCCCCAATACGTGGCCCCCCAAGCCAGCTCTGTCCCAATGCATGGCCCTCTTTGCAGAGGATTAGGAAGTCCCACCTCGCCTCCCACCATGGCGAGGAGAATCTATCAATCTTGGAGGCACTGAAGTAGGAGGCTGGGGTAGAGAAGCCAGCCATGAGGATCACACATCCAGAGACAAGGCAAATGGTGGGCGTCTACCCACACGGGGAACCGTGATTCTTAGTCGGGGGAGAGGGCACAATGCCACTGGGACCAGAAGGAGCGGTAGGAAGGACTAGGACAAAGGAAGGAAGAAGTAGACGACAGAGGTGGAGGTGGTAGGGGAGACCAGCAAAGCGGGAGACTCCACACTTGGCCGGCACGCCCTGTACTCAGCGGTGCTGGCATCAGAGTCTGCTTTAGAGTTTACCTATCCCCGGTCTATTCTGGACTCTCGCCATCTGCCATGCAGCTGGTCCTGCCCTATGCGCATGTCCTGGGATCTGGTTAGAAGTGAGCACTCTGGGCACCACCCCAGACCTCCTAAATCAAATACACGTTAGAGGTGCAGATCCGTCCACCTGACAGAGAAAGGAAATGGGCCACTCTGGGTTCCCGCCTCCACGAGTCCCGGGTTGTGCCTGGCGTGGGGCTCACGAGTCTGAACCGCAGAGGAGTCCCAGGACGGGAGGCTGCGTTTCTAGCGGAGACACATTCCAAGTCCATCCACCTCGATGATGTTCTTCTAGACCATCAATAAATATGGCTTCAGTAGTCAGATGATATTTAATTAGCATTAAACTCTTTTATTTCATGTAAGTTAGAGCCTTGCCTGAGACACTTCATTTGGAAAGTAACCTGGCACTCAAGATTAAAATGAAATATTAGCATGTCAGCGGTAGCCTCCTTGTGGCGTGTTCCCCTTCCGCCCTCCAACCCTGCAGGGGAATAACAGGGCACTGTTCCCCAATTTCCCCCACACAAGGGACTTGACACGGTAGCTCCTGGAGGTGAGGGGTCGGACTTTCTTAGGTGGAAAAGGGGCTGTTGCCCTAGGAAGTGAGAAATGGAAAAACCTGTCTTTGTCTAAGTTGGAAGTAAATTTTCCTCCCTCTGTCTGAATTTCCTCTCTGTACCTCAAAGCCGCCAAAGCCACCACTGCCTCCAAGCCTCGACGTAGGCTAAACCCCTGTCCAGGAGCTGCCCCACTTCACAGGTTCTGACCTGCTCTTCAGGGGTCAGACTCCAAGGCACCTCCCCAGAGGAACCTTCCCTGACCTCTCAGTCTCAGCTAGGCCTGTCCTCTTTGCCTCACATCCCCCTCTTTTAATACCCTGCATGGCACGTGTCCCCACAGATCCTTTTCTGGTTTCTTCTTCTCTTTGTTTATTTGTTATCTGCCTCTTCCAACTAGAATGACTGCAACACAAAAGCAGGGACTTTGTTTTGTTTTCTGCCATATTCCCAGGGCCTAAAACCGCACCTGACTCATCAAGCAGGATAAAAGGAAGGAGGGAAGGAGGAAAATTAATAGATGATAGATTAGATCATGGATGCACAGATGATGGAGAAATAGAAATGGAGGGGTGGGAGTGAATAGACAGATGATAGGAAATAGATGATGGATGGCTTGATGGATGGATAGAAGACAGACAATGGATGGATGGACGGATGAAGAGATGGATGGATGGATGGATGGATGGATGGATGGATGGATGGATGGATGGTTGGATGGATAGATGGATGGATGGATGGATGGATGGATGGATGGATGGTTGGATGGACAGACAGACAGATAGACTGACAGCCAGCTAGCTTAAGTGATCAGGCACTTTGGCTGACACAGAAGAGCATGGTGCCTATTCTCAAGAATTTTGCAGTCTGGAAGGGAAGAGTCAGGAAGCATGGCCACTCACAGCATTGTCATATGTGACCAGAGTTAAGTGACAATTGGAGATCTTGAGGGCAGGACGTGAGATCAGAAGGACTCTTGCTCTGGGGATTGGAGAGACTGGCAAAAGGCTTCCCTAAGAGTGGGGGAGGCAATGGCTCCATGAAGGAATCTGAGGTAGGTCCTAAGAACCTGGCTGGACACAAATATTCCAAACAGGGCCACAGAGTGATTCCCAAAGGCTTGCCCACAGACCCCTCGGATGCAAGATGATTTCCCAGGTGACACACAGAAAAACTCCTTTAAAAAAATTAACACACAAATAATCATTTCAATATCTACTATGAAAAATATATAACTGACACACCAAACCAGAGATTTCATAGATATCATTATTTAGAACAAAGCTAAATATAATATTTAAGTAAAAGAAATATGTCCTTCAAAAAAAAATACATGAAGTTTACAAAGTCTACAAGCAGTTGTACTCGATATGGTAAAAAATCACAAAAGAGGGGCACCTGGGTGGCTCAGTCAGTCAAGTGTCTGACTCTTGATTTCAGCTCAGGTCACGATCTCAGAGCCCCACATCAGGCTGAGCCTACTTGTCTCTCTCCCTCTGCTCCTCCCCCTACTCGGGCTCTCTCTCTCTTTCTCACTCTCAAATAAATAAAATCTTAAAAAAAAAAAAGTCAATTGGGGTGCCTGGGTGGTTCAGTGGGTTAAAGCCTCTGCCTTCAGCTTAGGTCATGATCCCAGGGTCCTGGGATCGAGCCCCACATCGGGCTCTCTGCTCCACAGGGAGCCTGCTTCCTCCTCTCTCTCTCTCTCTGCCTGCCTCTCTGCCTACTTGCGATCTCTGTCTGTCAAATAAATAAATAAAATCTAAAAAAAAAAAAAAAGTCAAACAAGAGAGGTATGAATGATGAAAGCATGTGGCTTAGACCCAAGGGGTCATTTTCAGTATAAATTCTGCCCCCCACTGCCCTGAAGGGCCTGGAAGGTCTCATCCACAGGCGGCCTTGCTCTGCTGGCTCTGGTCCCCAGCTGGGCTCTCAGGGTCAGATGTGACTTCACAGCCCATCCCTGGGGTTGGGGAAGAGGCAAGGATGTGTCCAAGCGCATCAGGCCCTCCCCGGGCATGCACCCCACTCGGCCAAAGCTACATGGGAAGCAGGAAGTGCTCCAGGGAAGAAATCCACGGGGTGGTCCTGCCTCTTCCAGGAGCAGCCACAGGAGCAAATCCCTCCCCTTCTAAAGGAGAAGACAAGAGACAGAGGGAGGAAGAGACAAGAGAAAAACAGAGACAGAGAAAGGAGAAATGCTGACTAAAGTCCTTATCAGGAAGAAAAATTTTTAAATGCATGAACTCTATTTATACCCTGGATAAACAAGATCATTACGTGTTCGTTTCATAAGTTGAGCCTTGATTCCAAGATCACCAGTGGTCACAAATGTTTGGGTTTCACATAAGCATGTTGAAAAGCCGTGGGTCTTGACCCTCTGACCAGGAAGCTAAGCTTGGCCAACACTTTCACACTGTGATCAAGGCATAGAGCAGAGAGTTGAACAAACTAACATCTTATTCTCGAAATTGAGTATAAGCAGAAGAACTGATGAATCTGCTAATTGTTGCATTGTTCACTCCGGCTCTGGACGCGGGCACATGCCCCGTGCAACCCAAAGTGTACCTTTTGTACACGTAGGCAAAGAAAACAGTGTAGGAGCCTGATGGATGCAAGTGTGGGGGTTTTGAAAAGCAATTATTTTTATTATTTTTTTTTTAAAGGACAGCTCACTGTGGATAGCTCATAGCCCTGACCCGAGGACCGCGGCAAGCCGGGCACAGTCTGGACACCCCGAACCTAGCGCCACCCCTGTTCTACCCGTGTCCTTCTGAGGTCACTGTCACGCCCAACCACGAGAACAGGAACAACACCCAGGGCTGCACCAGGCTGATGGGTATATTCCTTTTCCCCAGCCCCACTTCTACCGCCCAGGTCAGCTCGGATAGCATGAACGGTCTTCATGGCCCATTTCTGGGGTACCTGACATGCAGCCTCTCTCACCAGCAGGCCCTCCCCACACCTCCATTCATGCTAACCTATACCCTAAGTTCCAACACAACAGAGTTAGCTGTCATTCCCCAACACCAATCCCGTCCCCAGTCTGTGCCCAGTTTCCCCTGCTACTGCCTCTGCCCGGAATGGCGCTCAGCACTCCCTCTTCCCCCCACCCCTGCCCCAGCCACAAAATTCCTGTCTTGGGCAAGAAAACTCCTCTCTGACCTTCCCCTCATCTCTGTTTCTGACAATCTTCTGGGGCCCCAAGGCCCAGCTCCAACACCAGCTCTCCCTAAAGCTCTTCCTGAGCCTCACAGGGGGTGTGACTTCTCCCTTCTGAAAAAGGCCTGCTGTGCTGAGCCCAGAGCACACATGCAGCAGTTAGGAGCCCCTTTCCTTAGCAGTCAACATCTTACATGGCTTTTACTTAGGGATCGCACCCCGCTCCAGTTGGAATCCGTGGCTCTCTGGTTAATCTCGGAGGTGGCACTGGTCACGTTCTCATTGTGATATGGCTTTCTGGGTATCTTTCCCCCCTGTGTCTGTCCCCTTCCTTGCTCCAGAGGGTAGCCCATGTCTGTTGGTTCAAACTATATGGAAGAATGACGTGCCTTATTCCACTGTACACAGATCCTTCTAGGCTCCATGTCAGTGAGTGTTGGGGCACCAGGCTGATTTGCAGCCTGGTGATCGCTACCTCCTGGGCGGGCAGCATTCTTGAGGTCTTCGAGGTTTAGAACCTAACTGACTATGCTGTTCCCCATGCAAACTCCACAGAAAATCTGGACTGGGGGGACAAGATGGGAAACACAATGTGTCCTCCCCCGTCCACCTGGAATTCTAGGGGCTTGACGTAACTCATCGGAGAGTAGGTGGGTCCTTGTAGCACAAAATCCGATTCAAAGTCTTCAGCTGATGTCAGCTCTCAATTTGTCTCCGACTCAAAAATAATAACCAGTAGTAGTCCAACAGGCCGTTTCGAGGGGAATAAAAGCATAAATTGGCCTTAGCCTTGAAGTGAAACCTCAAATACAGAACCTTCTTTAAAATCCTGTTTCAGGGATGCCTGGGGGCTCAGTTGTTAAGCATCTGCCTTTGGCTCAGGTCATGATCTCAGGGTCCTGGGATCGAACCCCGTATCAGGCTCCCTGCTCAGTGGGAAGCCTGCTTTTCCCTCTCCCACTCCCCCTGCTTGTGTTCCCTCTCTTGCTGTGTCTCTCTCTGTCAAATAAATAAATAAAATCTTTTAAAAAATTTTTTAAAAATAAAACTGCCTTTCAACTGTTGTGAAAGCAGAAGGGCACAGTGGTCCTGGGCCTCTCTCTGTATTCTTCTTCATGGCTCTAGACCCTTTGAGCCCAACTTCCTGAGCTGAGGCAGACGCGACGACCATCTCAGACTGCAAGAAACCCATCACTGCCAACCACTCCTGGCAGTCTGTCTGTCTGTCTGTCTCTCTCACACACGCATAAGTACCAGAGAAGGCCTGAGATAAAAGGAAAGTCAAGATACTTTTCTCCCCGTCTTTTCTCGCCCACCTGGCCCATTACCAGACCCATCAAGACCACCCGGGTCAGCGAAAGGGAAAAGCCATCTTGTCCTTATCTAACGGACAGCGCACCAGGGTGCACACAGATCTGTTTCCCACATAAAGTTAAAAGCTTTGTGTCCACTTTACTTTCTGTGCATCATCTTCCTTTTTCATTTTAATTAGCATGCCTGAAACAAAAGACAATGATTTCAAAATATACTAGCAGTGCTGCAAAACCATCCAAAATAGAGTTGTTCTTGCCTTTCTCACCTCTTACAGAAGTAGGAGGGGAAGACGGTGATGGGATGCTTGGGACCACGGAGAGGAAAAGTGTCTCTACTGAGTTTTCCCTCAGTGCCCAGAGAGGGAGGGAGAAGCGGGGTTCTAGAATGTTCTAGAAGGGTTAGGCCTGGTGAAGGAAAACCCCAAAGTGACAGAATCATCCCGGAAGTAGCTGGGACAAGACGGACACGGCTGGCCCACCTTGTCCCTGTGTCCACAGGCCTGGAACCAGGAGCAGCAGAACAGCAGGGAAGCAGCTAAAATGTCTGCCTATGGGCAAAAGATCCAGCCCTAACTGCCATCCCTCTGCTTCTCTGGCAGCCAAGCCTGATGCTCCCTGCAGAGTGGCCTCCCCGAGAGCCAGCCCGTGTTGAGTGGTCCCCAGCAGATTGTCTTTACAAGTGAATGCTGGAGAGCAGGTTCTCAACCCCGTCCGCTCACCAGGAAACCCACCTGCTTCATCCCTAAGACTGGCACACCTCTGCTCCTTGTATAGTGGGAGCTGGAAGAGTCAAAGGGACAGTTGGCCTGAGGCTCTAGAAGAACAGGGCCCTGACAGTGTGACAGCTCACACACTCAGGATAAACTTTGGTCATCAGGAGACCAGGCCACACGTGGGTCATGGTGAAGTTGGTATGTATGTATGTATGTATGTATGTATTTATTTTTAGCCAAGATGCAACCCAGATCCCTCTTATCACATTCGATAGCTGCCCATACCACACTGTGAGGGAAGGACAGAGATCCATACCAGGCAGAAGTGAGGTACCACGGGTGAATGTGCCTCTTTTTAAAAAATTTTGTGGTGTCTATTTGCAAAGCTGACCTAATGCACAGCCTCACAGCTCTCAACCTCTGAAGGGCCAAGAGGGACACAGGAGCCTTTGTCTAGTGGCAAACAAAGCCGAAGTCATGGCGGAGTGGCCCCGAAAGTGACGTGGGACACTGGTCCTGCCCGTGAGGACGCCGGCCCTACCAGGCCACTTGCTGGGACAGATGCCCGGGGACATGGCAGAAGGAAATTCATGTCCAGCCTCAACCCCATGTCCTGCCCCCCTCAGAGCAGCTGGTCCCCAACCCAGGGAGAGGTGGCATTTCCCTGCCCCGCCAGCTCGCACAAAGAGGAACATCTCCAAAAAGAAAGATCCAGTGCTCGTTTTTGACACCTGAACTGTAGCTGGTCACTCAGACTTCTCCGGTCCTCTCCCCTGACTCCCTCACTCCGGAGTGACCACCCCCCCAAGAAAGGTCTTTCAATGATAACCTGGTTGCAAAGCAGAAAGAGTCCATTATTAGCTCCATAAATGAATCCAGAGCCATTAAAGGGAAAGAATGTGACACGAAGCTTTTGTTTCCAGAAATAAAAGAAAGAAAAGCCAAAGGGAAAAAAAGGAAGAAGGAAGGAAGGAAGGGAGAGGAGAGGAGAGGAGAGGAGAGGAGAGGAGAGGAGAGGAGAGGGGAGGAGAAGCAGCCCCAGCCGCAGAACCGTGTGGAAGGAGAAAGCAGCACCCAGATGAGGGGGAGGCTGGCTCGGGCTGGTGCCGGGTGGCAAGAAGGGTTAAATTTATGTTCCATTACAAGTCCCCTTTTTTTTGGTTTCATCTTCTCAGTAAAACACATAACTTAAAATGAAATCAAATATTAAAAATGACAGACTCTATAAGTGCTGTGAGTAACTCCAGGTCACGGAGGGAGGGAAGAGCCGGCGAGTTGTCAGGCACTATCTGTCAGAGTGAATTAGAAACAATCAACAGACACTGAAGGGGAAGGTGATTGTTATTAGGCAGCGGGGCTGGGATCGGGCTGCCCAGATGTGGTCGTGCATATCAAGGACAGGAAGCAGCAGTTTAATTCAGGAAGCCCTGGCGAACAGGGCAGCCGAGAGGAGAAAAGTCCTTTGTCGCTAATAAGCTGGAAGTTACTTTGATAACAGCAGGGTTAGACTTGAGAATAAAACACATTTCTTTCACTACCACACACCATTAATATCACAGAAATGCGGGTGGAAGAGCTGCTGGGCGAGCATGGGATTAGCCGCCAGCTCGCCTTGCCCTGAGGCCTGGGAGGCCCCACCTGGCCCCAAGCCTCCCCCACCTGGCCCGGGACCTCGCCGACCTGGCCCAGGGCCTCCGCTCCTTCCGGGGCCAGGCTCCTCTTGATCAGGTCGGCCCCCCCCAGAAATGTCTTCTGACCAAAAAAAGAATAAAGATAGTATGTCACAATTTCCCCGTGTCAGGCCCTCCCATCTCTGTGGCCTGTGGGGAAGGTGCGAGCCCGGTAAACAGCCTCCATATAATGAAGTCCATGTATGCAGCAACGAAAAACAATTTTATATGCAGACAAGGCCCGATTTCATAAGAAATTACTTATGCAGGCGTTCTGCAATTATCCTGTGATACTTTCAGGCAACAGTCTGACAGCAGTTGTGCAAACAATAAAGGGATTACAGAAATAAAAACAAATAATATTACACACACAGAAACTCCATGTTGCATGTGGACGGGATGAAGGGAGCCTGGCAGGGGCCAACAGGAAGTGAGGCCGGAGACGGGCCCAGCCTCTTCCCAAGCCCTGAGACCACGGGGAAGCTGACGCCCCAGCAGCCTGACGGGAGCCCGGCAGCTGTGGGGAGAGTCTGCCCCTCTCAGCAGACCGTTTGCCTCTCAAGGAGCGAAGGACGTAGGTCCCACGGGCGGAAGGGGAACAGTCACGGCACAAGGAAGGGACGAGCAGTGGGCGGGCTGGGCAGCCTGGCCATTTTCTCTCACACCAGGTGGCCTCCCGGGACAGAAAGCATCTTGTCCTTCCACCACATTCCAGGATCAACCCCTAACCAGTTGCAGGCCAGAGCCTCCGGTCAACTTGGTATCGAGTCAGGACTGCCTCTCCCCAAACAGAAGGGAGCCGACGGGGTGCGTCAGCCCCCCACAAGGACCTGTCAAGACTAGGGAGGCCGGGAGCATTCACCTTCGATGGGTAGGAGGAAGGGAGGGTGGTTCTGTCACGTGCTCCCGGAGGGCACGAATCGAACTCACCCATCACCGTGTCCCCCTATGAGATGTGGTTGGGCACCCTATAACTCAGGGGTCGGGGGAACCCGGTGAGATGGGACGCAGAGAGGCTCGCAAGGGGCATCCTGACCATGCTTCCCAGAAAATGGGTACATTCTCCTCTCCTCAGGGCACCAAACAGCCCTATGCAGCCAGGAGCTGCTGCCCCAGACCTTCTTGTGAGAAGACGACACGGGAACACAGAGAGGACTGAGGACCTGCCGGTGCTGGGTCCCATGTGCAGAACCCGCCCAGAGCCCGGACTGTCCTGTGGGCAGCCCCCAGGGCATGGTGGGGGGGTAGTGCAGGCCACGCTTCTGAGCACCCACTGTGTCGGGTGCCGAGTGTGGGCCTCACAGAGCATGGGCTGAGCTCGGCCCAATCTACAGACCCTGGCATTCGCAGAAAGGCTTTTTAAAACTTAAATTAGTTGCTAGCCTGAAAAAAAAAAAAAGAAAAAGAGGGCCACCTGGGTGGCTCAGTGGGTTAAAGCCTCTGCCTTCGGTTCAGGTCATGGTCCCAGGGTCCTGGGATCAGGGCCCCACATCGGGCTCTCTGCTTGGTGGGGAGCGTGCCTCCTCCTCTCTCTATGCCTGCCTCTCTGCCTACTTGTGATCTGTCAGATAAATAAATAAATTTTTAAAAAATCTTAAAAAAGAGAAGAGAGAAAAGAAAAAAGAAGAGAGAACTGGATTTTTTTTTTTTTAAACATCTTTCCTTAAAAACTATGAAGGCCTGGAAAAAGGTCTGCCCAGGGCCACAGGTGGCTGCAGTGAGGAGAGCTGAGGGGGTGTTTTCCTTAGGGTCTGCTCTCCCCAGCCTGCTCTGTCCACACCCAGCCTCTGCATTTCCCACCTAGACCCTGCCTGCATTTGGGTTTATGACAACGCTTACAGAGAGCTGAGGCCTGTCCAGGACACCCAGTAAAAGGCTGGGCCAAGGCCTCCCTAGGTGTCCCCATCCTCAAGAACTCACTCTGGGGCAGAGCCCGAGCCCTCCGCTAGCTGAGCTGGCTTCAGCACTGATGATAGTTGTTCAAAACCCTCGGGGTTCTGTAGCCCCAAAATGGGCTGATCTGAATACCCAAGGGGCAGCCCTCAGCCACCTGCGCACGTATCAGGACCCCTTGGCCAGGGCCCGGCCTCCCTGTGTCCTGAATATGTCAAACCCAGGGTGGGCCTCAGGCCTGGCAATCCTCGTGTTCCAGGAAATCTGGAGAGCGGTGTGGATTTGGTACATGTGGACTGAGTTTGCCTAAAGCCAGGTGCAACAGATTCGAATGGTTACAAACTACAGGGGTGGGAGGCTCTCCATCAGTGCCCCCAGATGCCTGCTGACCTCTCTGGCTACCAGGAGCTGCTCTAGGTGCTGTGGGAGCAGCGGGACAGACGAGACAGACTCAGTCCCTGCCATGGCCTCCAGCGGCTCTAGGAGCAGCCCCCATGCTGCCCACAGCAGCCCGGGGTAGGCACAAACATGCCTTGGGCCTTGGTCTCTAAACTTATAAAATAAAGGTTGCTTTGATGGCAAAAGTTTCTGCTAGACCTGGGGTTCTAGAATCACCAAGAATTTTTACTCTGGATCTCGGTCTGCCTGTTCCTGGACAGCCCCAGAATCAGTAGGGTATGGGAGGTACAGGCGCCTCCCAGAGGCCCACAAGGCCTCAGCACCCCCCCACCCCAGCCTTCTACCTGCAATTCCGCCCACGCCCACAGCTGGGGGGCACAGGAAACTCCAGATGAGCAGCTGGGAGGCACTACCATGAATCACAATGTTGTCCCTGAGGGCAGGGCCCCAAGGGCAGCTAGCTCCCTTTCCTGCATCCACAGAGCCTATAGTCTGTAACTCCCAGCTTTAGACAAGTCACCAGGACATCCCTCTAGCAGAAAATAAAGGCACAACGAACAAGAGTGGGTTCATGTCACTTACAGAATTTTGGGCACCTAGGAGCATCCTGACACCTGGGAAGGTGAGCTTCTCAAGACACAGCTCCCGTCACAAGCAACACAGACATAAAACAAAGCCAGCACTCCTCACCATGGCCTACAAAGTTATGTCCAATGCAAGCCCTCTAATCCCATACCCTCTCCCCAGAGCTCACGGTTCTCTAGCCTCACCAGCCTATAATCTGACCCTTAGATATGCCAAATTCTCCCCCACCACAGGGCCTTTGCACTTGCCATTCCCTCTGTGGGGAATGCTCTTCCTTCAGCCCATCACCAGGCCGGCTCCTCCATGTCCTTCAGCCCTCTTACTTCCAAGGTGCCCCTCTCAAGTAGAGCTCTCCCACTCCCTCTTTCCCACCCCAGACCTTCTTCAGGGCACTTTATCATTATCTGACGTCTGCTTATCCACTGCTGCCTTGTTCATGGCTCCTAGCTACACGATAGAAGCTCTTTAAGGAGCTTGGCTAAGGTCGTAACCTGGCTGCTTCATGGCCAAGGGATCAGGCTCCAAGATCAGGAAGAAGCCTGCTCAAACCTTGGCTTTACCATCCATCAGCTGTGTGACATGAGGGAGGCCACTTAACTTCTCTGACCTCAGCTTCCACACCTGGAAAATGGGACGAATATCAGCAGCTACCTGCTAGGCACAGGGTGACAATGAAGATAATCCCAAGACACTCTGGGGCCAGAACCAGCCCACCCCTCCTGTTCTCCAGAGTCAGAATTATCTCTGATTTTCATTTTCTCTTGGGCAACGCGGCTGTCACGAGACCTCACCTTCCTACCTCATTCAGCTGCTACAGAGGCGTTGGCGGGGATCTTGATCTTTACCTCCATGAGCCTGGAGATCTCCTGGTGAAGATCAAATACGACGCAAAGCCCCACACACATATGCAGGGCTTATCATCATTATCACACAGAAATTACAATTATTCACTCCCTCCTCTGTGCTCCCAGAGTGCCGCTACCACAGCATTTAACTGAAGTAATTACTGCTGCGGGAGGGCTGTTGACTCACACGGCTGTGCCAGGACAACGGGGCCGCTTCGGGACAGCCCAAGCCACTGCAGGGCCAGCACCCTAGTCCTGGGCCCTGCCCCCGCCTCCCAGCAAGGCAAGGGCTGGGGCCTGCCGCTTATGTCAGAGGTAGGGTAAGGTCCTGTGGCCTCTGCGATCCATTGTCCTCTGCACGCCCTGGGGTCTTTCTGAAGGATGACGCTGAGGAGGGCCGGGTGGCCCCAGCTCCTGGCTCTGCTTCCGATCCTCCCTGGGGCTTCTCGGGAAACCCATGCTGTGGTGGGCTAGTAAATCGTTCTCCGATGCGTGTGACAGGTTCGGTTACTGACGGGTCACTTAAGGTTTCTGTGCAATGGCACTTGGTGGGGACTGTCGGGTTGTCCCAAAGCTGCCCTTGTACAGCATTTCACGGAACATTTTGAAGGTCAAGTATCCATTTAGAAAGATGGGGAGGGCATCCGGTGGAGAGGACAGAAGCAAGGGTCCCGACAGGTCCCTTCAAGAGTCCAGAAGTGGCCCAGCCAACACATCACAGCTCCAGGCTACTCCGAGAGAGAGTCCAACTCCAGGGCCCAAGGGTCCCAGGTGCTAAGGTGGGAAGTCAGGACAGAGGAGCTGGTCTAGAAGACCTGTCGCCCTTCCTGGTCTCCAGGGCCCAGAATTTGCTCTTGAATATAAGGTGGAAAATCCTACTTCTGGTGCACAGGACCTTGAAGTCATTCCAAGATTTACCTTTTCCATGAGAGAAGAGCTCCCTGCCTTCTCACAGCCAATCCCAAGAACATCGTAACATTGTTCCTTATCTTCTAAGAGGCCCAGAGCACGCCCAGATGATTAGTTCTTTAAAATACAGGCTTCCGAGGCAGAAAGCCTGGTGAGGCTGGTGTGTGACCTACTCTCCAGAGCCTGAGAAACCACCCGAAGAAGGTCTGGGTCCATTCACACGAGAAATCAAGTCAATCCAGCGCCTCCCTCTCAGTGCCCCCTACCTGGTCAGACGCGGCGGCTCAGGCCTCTCTCTACTTCCCTGTCCAAGGGGGGGTCAAGGGAAATGGCCAGCACCTTGCAGTGCTTCCTCTCCCACTCCAGAAGTACAGAGCATGGAAAGTTCCAGAAGAAGCTGGTGCACAGGCTCACCCCGCACCCCCCCAACCCCGGGGAAAGCCAGCCTCGCCCGTCTGCCTGACCTGAGGCCCTTGGCAGTGATGCTCCACGGGGCTCGCAGAAACTGTGAGCATCCACGCGGCAGAATTCCTACCATCAATGTAGCAGCTAAATATTGTAAGACTCCTAACTCCCCCATCTGTGTTTTGCCTCCCAAGAGGGAAAATAGTCTTCACAGACATTCCCTTATCTGGCAGGCAAATTCTAAACCTTACTGGCAATCACAGGCTTGTTTTCCCAACCAAACAGCTATGGAACCAAAAATTGCTCTGCCTGTGATATGCTGAGGAGGGAACTAGCCAAACAGCTCAGTCTGGAAGCCCAGGGCCGGGAAGCCCTTGGGCTTCTCCATCTCTGCAGAAGGCCCCGTGCTCCGCAGACGTCCCCGCTGCCAGGAGAGGCCTGCCTGGCCGTTGAAGGAAGCCACAGCGGCTGGTGTTCACGGCTCCTTGTTCTTCACATGGAACACACCCACCAAGAAGCTGACGGAAAACACTCACCACGGTGTGAAATCAACACTTTCTAACTCAAATAAAGGGGGTTAAAAAAAAAGGGGGGGGGAAACTTCCAACCATTTTGCTGCAAATATTTTCTCCTACAAGATCATGCAAGGCAGGGGCACCATGGCGGCCTTGGGCCCTGCCACCGAGCACGCCTTGGCACCCCGCACCCTCACTTTCCAGCTTATGGTCTTTCCCTGCGTTCCACCTGGCCCTTCCCAGCCGTAATGCCGGAACCCTGTACCTGGGCGATGGCTAATAAACCGAATCTGATGATAACTGTAGGAGCCTAATTGATAGGGGCCTTTATCGACTGGCCTTGATGTCTATCTGAGGTTCTCAACAGCCAAGATTTAAATGTTTCATTTTATTTTTAACTTTCACTTTTCCACATTTCAGCAATGTCAGGCAAAGAGGTATGGTTTTACTATCAGAAAGAATCATGGTGCAGAATAATTTATGACTTTAGCTTGGGCTTTCAGAAAAGCTATTTCAAATCTTCACTTTGATTTGGTTGTATCAAAACTACTCAAAATAACAGCGGGCCCTTTCTCGGAACCAGAATATGTTAGCGGCACCTCAGGATTGTGAACTGAAACCTCAGATTCATCCCAGAAGAAAACTTGAGAAGGGAATTAAGCCACCGAGGGGAAAATCACCTTTTTTCCCTGATTCCTTTGTTCCCCCTCCCAACCCATCCCCAGACACGCCCAAACCACAAAGGAAGGTCTCCCCGCAACCCCCTGGGGAAAAGTCCCACCAGCCAACACTCCCCCAGAGCTTCCCAGCAGGTGGACTGATCCTACCTCCAGGGTGGTGGGGGGACAGGGAGAGAGCTGGGAGGAATCCCCGGGCCAAGAGGAGAAAGCGAAGGGCCCTTTGGCTGGGATCTGTGTTAGGTCAACTCGACAAAGCAGGAGGAAATGATGTGTGTCCAGGGCAAAGAGTTCTAATATCGTAAGACTTACCTTAGCAGCTTAACTGCATACTTGTCTTAAGGACTGTCAGTCTGGTAACAAAATACCCCAGAAAGGATGTAGCTGATCCAGGCACTGACAGATCGCCAGAGGGGCGTCCCGGTTCCCTATCACAAAAGGAAATAGAGAAAGAAACGATGTAAAGTGAAATGTAACAAATTCACCAAATCAGAGCAATATGCAGAGGTCAAGGAAATTCAACTGAAAAGGTTAAAGATGAAATCAAATCCGGTGTAGGAGAATGAAAATCTATCCCAAAGCAAGGCCACCGGTGACGTGCTGTAGACAAGAAGCTAAATACTGCGTAGCACTGGGATCTTTCATTTTCATCAGATCAATAAAAGCTTATATTTATCAGGATTCCAAGCAGCTGCCACTTCTGACAACCTCCACTTTATTTTCCCACTCCTTGTGCTGTATCAGGGCAAGGAGGAGAGGAGAAGCAGCTTTTAATGCTATTTACACCTGAAGACACAATTCCATTAAGAGGTCCTGTTTTGTTAAAGAAACAGGGATTGATATGATTATATTGGCAGGAGCGCGGGAAGCCCCTTTGTTCTTCCCCCCCCATGTTCTCCCCTTTGCAATCCAGACCGGAGCCCGAGCCCGAGCCCGCGCGGAGATTTCCTGACACCAAGTCTGTGTGTGAGCACTTTTTTGTTCAAACTTACCATTTACAAAGAGAGGCGAGGCTTTCTGCTAAAACAGTTACCACTCTAATCATCTGTACAACAATATTTGCTATCAGGCATTCTAAATAGATTATCACCAGTCCATCTGTGTCATTATTGATTTATAAGGCTTTAAGCAGCTTTAGAATGGAAGCTTTCCCACTGAAGGGTTTCTTGTATAAATCAGAGCCGTGCTCAAATATAGCAGCCATCACTCAAGATATTGTTCTTAAAATCATAACAAGAAGGAGAAAATGATAAATTGCTTGTAATATACTGATCCAAACTGATATGCAAATCTTGTTTTTTAAATATATTACTTGAGTAAAAAGAGGCATCATTAACATATGAATGCTATATGCAAATGATAGTGACAGAGCAGATGTTGGCGCATGTAATTGACCTATATGTGAATTGCATCAGAGCCTTAACTCTATTAATTCACTACCCAGTAACTAGATATTGTCCAAAAAGTACATTCTTTGAAACCATATACTGGAAGCAAAGCTGACAGGGTTCCAAGGATTCTGAAACAAGGTCACTGTCACTAGTATTTTGCTGTCATCTGCATTCCCCTTCTTATGGATGACATCATCACGGGGCCGTGTAAATCGATCACTTAATAGCATTTAGAAAATACTGCAGTGGGGAACAGGTTATAAAAAAAAAATGCCCCAGTTTTATTCTTTTTCTTGGCAGAAATGTCATACCTCTTAAACTGAGGGTTTGTGCATGAGTGCACTGTGAAACACACAGATGCCATTTTATTCCCCGTCTTTATTTTTCCACTTCTTCTCAGAATGACATTAAATTGTATTAAATAGCCTTTTGTCCACAGGGCACAGACCACCCCGCATATGATAATGTATTAATGCCCCACGTTCCAGCCACTGAGCTGAAACATTCTGAGACTTGGAGGATAAGTATGAAGCACCATTGTGTGTATAGCCTGCTAACAACTGTGACACATACTAATAGAAACATACCTAATAAATTACTGCTTTCAGGTCTAGCAAGCTGACATTTCTCTGCAAGGGACAATTTTATATTTGTGGCGCAGAACAAAATTGCTTCATATGAAGCCACTGTGGATTAGCATAAAAATTAACACTTAAATTTCGGCTTATTTTCCACCCTCTCCTCCTGCCACAACAATCAATTCCTCTTATAAATCTGATTAGATTTTATGATGCTTATTATTCAGAGCATGTCTCAACACAGCATTCACAGGCTTGAAGACTATTTGTTTAAATAGAAAAAAGAAGCAGATAAATCTATAGGTATTTTTTATTACCCCATTCCCCACCAGTTTCTTTCTCATATTGTAACATCAGTAATTGATTGCACACATTAATTAACATGTAAGGTAGAAATTCTGCATTATGCATGATTTATTTTCCTATCTGGTGAGTAGGTTTGTCTGCTGCCCTTGTGTTTCTAGGACATTGGGCTCGATTCTGGTCCAGACATAAATGCCAATGCTCATTCCCCCTGAAAGTTATTAATGTCAGATATGAAATGAGATTTTTTATTTCACCTGCTTACTAATCCACAAAAGCTGTTTTGAGTGATGCAGGCTTAAACGCCAAAATTTGAAATGATATATTGCTACATCTGATAACATGCAAATATGTTCATTAGACATAATTTAGCAGGAGAGAATAGCAACACTTTTATAACAAGTCTAGGTCAAAAATGGTTGTTAATTAAACAAGTCATGAAAAATGGCATTACAAGGAGACTGTCCAGCAGACACCAGACTTTCTAATGATATGCCGCTGGTAGGTACCCAACGCTTCCCACTAAAACGGAGAAAGGGGAAAAAAAAAAAAACCAACTTTCTGAGCATTTCACATAATCTAAAGCAAGGTTAACAAAACTATACCCACATTAGGAACCTCAAATTGATCACGTATTCTTCTTAGATTTTAATGGTAACACACTCTACTTCTCCATTTGAAGATGTGATTTCACTTTCTGTCTTAGTGGCTTAAAGTGATTGATATGGTTGACTCCTTCATGAATACAGCAGAAAAGAAATTAATATTATATCCGGCCATGCTTCTAGCTGCCCTGAGTGTTCATGGCTGTGTATGTTAAATCCAGAAGAGCGATAAGCATAGGATGATTGGTCGGTGAGGGCAGGGTTGGGGAAGGAGGTGGATGGAGGATGAAGGCAAGGCACAGGGGAACTGCGGGTCTGTGTCTCCCTTTTCTGGTAGTCCCTCCCAAGGGGACGCTTCGGTTACCTAGGGAACCAGGTTTAGCAAGAACTCTTTTGATTGGCCATGAGTTGAGATTCAGATGGGTGGGGCTCTGGTAAGTAGGTACTCCAGGCCACCTTGTGGTGAGCGGCTTGGCTTCTTGGATTGAGGCTTCCTGAGTACCTAGGGGAAGGACGGTACCTTGGGAGTGAAGTACCGTCTAACAGAAGGCCGGGGGAGTTTCCAACTAGCCACCCATGCCGCCTTCTGTGCCGCAAGGGAAGTAGTCATAGAGTGGCAAGGGCTGAAAACATCTTCTGGGACCAACAGATGACCCTCAACGGATACTACCCAAGCCCACATGGGTGAAGCCATCCATGAGTTGGTGTTCCACTTATCCAAAGGATCCTTGTAGCTGGACACTTGAAGCCCAGTCTGTAAAGCAGGGAAAACACCTCTACACGTCTGGAGTCATGCACAGTAAGGGAAGTTGAGTGGGAGAGCGAATAACAAATTCAGCAAACCGAAAGTAGTCCACATCTAAGCCACTGGAACAATCGTATTCATGACACCAACTCAGGCACAAAAGTTATGCCTAACCTCACCCATTTGGTGGGGGCAGGTCCATCCCCAAATACTTCATGTCCAAGTGTAAAATACTCTCGCTCTCAGCCTGGCTTGCAGACAAAATGACTACTACTGCTAGAAATCTCACCTCATCTCTGCATTGCATTTTATGGTTTCTGTGCTTCTCAATAAAGAATCTCAACTAGTGAACCAGGCACCATGGCATTCATCTCCCCCATCTTTCATTGATAATGTGATATTCTACAAAAGAAAATAGATGGAAACTTGGTGGAGGAAGAAAAGGAAATGCTCATTCTACAGGACACTTTGGTATCTTTTTTATCCCACGGAGCCCTTCCTTACATCCACTACCCACTCCGCATATGCCCCTCGTGAGTTTATCTGGACAGACAGCCCCTCCTGTCCTCCCTGTCACACTGCAGTTCTGGTTCCTGGACATGACTGTCCGTTGCTTCCCCCCTGGGGGATTCTGACAGGTCTCACATTCTAGGAGGAGGCCAAGGATGGGTAAGGGGCACAAGACTTGTTGAGGAAGTCCAGGGGGGACCCTATAAATTCTCAGGCAGTAGGGAAGCCCTGGGATGGAAGATCTCAAAGACCCCAGCACAAAAGTGGTATTTGGATACCCCAGTCACGGTCGACAGGTTTAATGGTGTGCCTCAGGGGCCAATGATTCCTTCTTGGGGGCCCCTGGTACTATGTACCCGACTTCACGTGCCTCCATATCCGATGATGAGGGAGATAGCCAGGGTCAACCCGGGGTCACGGTTAAACTATCCCACATTTCCCCAAAGCCTTGAATTCATTTCAAAGTGTTTCATCTGTTGAATGAATGAACTAATGCATACATGAACAGATAGGAGAAGAAGTGAATGAATGCGGAAAGGCACGTATAAATGGGTGGATGGAGAGATAAGAACTGAAAGAGTTTTTTAAAAGCAATAAATGCATGAATTAATGTGTAAATGCAAAAATGCATATGTAGAGGAAAAGTGCTTCAGGAATGGATGAAAGAAAACCACTGGTATCTTTTTCACAAGCAGGTATCCACACAGTTCTCCTGCAGGCCCGCCCAGGGGGCTGATGGACAACATAAGAGAAGAAAGAGTAAGCAAGGTCTTCTTTGTCATGGGGTTTGGTCGCCCATCCTTGGCTTCCTTCCCACCTCTTAAGATAAGCTTATGGGCCAGCCAGTAGGATTCTGCACAAACTCTCCCAGGCTCATGAAGGAGATGGATATTCCCGCCCCCTGGCTGAACCTGGAGGATGACAGAGGTCGGTGAGCTGGGTCTGACCATGACAGCTGGCCCGGCGCAATCCTGCACCTGCTGGACACTGACAGAATCTTCCCGAGAGGCAGGAGCCACAGCCGTCAGGGTCACACACCCTCGCCCAGTGCCCAGTACATGCCGGCACTGGAAGGACGAACCACACATCACCCGCACCTCGATGTATCCACCTAACGAATGGGGACAACGCATCCAAAAGAGTGTCTGGCGCCAATGACTGCTCAACAACCATCCATCATCGTCCGAACTGCTGAGCAGTTCTGCCCTGTGGGTTCTGGGTCCCCTGCTTGTGGAGGGTTTGCTCCCAGGTGGACATCCAGCTCTACCAAATGCATCGGCAGCCAGGCTCTCCAAAGCAGAGGACTAGCCGGTAGGAACCCTCATGACTCCCTTCAAGTGTATATTTTATGTCTTCCACCAAGCTCCACTGACCTGCCTGAACATAGATATTTTCTACTTAAAATGCCTATACTGGGTTCATCTTGGTAAGGCTTTGCTCTTCTGTAGAACTTGCTTTCCTATCTACACAACCAAGAACTTCGTCTAGCTCGTGGGTTTTCAGCACTTCTGAGCCTAGTCCTTTTCCGAAGAGGTCTTTCCACATGCGAGCTGATGAAGGCCACAGTCAAAGCTGCAGAGGAGACCCCTGAGTTCTCCCCTCCCTGTGGCTCTCACGACCTCTCCTTGGAACTTCTGGGGTGTCATGGAAGCCAGTTTGAGAACTATTGGACTGGCGACTTACGGATGGCCAGGAAACCGTGACTGTTCGTTGCATGGGGAGGCGTTCTGGATGCCTGGGAGTCAGCTGGACCGCATGCCCACTGCGGGACAGTCCTGAACACCCAGTCAGCCTGGGGTTGCACGGTGGCGTAGAAGCTAGACAGATGACCCCAGCCCTGACTAGCCTCCAGCTCCTTTCTTCGACATCCAGCTCTGCCATTAGTTCCAAGCCAGCTCCCTCTGAGGCAGGCACTCAGGCTCAGACCCGGTCTTCTTAGGTCTATGGCTCCTTGGGCACATGTCAGGAGAGCGAAACACCCTTAAACAGACTGGTCAGGAGACTCTCTCAGAGATCATCTCCCAGAACGAAGACAGGAAGTCATCTGAAATGTCTCAAAGCTGACTGACTGCATTTTCCTCTTTCCTCCCTCCCACCTTAACTGGAGGAGGGACACTTTGACCCCAATTTCCGTTACCTGAGTACCACCTTCTCCTTATCCCATCTGCTTAGACCTGCGCCATTACCTAGTTAGGAATCTTTTTGAAATCGACTCACAGGTTTCCTTCCATCGATTTGTTCCAGATGGAAATTTTGTATAATACTGCCCGAAATAAAAAAAACGTATTTATTCTTCATTTAATAGGTAAAACCAATGTCCTGCCATATCAAAGAGGAAAACGCTCGGCCATGTTGAATCTGATGTCATCTCCTAGCAGCAGACGGCAGGCAGTGCAGGGCAGGGAAGGGGCACACCAACTTTGGGGGAGGGGCTTGGCCATGAACCCTCCCCGCCACTACATTCCTGACTCGAGAACCTGAAAAGCTGGCTAAGTCCCAGTTTCCTGGTCTGTGAAATGGGATGATAATCATACCTATCTTATAAGGTTGTTGTAAGAATTGAATTAAGTAAGATAATTAATTAATGATTAATTAATTGAGGTGACAAGCCTGGCATGTAGTTGGCTGTTGTTGTTGTTGTTGTTATACTAAAACATAAGCCAGGAGGAGGGGGAAGATCTCACAGACCTGGCCGTCTATCATGGGTTTGCGACAGAACGTGGGCTTGCATACACTGAACTAGACAAACTGAGTGACACAGGGACAAGGCCAGGGGCTAAGCATGAGTAGCCCGGTCCTCACCTAGCCCCACTGCTAGCCCACTGGCAGCCTCTGGAGTCCCATCCCAGGCACACAGCCTGGACTCTCCCAAGTCTACAGTTTGAGGATCAAACACAGAGGTCCCCGAAGGACCTTCTGGCCATGGGGAAGTCAAGTCCCTGAGCCCAGCACGAGACCAGCCATGCTAAATAACGACTCTGCTCCAGCTTCCAGGCTGCGGCAGGCGCTGGTGAGGGGGGTGGAGGGAGAAAAGGGCAAGAAGTAACTGAGACATAAGGCCCAAGGTTGGCACATGTTGGGTCCCCAGACTGAGACCCCTAACTGGCAGAAGGCCTCGAGTGTGGGGGATGGGACCTGAGAGCTGGCACAGGGATACACATCAGCACAGCTCCCAACCTCCAAGGTACAGCACCCTAGGCTGGGTATCTCCCTTGGCCTGCTTTCCGAGGGTCACCCATGGCCTTGACTCACTTCCTCAACATCTTCTGCTTTGTGACCATTCACATCCACACATTACCTTAAAGAAGTCCCAAAGAGGCAAACTTCACAGGGGACCCTCGGGGGTGACCAGCCTCCTGCCTCCTCCCCAACCCACCCCAGCATCCGTGGGTGAGACTTTCTCAGGAGCAGAAGCATGTATCTGTGTCCTGAGCAGCATCTGGGTCCCCCAAGAACAGGTCACCATCTCCCAGTTTTTACAGCAAATTGTCCCTCCACAAAAGGGTACCCGCTTCACAGATATTAACAAGAAAGCCACACCCTCAAGAATCTGGTAGAAACCTTGGGCCTTCGCCATGGCAAGTTCACGCATGCATGTTAAGTGTTTCTCCCATTGCCTGGAGGCTCTGAGCCTCCCCTGGGAACCCCAGTCAGCAGCCCTGATGTCCATCACCCCCCGCCCTCCTTGCCTCTAGATGGGCACCGGCCTGCCCAGAGTAAAGACCTTCCTGCAGGCACCATCCCCCCCACCCCAAGTGAGAGCCTCCCCCAGGCCAGTCCCTTGCACTGGGAGAGGGAGGTGCTAAAAAAACTCATCCACATCAGTCAGTAGTTCTTGTGATGGTTATCACAGAGAGGCGCTCGCCCACCCCCCGGAATCCCTAGGTGTAGGCTTCCGGATGAACGACACAGGCAGATGTCCGTTTTGGAGGCATAAACACGTGTTCTCTAAAATAGGCAATGTTGAGTCTCTGGTACAAAATGAGGGTATAAAGCCGACACTGTTTACAATCTGCTGGATCCCTTGGACTTGGGAGCCTTTTCCAGAAACAGTCATGTGAAAGGCACTTTCTTAGGAGCGTGTGCTTGTCTTCGTCCCAGGCAAGCTAGGGGGATGCTACCATAGAAGGTTCTCCCCAGGGGCCCACGTGTGTCCCCACGGGGGTGGGAGGCACCAAGGGGACAGACCCAGGGAAGCAGCCCCAGGACGCACCCGAGGACCACCCAAGGACCTGCCCCTGTCCTCATGTGAACGGGCTCATCCCACCAGGACTGACCAGCCCTGCAGCTCGCACAGTGGCTGACAAAACCCAAATCATTTCTTCAGGTGTTCACCGCTCTACAGTCTTTATGAAAACAAACTGTGTAAGAAACCAACAACAACCACAAAAAAATGTATTTTCTCATTTCTTTGAATTGTTCTGCTTGGCAATTTTATTGCGCATTAGTTCAAAATAAGCTACCAATAAAGTTGGATAAAATTAAACTCATACTGGAGTCTTTCCCTCAATAATTTGTGTCGGGTTGTTTTTATTTTCATAAGGATTTGAAATGCAATGTTATCTGAGGTTCAGAATTTCACTGTCTGGATGGTCCCAACTTAATCTCCTACTGGGCTTATGAATTCCAGTCTCCGTTCTTTTAAAATTAGTTGAGTTCTACTGTTAGCTTCAGACCAAGAGGGCTCTGTGGCCGTTTTGTCTTTTCCTGTACAAAAACACGACAGAACACCAGAACCTTCCATAGTGTAATTAGGCTTTAGAAAAATCACGTGATTTATAATTTAGCAGAACCTCAGAACACGGCCTGATTCTCACCCTGAAAGTCAACACTGGTTTGCGTGTATGATTTCAGGAAGGCGCTTGTCTTAAAGGGAGCATTTGTGGATAGGCCAAAATGATTCACTTTTAAGACGGAAAAAAAAAAAGAAAAGAAAAGAAAGAAAAAAAGAGAGACATCTTAGGAGTAAAAATAATGTGCAATCGTAATTTGATTATAGCAAAAATCAAACGTGGTGTGTTGTAGGCAAACAATAGGAATTTTTATGCAACTAAACATTTTTCTGGCCATCTAACCATGATTTATACAACTAAAATGATAAATTTAATCCCATCACCAGTAGATCAATTGTAGGTATAACAGATAAAACCTGAATAAATCATCGTATCACTGTATTGGAAACACAAACAGCAGATAGAAGCGGGAGTTCAGACTTTAAACTGAAATCTGTTTCCAGGCATTCCAAGGACAATTTGCAGTGGAGAAGTTCAATGTATACACAAAGTCATCTGATCCAAATATGCTAATGATTTTTATTGGTCAAATCTTAAAAGTGAGGTTTATTTTTATGAGTATGCATTAATTAACCCAGCATGGACTATCTCTCAGACTATCTTGCCAGGGACTTTCATTTAAACATGTTTATTGTGAAATGTTTGCATTCTCCACATTTGCGGCCCACACACAGATTATTTCATACTTTCCTTTAGAGCACTTAGAAAAGTTAAAAGGAGTTATTGTTTTTGATTAATGCCATTTTGGGCAGTTAAAAAAAAAAAAAGGCAGTTCCAAACCCTAACTCTGCATAAATTCTTTGACATTGAAAACAATGTCTGTAAATTCTAGGGCACAGAGATATGGGGCGAGGGGCTGTTTTAAGGTGGCCAGCTGAAACCGAACCTTGGTCCCTCGGGTGTTTGCATGAAACTCATGTGGGATGGCAATGGCTCGACGTGGTACAGCTATCAGTCCTGAAAAAGAGAGGCAGCCTGCTCGGGGCCGTGGCGTGGGGCCGTGCAGATGGCAGTTCTAAAGCCTTGCCTGTCATCTTTTGATTAAGAAAAGGAAATGATTTCACTAAAAAGATATTCCCTCTTGTGTTGTTTTGTTTTAACTAAGTTTGTACTTTCCACCAAACTGGACATATTTACTGAGACTCATAAGTTACTCCACGATTACTAACATCACGGCAATCTCAAGAAACTATTTTTTTCCTTGCCAATTATCCAAATATCATAACTATAAAATATCTTAAAACATTCTCCGTACTGTAAACATCTTAGCTACAAAGCTTCGAGTGTAAACAGTGTGATGCATCAGAATGGTTTTAAGCGATGTTATAAAAAGTGCTCTTAAAAACTAAACAAAAATGTAAAGCTTCCATCTGTTTTATGATTTTTCCACTGCTGAACGGCTGCTGTGTGCCAGTTCACTGAACCGTGGCTTGCTAAAGAGATTTCTGGGGTCACAGATTGAAAAAACAAAGAGCACGTCTTTAATGGTGGGATTTTTTTTTTTTTTCTCAAGTCGTCCTGACATGGCTGGAACGGAATGAAGTGTGCGACGGCAGGAGACAAGGGACGGCAGACGCTCAGGCTGCCTGTTGCAGAAGGAACCCTCTCTCTGAGAGACTCGTGTTTTCTAAAGGATGTCATTTCCGCCATTACCTTGGGGTTTTCGGTGATGGTCTACTGACGACCTCAATACTCTCTTACTTCCTCACAGAATTTTCTTCGAAGCCTTGCATGTACAGGTTAAAAATAGATGGCAAATTGCACACCACGAAAAAGCATTCGGGCTTATTTCTGTGTACAAACGCAGGTATGACACTGGGTAGTTTAGAGACTACGGCCTTCCCTCTGCTCCAAGCCCTGGTCCAAGGGGATGCCGGGCTGCCCGGGCAGGTCGAGGACTCCTCAAAGATGCAAGAGGAAAACCGTCCTTGGCCTGGAAGATTGGTCTCTGATGCACTGGGAAGTTGAGAAGGGGAGGGAGCTGAGAGAGAATGTGCGTGGAATCCAGTCCCAGCGCTCTGATGACATTGCTCCAGGGGGAGTTGAGGAGGAAGGAGAAGCTGGGTCCAGTGTAGTCTCCCATCAGGGGCGGACTACTGCCCAGATGTGTTCTGGGGGCCCTCTGATCACCTAACCCTTGTCCCCTGAGGCCACATCTGAGGCATAACAGCCACAGGGACACAGGGTTTGGGCTTCTTGGACAGATAAGCTGCCCCTTGTTCCCGCAGAGATGGAGCTACTAGGGCCTGTGGGGGGTGGGGAGATCTCTGACCTCCACCCCAGGAGAGGTTCAGAATTTGACCAGATGTCCCGATTCCCACTGCTGCCCCTTAGGACAGCAGACATCTCCAGAGCTGGGATGGTGTGTAGTGGTCTGCCAGGGGCTAGGGTTTAGCTGGGAGTCTGCTTGTCTTTCCTGGGGTGACAAATGCACATGAGACCTCCTGCAATGCAGTCATCTAGCTCGCAACGGTGGGGTACCCCAAGATGGGACTCCTTAACAGATATGCAGGGAAGAACACCTCCCAGTCCATGGCTCCCACCCACCCACGGCCTGTCTCCGCATGGCTGTCCTGACCCGGTCTCCCTCTCCAACCTCTCTTCCACACCCCAGGGCCACGCTGCCCCTCCTGTCTCCCGACAGTGCAGAGGCCTCATACCCTCACCCGAAGGTGGGCTTGTCCATCTCTGTGAGTGGCTCTGTGGGTCAGAGTGGGAGGCCTGTCATGGGCAAGGGCCCCTCACCCAGGTCCCTGGTGAGACCAGCACATCTGTGAGCAGATCCCTGCCCAGGGATGAGCAAGGGCCTATGGGTGCCACACCCTGAGGCCAGAGGGCACTGCTTGGCAGGATGGGCACCCTTGAGAAGCAGACCTGAATCCACACACATGCTCCCTCCTCCTCCTACCAGAATGTCAAGCCTGCACCGCGCCCAGCAGACCAGTGACCAAGAGAGACACCCCCCACCCCCTGGAATGAGTGCCCGGCTCCACGAGCTCTTCCAGGACTCCCACGGCACTTGGAGCTTCAAGAGGCCCTGCCAGACCCCAGACAGCCCCACGCGCCCTCCGGCCCGGCGCCCGCGGCTGCAGCGGCCCAAAGCTCACCCAGCCGGTGGGCCCCGTGGGTTGGCGTGATTCTGCGCGCATTCCAAATTTAAATCTGGGACGCTCTCCCCTTCCTTCGCTGCTCCAGAACATGGGGGAGGCATCTGCCTGGAAACAGCTGTCACCCAAAGGAGGGGGCAGCACATGCGTCTCTCCTGCACGCACGGCCGTCAAAAGCCACACATCAGCCTAGGTTACTTAGTTACAGAACTTCACAGCCTGGGGGAGAAAGGCAGGGCCAGGGAGAGAGCCCCAGGCTCCGGGCCCTGCACCCCACACCTGTCCACAGAGCTCTGCAGGGGACGCTGTGTCCCTGCTTCATCGTAGGGAAATTGAGGCCCTGTGCTCCAGGTCACTCCGCGGCTAAAATAACGCGGTAATCACGATAGCAAACAACAGGAGCTAATCCTCACTGGCTTGTGATATCGCTCACCATGGGCCGGCTCCCCTTGATGTGGCTTAGGTTCGAACCCCTAGCACAGCCCCAGTAATGCCATCAACACCGCCCTCAACAGATAGGAGGATGCTCAGGGGAAGGAAGGTCCCGTAATTCGCCCCAGGCAAAGTCACCAGGTAGTGAGAGAACCAGGAGTCAAGGCCAGGCTGTCTGGCTCCCTTCCCCTGCCACGATGCCACCCTGTCTGTCACTGACATCGCGGGCATCACTGGTGCATAAGGACAGCAAACACGGAGTCTCACGGGGAGCCGGCTAAGTTCTTTCGACTTAACGCAATATTACATTTAATTCCTATTATTCAGTTTATCCTCAAAACACGGATATCTGGAAAATGAGGCTCAGAGACCTGCAGCTTTCTGAAGGTTCACCAGAGAACAGCAGCATGGGAGAGAGGGGGGCCGGCATGCCCCCGTCGAGGACCCATCCCGGGCTGCAGCATGCCTCCTGCCAGGATCCGGGACGGGATTTCTGAAGAGGAAAGCAGACAAGCACTGGTGTGTCGTGCTCATCAAAGTGCTAGAGATGCTGTTTGGGATTTGCTGCTCCTGCCAACCCATGTGTACTTCTCACTAAGGCTAATCTCGATTATAATGAGGGTTTATACAAAGTCTAGAGAAAGGAGGAAGGCCAAGCCTAAATCTACAGTTCATGCAGACGGGGGTGGGAGTTATGACAAACACTGACCATATTTAGGAGAAGTTGGGAAACTGGGGGCGCCAGCCATTCGGCTCAGCGACCCAACTTCGTGGGCCAAGCAGCCCGGCTGGGAGCGTCCAATGCCAGCGCTGGCTTCCCAGGCTGTGCAGAGCCACAGGCAGGGGTTTCCATCCATCTCCCCTCAAGGGGTCCAAGTTCCAAGAGCAGGAAAGGGGGTGAACTCGAGGGGCAAAACAGAATTACAAAGGAGTCACAACCCGGCTGCCATACAGAGAGGCGGAGGTCCCCAGAACCAGGATTCAAGCACAAGACCTGGGACCAGGGACCTGCAAAGCCACGATCTACCCTTCCCTGAGTTCCCACAGCTCAGATACAGACAGCATGAAAAATGCTGGCGGGTCAGGCTGCACTTTCCTCGAACTAATCACTAATGAAGTTTGGGGTGAGCTATTTTGAAAGCAGCCCACACAGCATAACCACACGCCGTCATCAGCTGCCATCCTCAAATGCAATTTCATTCATAATTAAATATGAAAAAGCCACCACCTTAAAATAACATCAGGGGTCACAGCTGAACTCCCCGGCCTGGATTTTGGCCTCTGCTGACCTCTCCGAGATGGTCCCCAACACCTCCCAGGCGGAGGCACACACGCTCACTCCAAGCCCACGAGTCCACCTGCCCTGACCCTCCACCCGCCAGACACACCTGCGGGCCTGCCTCCACACCTCTGCCCATCCCACCTTGCCTTCTGTGCATACCCTTCTCCCTCCTCTCTGCCTCCAGGTGCCAGCTGGGACTCAAGGGTCAGCTTGATTGGGCACCACAGCTCCAGAGAAAGCTTGGACAGGCCAAACCTGACAGGCCCTTTGCCAGCCTCTGAACTCTGTAACAGTGGCTTCTGTGAACCTCCAGCAAGGCTGCTCATGCATGCTTGGTGTTCTCTTCTCTTTGCCCTTCCAAGCACCATTAGGATTACAAGCATGGACATCCCATTCATTCATTCATTCATTCGTAATATTTACTGAGCACCTTCTATGTGCCAGATGCCAGAGAAGCGACAGTGAATGATCAGACATGGCCCTGGCCCTCCTGGAGGTCACCTTCTAGACACAACAGATGAGAAATACAACAATAAATATGCAGTAGATTTTTCTAGCTGGACTCAGTCTGCCGCGGTCAGGTCCTGCCCTACACTCATATTGGAATCTAAACCAGTGTAGGACACAGGCTATGCTGGCCAGCCCACGGTTCTGGGCAGGTCACCTCCTCCCTGGTCCATCCATGGCTCTGCTCCAGATCTCCTCCTGGATCCGCATTTAGGAGATATTCACTGGGTGGGGACAGTCAGAGCTGGGTGGACGTCAGCCCCCGAGACAGCCCCCTCTGGTACCAGCAAGCGCTGGGTGGATGCAGCATGAGTCTCCTCACCTCATCTCCTCCCCAGTGCCTGGTGGGGGTTCCTCTCGAGGGAGTCCGTTCTCTCAGCCGACACATGCCCTGAGGCTGTGAGGGCCGCTTTCTGCCCAGTTCCCTGGGCTGTCCTGAGGCACGGAAAGAATCTTTCTTACTGGAACTGTCCCCAGACAATGGTCTTTAAAATACTTCTGCTGGTGCACTAACCACCTGCGCTTAGGGCATGGGCTTATTCTCTGTCCTGGTCCTACATGGGTACCCTCCAGGCTTGCCACCACAGCTCAACATTGAGCCATCCGGTGACCAAGAAGACCACAGTGCTCAAGGTGGGGCCAGGCTTCCAGAAGCTCATGGACCTCAAGGGAGAGGAGATGCTGCACGTGCAAGGCCAGACACGACATGCACCTGGCAGAAGGCAGCGGCTTTACGCCAGCTTTGTTAGTGAGATCCACGATCCAGCTGAGCTCCGAACATGCATTGTCATCTTTGATCCACAATAGCCCTATTAGATCAAGAAACGAAGGCTCCAGGAGGCCGAGTGACATGTCCAAGATTCCATAGCGAACCATGGAACCAATGCCCAGGTCCCAAGCCTGCTTCTTCCCCACCTGTGCTAAGTTGTCCACGTCCTGGCCTCTGCTGCTTGGGTCATGCCCTAGTCCCGCACACCCTATGGAGACCTCAGGGTCTCAGCATCACCATGGTCAGGCCGCTGTGTGATGCTCCCACAGCGCTGTCATCAACACAATAAGCCCAGGAAACAGTGGAGGAGATGGAGGGTGTCTGCGGGGAGCTGTGACCTCCCCACGATGACTGCGGAAGTGTGTCCTCACCTGCTGTCACACCCACACACCCAGACCCTGCTCCAGTTCTCACGGTCCTACTCTCCTCATCTGACAGGCGGGAAGTCACAGTCGCCTGCCACATGGGAATTGGGTTAGAATCCCAAAAGTAAAAGACGGGTTTCAGGGGCTGGTAAGTTCCTTCGTGGACTTTCTGAGTACTCAGGGAATAAGCTTTTAGAAACATCTTTCTCCATCCCTCTCCAGGAATTGTGCAGCTTGGGGTCCATTTGGGATGTCAGTATCAATACCCAAACCATCAGAATTATGAGTCTTTCTACATAAAGGGAGGAGAATGTTCTGGAACCCCAAGCACTCACTTTCAATTGGCTAAGCTGCTTCTTTTTCTGGTTGCTATCACACTCAAATGCACGCATGGCACTCTCTTTTTATTGAAAGTTGTGGGTCTGTCACCAATCATGTCCATCAATAATCAGCAGATTACCAGCCTGCTTGTGCAGACACTTCTATTTTCAACCTGAAGGGTGGTTTGGGGGTTTCTTTTAAATTTAACTATCCTCATTAAGGATTCATAGCACACCAAAAGAGCGATGTTTTAAAAAAAAAAAATCATCTTTGCAGAGAAGGAATATCAGCAAAAATAATCACTATTCCAGGCTCAACAATGAGTCCCTAATGAGGACAGCAGTCATCAGTTAAATAAACATATCATTAGGGTGAGAATGGATGTGTCAACACAGACACAGTCCACTAATTTGGGGAGAGGAGAGATAGGTCGTCTGTAGTTAGTCTCGGTGGGGTCCGGCTGGAGGGTGGGTGTGTCTGTGGCAGAGTCATAGCTCATCTTTCAGAGATAGGGCTCAGGGTGTGGGTGAGGTCAGATCAGGTTAGGTGGGAGCTACCAATGAGACAAATGACAGAAGGTGGACAATGGGACACTGCCCAAGGGATCAGGTAGCCTGCAACAGTGGGCACGTTTTATCCAGGAAAGATCCAGAAACCTCCAGAGATAGCACAGATCAGGAAGACAAGAAGAGGAGACTCTTAGCCAGACATCCCACCGCCATGTTGTTCCCAGAGGCCAAGCCCCTCCCTGGGCAGCCAGGGTGGGCACAAGGTATCCACCCAGCTCTCCTCAACAGCAGCCCCATGGCGAGGCTTCCTCTGACAATGCAGAATCCAAGGGTACTTCCTGAGGAGTGGCAGATGCCCTGCCTGGGGTCCACAGTCCTCTAGAGATGAAATTGGGGCTCTAGCCCGGGAAAGGAGGCTGGATCACGGAAGCATGAGCTCTCTCCACAAAGACTCTGAGTAGTTTTAGGCATCAGGCAGTGTGCTAAGTGCTGGAGTGTAGCGTAGAACAAGGGGCATTTGGCCTTCTCCCTCATGGGGCTTAAATTTGTGGGTGGGGGGAGGAATTAAATTAGGATAATTACAGGATATAGGAAAGTGTTACAGAGGGAATAAACAGGGTGAGAGACAGCCAGCAATGGGGGTCTTTCTGAGGAGAGGACATCTGAGCCGAGGTTTGGGAAAATGACTGTGACAGCAAAGGAGCCAAGGGCAAGAGTAGGAAGCAGGGCAGTGGCTGAGGGTGTGTGTGCATGCAACAGAGGGCGTGTACCAGCACGCTCCTCCGAGACCGCTCCTCTGAGAAGGATGGAAGGGCTGAGGTCACGGGGGTACCCCTGCCCGCAGAAAAGACAAGAGCCAAGGATTTGTACTGGGTCCGGGCTGGATGAGAAAGTCCCCAGAGGGCTCTGCTTTCTCAGGGCAAGTGAGTCGCAACAGAGGACAGCAACATGAAGGAGGACATCGTGGCCATTTTGGAGAGCGAACCCTAGAGAAACACGGCACCCTGAGAGCCCACTTCACGTCTGTCATCACAGAGGCTCGGAAAAAGCCACCAGCTTGACTGTGCCATTTTCCACCATCAGTGGAGGTGCACGGACTATCACAGACCAGGTGGTTATCATGAGCTCACCCAAGGGTACAGGTTTTCTCCAGGTGCCCACGATGAAAGGGAAGGAGGCCAGGGGACTGAGGAGGGGTACAAGGAAGGAACAGAAACGCCAGACCCGAGCTCTCAGCTGGGTGAGGATGAGCAAAAAGGTTGGGAAAGGGACAGTGAAGCAGCTGTGTCAGGGGCTGGAGACACAGGTCATTTGGCAGTCAAGGGATCACAAAAGGTGAGTTGAAAAAAAGAGCAGGTGGAGGCCAGATTTCAGTGCAGGTACCAGCCACTACCAGTGGCCATGGGCTGGATGGCCAAGATCCAGTGGAAGAAAACTTGCTGGAGATGAGAGGTCAAGAGGGCAGGGTCCAGCCTGTTGGATGCATGACCTTGACACTCTTGGGCAATGACACTGGCCAACAGAGCAGCAGCAACTCCAAGTGAAAGCATACCTCAGGAAACACCAAGACCAAAATGGCAGGCTATGAACAATTTGCTTACATCCACTCCCCTTGCTCCCTCCACAAAGAAAGCCAACTGGATATACGCATTACTGCAACAGGGCAGAAGAGATCTCAGATTGTGGTGGTCAAGGACCATCTAAGAGGAACCAGTGATCTGTCACAAAGATAAACAATATTCTTAGCTTCTGGTGTCACTGACCTCATGCCTGATTTTCCCAGTCTGTTGCTGGGAATGCAGGAGACCCTGAGACCTCAAGCTCTGAACTCCTCAAATCCAAGTGTGGAGCCAAGTGGTACAGTTACATTTGGGAAGCCATGGCTCAAGCAAGGGCACCTCTGACCCTCAGGTCAGCTTCTGCCCAGTAAAGCCCTCAGGGCTTGGAAATGGGCTCATTAGAAACAACCGGGCATTACCTGGACAGCTGCTTCTAACCCTTTCTGATCCTGGAGATGGGAGTCTACAGCCGAGAGCCACAATGCCACTTTCCAAACACCTTTGGTGGCAAAACAAGGCCTTGAATCAGGCCTCACAACTCCCAGCTCCAAAGTCCAGGGTCTTCTGAGTCCCTCGGATCCTCTCCCAGCCCAGAATCCTGCCAGGCTCTGCTCTCCCACAGCACACATGGATACAAAGCAAAAATTCCACATCCAGCCTGTATCCACAAGACCCAGTGCATGGGAATCTGCCATCAAGAGCGGGTTTTGCCCCAGTTCTGTAACTTCTGTCTAAGCTGCTTACGTGCCCAAATTTATTTTCACATAATACCAATGGCCACAAACTTAAATATGATCAGACACAGTACAATTAATATTTAACATGTGAGCACCCAAAGCCTCTTGGCGATATGATGAATACAGTACACAATATATTACTCAGTATTTACCCAACTCAGAAAAATGAGTAGTGGTGCTGGTGCTGTTGGGGAGAGGAGTCACTGTAAGTGAGCCGAAGTAGTATTTATTGATGCCTACTGTATACCAGGCAAGCTATTGAGTACTTTCAAACACAGCATCTCATTTAAGTCATGAGATTATAAAATATCAGTGAAAACGCTATTTTGCAATATTTTAGTCTATTCAACTCCATCAGTATTTTTCAAAAATCCAAGTAGCACAGTTCAATAATACTCAAATCCATTCTCTGATTTTTCTTCAGAAATTTCATAGAGAAAGTCTCCCCCCCAAAAGGCCAACCCTGTAAAGTTATGCCCCAGAGCGAAATATCTTGCCAGGGTCATAAATCTCCATTAAAAAAGTGTTTGCTTTCATGGAAATATTGACGACCTCAGAACTGAAGAGCAGGGACCGCACGGTGTGTCTGGATGCAGCAAGATGGCCTGATAAATTGTGGTTTGGGCCTTCCCTGGGCCTTCCAGGGTCTGTCCAGAAGACAACTCCAACAAGTCCTTCTAAGGGTCATAAATTAGGAGCTCTCTTAAATGTGACCGAATTTCCACTTTTACAAATGTTTTATTGTTATCGGTTGGTCCCACTTTACAAAACAGAACTCCATTAATATTACTCCCTTCGAGTTTCTGTCTATAAGCAGACATTCTGCTAGACGGGCCTGAAATATCTCCCCAGCTCCTGTTCCTCCGGCCCCTCACCTCCCAAATTCCAACTAAGCGTATTTTTTACTCAAAGGGCAAAGTTGGACTAGGATTATGCATGTTTTCCGTGCAAAGGATATGTTTTTCAACAAGCAGGACCACATTCCTGCAAAGCCAAAATATTCCCTGTAAGCTGATTGCTCCGATCCATGCGGACTTTTCTCAATAAGGCTCTGTTCTCCTGGCTTGTGGTCGCGTGACCCGGCTTTCAGGTGGGGCTCTGGACAGGTGTCTGTCTACTGAGAGGCCACAGATGAACTCTGACCCAGCCCTTCCCACTGCTAGGTGCCTCTCCCACCAAGCTGCTGGCCTCTTTGACATACAACTTTTAAAAAGCATGCCTTTTAAAAATTGCTTCACCTTGGTAAGATCTAAAAGGAGACCCATTGGTAAGTGCAGTCCCTACAGTCTTAATTCCCATAGCTAAGTCTGGACAGCACCCCCAACATCCTATCATTATGGGGGGGGTTAGGAGAGGAGAGGGAGAGCAGAACCCACGAGAACAAGATTAGAGCAGCCAATATTATTAAGTACTTCAGGACAGTCTCTCATTTTTAAAGGCCACCAAACTAGATCCGAAGTACGCCAGACACCTGGTGATGCTGGCTTCAAGAGCAGCAGGAAAACCCAAAAGGAACCCCTCTCCACATCGATGTACATGGGACAATTGTCCAGAGAAAGGCATGCCTGTCCCCTTCAGCATATACTGGGTCCAGCAAGCATCTCCCTCCTATAGGGAGGGCTCACCAGATTAGACCTTTATCAGAAGCACACACGTGGTACAAATAACTATTTGCATTACAAAACGGTTCTGAGGGTACTTGGGCGATTAGCTGAGGCTGCATGGACGGCCCGAATAATGCATCACCATTTATTGAGTGAGCAATTACTAAGAGCCAAGTAATCCATTGTGGAGAACTCCCAGTGAGCTCTGAGTGCAGATCAAGAACAGCCCGGGGCCCGCAGACGAGGTCTCACAAAGCCCCCTCGGAAAAGCAGAGCGCATGAGTTCCTCCAGGGCCTCACTGGGGGCTGCGGAGCTTTTCCTGCGATCAGGCTCCCAGCCCCAAGAAGGAGGTAGAATTTCCCCCCAGCAGCCGCAGCCCCAGCACAGGCTCTCCCAGCTTGGCGTGTTCTGCTCACTCCTGCACGCTCCAAGGCCGCGGGGACCCAACCGATGCTTCCCACATCCCTCTGGGAGGCGCCGGAGATGTCCTCTGATGAGGCCACGTGTGAGTGATGGTCACCAGAATAATCATGCATTATTTCATTTCATGCACACCAACCCCACGAAGTGCGTTTCATTTCCACCCTCCTCCCAGAAGCAGACAGGCTGAACCTTCACAGGAGTCACAGAGACTCGGGGAAGCCCGCCCACCGGCCCCGCCCACCGGCCCCCTGACCCTTAGATGCCAAGTGGGTCTCAGAGCCGAGCCCTCTCTGCTAGGAAAGTTCACCGGAAGATCCAAACCAGCCCCCAACCTCAAAGGTCATCATGACTCCTACTTCTACCCAGTGGAGGACAAACACCGCCAGAGATGGGAGAAGGGGGTACCAGAGTCTGGAAGACTGAGGACAACCAAAACCAGGCTTCCTGCGCAGACACAGGGAAACCCAGACCCAGACCCGGTTCACTCAAGCTGCCCCCCAAATCCGGTGCACGGCACCGCGTGCAGGTTGGACTTCCAAACAAAGCCCGCTTTAGGAGGCTGGGGAATAATTACAGCATGCAAATATCATGTGATTTTTGTCACTGATCTTTTAACATGCATAGCTGGGTTCATGTGTCTCCAATTCAAAATCCCAAATTGAAGACTTATGTGGAGATAATTATAAGTGAAAATCGAACACAGGCCTGGAAAACACCCTGCTTTCCTCATAAAATACCCGCATGCCGAGAAGAGCCCAGATCCCCAGAGGCAGTCGGGACAGGCTGGACCTCACCGACCACTGTGGGCTCAGTGTCCCCAGCCTCAGGTCAGTGTCCTAGCCCCAGGCCCCTAGCAGCCCAAGCCAGAGAGAACACACGCCACCACCCCCACCCCGCACTTACAGCAGCAACACACCTTTTAACTAAAACTTGTCCATGAACAGGAGATGAAAATTGCATGAGGGGAAAAAAGTGTTGTCGGGTGTTTGTTTTGTTTTGTTTTCTAAGTATCTCAGCTGAAAAAAAAAATTGTATGTCTTCCAAGGGCCACCTCACAGAGTCGTCTCAGGTCTCCCGGAGAGGGGAGGGCCCACCTGCATCACCGGGCCACCGTCTCCCTCGGTCGGTCTTCTCAGAAAGCTGTCCGTGACCACATCTCAAAGGCATCCTGAGAAGAAGCCAAAGGGACATGCCGGGCTGCCCTGAGCAGCCTCTTCTTGAGCAAAATGGGACAGCCCTGCTTCATCTCCAAATCAGTATCCTCCTTCCTTCCCCTCCCCTGCCCCCGACTCTCTCTGCATTGCCCCGGCCTTGGGCTTCCTGAGCCTGGGTGCCCCCCCCCACCCGCCACGTCCACAGGGCAGTGCCGGGGGGGGGAGCTCTAGCCCCTCCCCCGGGCCCTGCAGAGCAGCAGGAGCTCTGGGGCCCTCGCACCGGGCCGCCCTCCTCGCCCAGCCTCTTCAAAGGGGCTGCTGTTTCTCAGCACTGCCTGCTCGCCTGAGCATGGCAAGAGGTCGCCATCTGACCCCGGCACTATTAAATCTTTTTAAAGTGTAATCTTTGGGGGATTTCTGCTGTAAATAAAGAACACTCCACATGTAAAAAATAAACTCACACTCATGACTTCATGCGTGACCCCGAGTTCAATTTCTGTTTGTGATTTAGCAGAGGGGGGGACGAGGCCTGCCGCGTGCGGTCTGCAGGCCAGGGAGCGGGCTCCCTGAGCGCCCTGTGGCATCACAGCCCAGAGAGGCCACCCCTCTCCCCAGCTGGGAAATGTGCCACCCCGAGTCACCCCTCCAGACAGCCAGCCACATGGCCCAGAGGTGGCACAGCTGGGCAGCCCCGCAGCTGTGACCACAGCTTAGCTCCTCTCCACACTGGGCACATCTGGACACTGTTCACGTGTGACGACCGGGCTGGGCCTTTTCCAGGACTTGCCTCCAGCGCCATGCTCCCACCCAGGTCATGGTCCACAGAGTTGGACTCTCCCAGGACGATGTCTAAGGCTCTGTGCCCACTCAACGCCTCCACCCCAAGAACACTGGGGTGCTCTGTGGCAGGAGAAGAGAGAGAGACACGGGGCTCGAGTCAGGGGATGCCCCAAACTCAGGGATACCAATGATCTACCTCTGCCCTTAATATTCCACGGTGTCTGTATGCGCAGCCTTCCCGGGGTCTCGCCATAGCCACCGGACGCTGACGAAACAGATACTAGGTGCCTGTTTTCCATTGTACAGATGAGGAAACCACTCAAAGAAGCCCCCCAGCCAGGTGTCAGCAGCTCCGTGTTGATGGACGCCGCTCAGCGCTGCAACCACATACCAGCTGCCTCCCCTCCCGGGTTCCAACACCCAGCTGAGGGGGTGAGCCGGCCCCAAGGGTGGAGGTACAGCCATCTACAAATCACCTCCAACTAGAGCCATCTTCTGCTCTTCAGGGATGGCAGAGTGCGGGGGAGAGAGAAGGGACATATGTGCAAATTGACACCACCCCCCCACTCCGGCTAAAAAAAATCCTCATTGCCAGGTCAACTCTTATTCCCTGTGGGTTAGGAAGACAGAAATCCTGATACCAGAGCGGGGGGTGGGGGGTGGGAAAGTCTCTGGGAGTTTTCTGGAGTCCCAGGAGCTGACGCGGAGGAATCTAGAATGAGAGCATTCATACAAGGAGTCCAGCTCTCTATCTGACTGAGGGCAGACAGGTTTCTCTCCCTGAACCTCCTTTCCCTGTGTGCAAAGAAAGATCTGGAAGGTACATAAGGACTGCTATTCACCGGGAATGCCTTAGGGTGAACCAGCCTATCAGGAAGCACTGGGAGAAGAGAGGAGTGTTACGGAAGGAGACACGGTATCTATAAAATTATCAGGAGGAAGAAGATCTGACTTGGTTGGGGGAGGTGGAGTCCACAGAAAATGGCCACCTGTGTCTTTGTCAAGGATGCCCTTGCCTGAGTCTCTCACTAGAATACAGGGCAGGCAGGCCTGTATTGTGCTGTGTAGACACTCATGACATGATGGATGGATGGATGGATGGATGGACAGACGGACGGACGGAAAGACGGCCAAAGGTAGATGGACCATGAGTGGATGAGTCATAGATGAATAAATAAAGAGAAAGAGGATGGACAGACGGATGGAGAGCGGGGCAATGGGAAGGAGAGATGGTTAGGTAGATAGAGGGACAAACAGATGTGGATGAACAGAGAACAGGAGGGCTGGAAGGAAACATGGAAGACAGTGGGTAGAAGAATGGGGAACGGATGGGTTGGAGGATTGAACACTGGCCAGGGGAGAGAAACTCTCCAACAGAAGATAAAAACTCTAAGAACTAGTAGTGTCCCCTCCAAGCATGGCCAAGACCATCACGCACACCAACCCCAACATGGAAAGGAGAACAGCCTCTCCCCACATGGTGCCTGCTTGCTTTCTTACGCCACCCAACCCAACAGCCCTGCCCCTCCATGGAATGGATTCCTTATGAAGTCCCCAGTCAAGTCCTGATAGAGATAGTATGTTTATTTTTTAAACAGGAATGAATTATTCAGCACTTCTAAATCCAGAACACATCAAATCTAAAACGACACACACTGTGCTTTTCCCCTCTCCCTGCATACACTTAGAAATATTCCGTAATTTCTTTAAAAGAATAAAATTATTGATTGTGGGTGAATTAGCAACTCAAGAAAGACCCAGATGCAAACAGAAGTTGGGAGGTGTTACTGGACTGGAGTTCAGTGCGTGAGGAGGGGGAGTCTATGTGGAAGTGAGAGGATAGGCAGAAAGGAAGGGGTGAAGGGTCAGGGTGGGCTTGGGGAAGGGGAGGCATTTGTGCAATGTTGGACCTGAGTGGGAAGAACTTCCTGTCCACACCAGTCCCTGCCTCCAGCAAGCATCACAGGTATGGATTCTGCCAGCAGATGTGGCTGGGTGACAGCACCCGGACACCCCTTGAGAACATTCTAGCTCTTGCGGGGTGAGTGGGTGGGCTCTGGTTTGTCAGCAATGTCACAGAATGCTGGCACTTATCCCTCAGCTCTTGGCTCCACTTCTCATGGCTGAGGGGCCCTCAGCTCTTGGCTCCACTTCTCATGGCTGGTTCCTGTCAATGGGGGAGCGGACACCTCAGACCTAGCGCTTGTCCTGACATGTGTGCTTCCTTTGAGGAACCAGAACATGCCAAGTGCTTCGAACCTCGCCAAATCTCTCCCATTTGGTCCCCAGCCTTTCCAGCAGGACCCCCATGAAACCACATGAGGAGGGAAGAGCGAAACCAGAGCGGCCTCGACAGCTCCACAGGGCTGCACCCCATCGCGGAGGTTAGCCCTCCACTCTGACCTGCTGGTCTGCAGACATTTGGAAGCCCCCATCTGGGAACAAGGAAAAGGGGCTTGGGGTTGGGGGGTGAGGGTGTGTACGGCGGGACAGTGGAGGGTCCTCGTTCTCTCAGGCGTTGGGCGACAGAAAGCTCCAGAAACGTGGTGTGAGCTCCCAGAACTTGGAAGATTTCCCCTACAGAGCATTGATTAGATGGAATGGAGAGGGGAATTTCAGGGGAAAGGCAGCGTATTATGAAGACGGGGGCCGCTCCCAGGGGCTTGACCGAGGGCCAGGCTTTAAAGGGACCCCTGGAAACAAGCGTGCGATTCCTGCACCCCCAGCCCAGGAGCTGAAACGTCCCTCAGGCAGCAGGACGAAGTCCCATGAAAACAGAAATCTGTGAGAACGGGCAGAAAAGCGGAGTGGTGTCTTCTAATTGCCCCTCCGGGAGCCAGGCCTCAGGAAATAACCTGAAGTAAGGAAGAAATAGCTTTCTACACAGAGGTGCTCATCACAGGATTTTTTATATTAGGGAACTATTGGAAATAACTTGAATGCCAATAACAAAGAAATCATGAAGTAAATTACAGCCCATCGTTCCAGGGCAAGCAGTGGCGATGAGGCACGGCGGTCATAAACTACATGGGCATTTAGCAAAATACGCATCACGTGAGGCCAGGGAAAAGAATTTAAAACTGTGGCGACAATTATGACAATTATGAAATGACTGTACGGTGAAAAAATGTATGTGAGAGGGGAGACTGAAAACCGAGGTCACCGAAAGGTGAGCACATGGTTTGTGTTGGACTGGTTGGGGGGGCCTGGGGGGGGGGTGCGGCGGTGGCTCCATTTTCCACTTCCTCTGTTCACCAATTTGCAGCATTAGACTGAAATTTCCTCTGTCATCTGGAACTACAAATGTGGGGAGCAGAGTTGCAGCACAAGCCCCAAGTTTTCTGAGGTTCCAAAAAGAGCAAGTTCAGAAAAAAGTGGTGAACCTGGAGGCTGGGGGGGGGGGGTTTGCAGGAATGAGTGGGGGGCCGCAGAGAAACAAGGCACAGCCTCCAGACAGCGGAGGCGGCTTCCTTCCTCCATCACTACCCGGAGGACGAGGCACGGGGCCCTGGAGGGGAGCCTCCAAGGATGGCCCACACCCAAGGGGAGCAGATGCCGAGGTTCACGTGTCTGTGTCACCAGAATGAAGGCCCAGGAGGACAGGGTTATTTCTGTGTGCTCACTGCTGCACTCCAAGCATGTGACACACACTAATCCCACGTTGGTAATTAATACCTGCTATTTAATACATAGGACATAGATTGATGGATTGGAATATACTTGTGTTCGAGGATATGTCCAGCACAGGCTGGCCCTTCCATACTGTACACAGATTGAACGACAGGCCTGCATTCTGCTTTGAGCCAAGTCAAGAAGAGATCTGAATGTCATTTGATGGGGAAAACTGGTCTGGAAATAACTGGAAATAACCTGGAGTAACCCAGGTCAGGAAGGGGAGACTTTAGGTTTCCCTGGACCCCGATTTACCCAAGACCATGTATGCCCCCACCATTCCATCCCCAAGGCCACCCCAAACGGGCTTCACACATCAGGCCAGACTCTGCTTCTCTTCCTCCCACCCCCAAGATGCTGTGTGCTCTTTCCAAAGTCCAGGGGCTAAAGAAGACCATAATGAAATGAGAAAGTATAATTTACTCAGGAACAATGCATTTCATGACTTCCCTGAGAAAGACCAAAAACATTCCTTAGGAATAGAGCATAGAGCCCAAAGACTTTGATTAAAATTGACAAGAATGAGTCCATTATACTTCTATTTTAAAGTGAAATGCCACTAATCCAGTTCGAAGCAAAGATGAGACATGATAAAAAATTCCACAAGTTACCTAGATTTAAGGTAAAATAAACTACAGTGGTCACCATCGTGAAAACACGGCTAGCTAACCAGATGTGACTTGAGGTGTTCGACCGATGTGATTTTTTTCATCATCAACCTCCAGTTGTCCCCCCTTCAAGTCAGCTTCTCCCACGGAACTCCATTTCACCAAGGTTGGTAGAATGTTTGCAAAGGAAGAGATGTCAGAACATGGGGAGTGCTAGTAACGCTGATGGGAGCCAGTGATTTCTTCCCCGTCCAATGGCAAGAGGATGAAAAATAATCAGGACTGTATACAGTCATGCGAGCTTTACTGAAACATTAATGGCTATAAAAAGTAAGAACATACAAAAGCTATCTGCACTCTTTTTTTTCCCCCAAAACATCACTAAGGACAGCGCCTTATTTTATTTGATTTCACTTTATTTTACTTTAATTTGGGAGAAATTTGACTACAAACTGAGAGGTCTTCATACTTTTCAACCCTCAAATAGCCACACAAATACAGCTGACGGTATTGATTAATGTTTATTAGCTCGTTCCAAATATACTTGCCTCTTAGTCAATTCTGCCATTTAATAATTTTGCTAAATCTCAAAAATGGAGATACAATCTTGCCTGTAAGAAGGCGGCCCTGCTAGTTATTTACAGATTGTAACATTTACATAAGAGTTTGGTTTAACAAGAGATATAAATATAGATAAAACCCTTAGGACTTCATTCTTTAAACTGCCCTGTAAAAATCTGCCCTGCAATTTGCAAACTGAATTTTGTGCAGACTATTCTTGGAAGCCTTTGTGAATTAGGGAGAACTAACTCAAAGCAAGGGCTGGCTAATCACAATTTTGCAAATTGTACGTAGCAATCATCCCCACATTGTGAAATTCAGATCTATAAAATGCTGATGTTTTAAAGTTGAAAAATAAATTAGCTCACTAGAACTATTTCGCAAAAAAAAAAAAAACAGTCTGAGGCTTTACAACTAAATTATTTGTTTAAAAAAAATTAAAAGATAGTCACATTGGTAGCAAATAATAAATAAAGGCAGAATATCACTCCAGCGTGTTCCTGCCACAATCGTCCCTCTGAGGGAGAGGGCTCCCCGCCGGCGTCCCCAGCTTCAAGTCACCTCCTATAAATACTCACCTGCCTGCAACACGTAGATGCCAAAACTCCCCAGAATACACTGGTGGCCACGCGGGGACTTCTATTTTAAGCGCCTCCAGTGTATCTGTCTACGATCTGGAAAACGCTCTCAGACAGGGAAGGGATCCGTCAACACAGTCTTTGATATGTCATCTCTCCGCTTGCTTAAAGCTGATTCACGTCTGTCCAGTCAAAGGAATTGGCAGTGAGCATCGGTTTATTTGTTAAAACCAATGCCATTTGGGTTACGAAAACTGTAATAATGCTGCATCCGAAGGAAAAGAGTTTGCTGCCTCGAATCCAGCGGGATTGACGGTGGAGTCACCCTGGGTGAAGAAAGCTGACCTCGAAAGGGGAGTCTGCTTGACCATGGAGGCCGGGTCACAGGGGACCAGGGCGGCGCCTTCATTCCCACAGAATGTTCTACAGATCGCCGGCCTGAGAGGTGAGCTATGTCTGCATGCACATGCATAGGTGTGCACCCGCACGCACACAGGCCAACACACAGGTGTGCACATACACGCTCACATGCACACATGCACGTGCGCGCACATACACACACACACACACACACACAGTGTTCCTTCCATGAGTCCCAGAGCCCCATGCCGCAGCCTACAAATGCTAAAAGAGGTGAACGCAAAGGCTCGTCAGATCCTGTTTTCTCAAACCCCAAGACCTCTCTGCAGCCCTTGGCACTAGCAGAGTTTTGCGATAGTTTCGATTACTTGACATAAGCCCTCGGTTAAAAATACGCTAATTCCGTTGCAAAGACCTCTGCCTGCCCTTAGCCATGGTCTGCTCATTTCATTGGCTTTTCTTAAACTGGCGTCCTGTTTGCTCCGTTCCTGCCTTCTTGCCGGACATTACATCGGTGAAATACGTGCAACCGAGGTCTGATTCAGATAACTCCAACCTTGTGAGCTCCTCCTGACTGGCCCCAGCCCAGCTCGGGGCACGCCGTCAGCACGCAGCTGACCCACACAGGCTGCTGGGATTGGCCTGTGAGGATCAGGGGGCCCCGGGGGATGCTGGCAAAGATGTTTTTGCTTTTCACTTAAAAAATGACCACAGCATCCTTGGAAAAAAGCAGGCCGGATGTGCCAACATGTGGCCATTCCGCTGCGTCTCACTGTGGAGATGGCGGGACACCAGCCCCACGCCATGGAGCTCGCTAGCTTACCTCAGGCATTCAGCTGCTGAGCCTACATCTCTGGCATTTTGTGTAGTATTGCTTCCAGAAAGCAAATATTTATATTAGTAAATACCTTCAAGATACGATCTGCATTCAGTCTATAGGTAGCTGCTAGAAACAAGAAAATTGTTGCCTAAGTGGTGAAGAGAGAAAACAAGACGTTGTGGGCGTCCAAGGAGAATTAAGGAAGTGCCTTAAAATGTTACCTTTCCGCTCTTAATTCTGATCATCAACTCAGCACCCAGTTATAAGAGAAATCCTCCAAAGATCATGGTCAAAGGTCATGGAAACTCAGCCTACCCTCCCAGGAGAATGCCGGCCCCCCTTCTAGCAGACAAGATGCTCGAGCAGGTGCCCAGATCCACCCAGCAGCACCTGAGAAGACTGTGTTCAAACACTCGTGCCCTAAGCCTCCCAGAGCACAGCCCCGGTGGGGATGAGGTGGGAGCCAGGGCCACCTGTTCCCTGGGTCCTGGGCCTGACGAGAAAGGTCACCTGCCATATGTCTGCTCTGACCCCAGAGACACCTGCAAGAGGTTCTCCTAGTACCTGCGGGGTGGCTGGAGACCATGAGACTGGGGTCAGGTCCCAGCTGGGACAGGAGCTGGCTGATAAACCTCAGGCAAGAACCTAAGCCCCCATTCCTCAATTTCCTGGTAGGGAAAACCAGAATAATGATACCTGCCTTTTGAGATAAGAGGGAGCTCGGCTCCCAGAGAGAACCAGGATTTCTATGTTCCAGTTGCCTTCACAATGGAGGGGCTGGGGTTATTTTTTTGTTGGGGGTGTTATTTTTAATAATAGTATTTTGATATATATTGTCAAAGTTAAGTTATTGAGCTACAGACTATCAGAGCTTTGCACATTGTAAAGACAGTGGGGGCTAATCCTCACAATCGAGGGAGCAAAGTGAAGCCTTGCCCGGAACACCTGCTCCCAGCCCAGGCTTTGCCCCCAAACGCCAAATAATTTAGTCTTTATGCATGAGAACTAGGCCCCAGAAACTTCCCCTGTAACTTTCCAAACTACCTCAACACACATCCAGGATGCTTCCACGGCATGAGAAACATGGCTCTGCAACGTGAGAGAATGATTGTAGCTCACTCTCTCATGCCCAGACTCCTACACGATACCTGATTTTTGTGGCCCTGGTCTCCGTCACCCCTTCCCTTGGTCTAAAGCAGCTTCAGAAAACATTTAAAATATGTGCAACAAAGGATTAATGTACAACATATGTAAAGAGCTCTCAAAAATCCATGACAAAAAAATAGAAAAATGAAAAAAAACTATTAATAAGCAATCTGTAGAAAACCCTGAAGTGGGCAATACACGTATGAGAAGATAGTTGCACTCCTAAGGAGGGAAATCCAATTCAAAAATACCAGTTTTTAGCCACCATATTGGTAATCACTTAAGGGAGCAATTATATGCAGTGTTGTTGAGGTTTTGGGAAATGAGTCTTATGAATACAATATCGGTAAACACATATATAATGAACATATACAGTACTATTTTGAAGGATTATTTGGTGATATCCATCTACAAATTTAAATACCCATATCTAGTGACCCAGAAATATGAGTTCTAGAAATCTGTCTCACAAAATACTTGAACTTGTCTACTGCAGCACTCTGAGTATAATATAGACGGGAAAATGAAAACTGCCTTAACGTCCATCGACAGGTATATGGTTACACAATGTGGATATGCCGCATTATGGAGGATCATAGAGAAGAATTACATGAGGGAACAAAAGAGACAGAAATAAAGAGCCGTGGGAGGACTCGAAGAGCAGAAAGGCCCCTCTGAGAGATGCCATCGAGCCTGAGGCTGCCAGGAAGGTGCGGGCAGGAGGGGTGGCAAGTGGATGGGACAATACACCCTCCGTGGTGCCATGACCAGAGCTAGGCACACTGTGGGCCATCGGGAACCATCTGTCTGGACGAACACACAAGCAAATGGTCATCCCAGCCAGCAGAGGAAGGAGCGAGCACGATACAGTCAGGACACGCCAGGATGCCCATCTTGGCCCATCCTCTTTTCAGAATGAGCCAAACCCGTGCCAACCACCTAAGCCAGGCTTCACCCCATTTGCAGGCATGAGAGAACATGGGGTAGGAGGCCTCCTAGGTCTGCAACAGAACACTTTGCATGGGCTCTTTGCACGCCCAGTGAAAGCCACTTAGGTCAAAATGGAAGGGGGATCCCAATGACACGAACCCAACATCGAGCTCTCCCTCCCAGAGCTGCTATGCAAAGCCCTGTGCTGATGGGCAGGCAGACAAGGTAGAAGGTAGCACAGGCTGTAGCCTCCTGAAAATGGGGCCCCTCGAGGAACAGGCTGTCTGGCAGGAGGCACCTGACCACACAGCTAAGGCTGACCCACAGTGGAACCACCTTACGGGCCTCAGAGCCCCTGGAACAAGGAGCCCGGTGAACACCCTGACCTATGGCAGTGGCCCCCATGCCACACAGCCCACAGCCTGCACAGGCCTGCCCGAGACTCTACCCGACAGGGAGCCCTCAGTGAGCTTTCAGCTCAGTCTGCTGCCTTCCAACAGGGGCCTGGGGTCACCACCCCTTCACTCTAAAGTCTGTGCAGCAGAGGGCAAGACCCTTTGCCAACTTGCAGCCTGACAAGACAGTGTGGACCCCCAAGAGCAAAGGGAACATACACTTAGGGCCCCAGTGAGGCAGAGTCACCCCAAAATGACAGCATTTGAAACAAACAAGTGGGGCTGACATTTCCAAAAAGAGTATCAAGGTCATCACCATGGCAACACCAGACCTCTGCGAGCTTTCTCACACCTATGTTATAGCCTGGCACTGCTTCTTGTCCTAGGCACTCACAGCTGAGAACAAGGGAAAGGGTGTTCTCTTCTCAGGCCTCAGACTTCTTTGGCCCCACAGAAGACCTTTCTGTTGGGAGACTCCATTTCACCTACAGGTTTTTCTTAAAGGGGTTCACTTATACTGAGGCTGGTGAAAAACCTGGATCCAAGGCCAGCAGTCCCACCAACCCAAGGACTCTTGCGAAGTCATCTTTGGCCGAGGCCCCAGGAATGCTGGGATCTCCTGCCTGGGAGGGGAGGCCATGAGGCCCTCACTTCTGTCACACCAGAAGACTTGGGGAGGCTGTGGCCTGGGTGTGAGAGTGAGGGGTTCTGGGGAGGGGAGCCTGGAGCTCCGGGGAGCCAAGTGTGTGGAGAGGGCAGGCCTCTCCCTGACTCTTGGAAACACGGCTATGTGCTGCCACGCTGGGGTTCCAACCTGACTTGGCCGAAGGCAGAAGCCAGCCAGAGGGACACGGGGCGGGAGCTCTGAACAGAGGCCAGCCCCCATACTGATTTCCCTGGGGAGAGGGGTCCCCCTTCCCCACTCAATGTTATTTAGCAGCAGCAAGAGGCCCGGGAGCTGGGGAGGAGGCCCTCTCCTCCAGAGGACCAGAAAGCTCCTTGTACAAGCACCTGGGTAGTAAACTACCTAGAAGCAGGCTGCCCTCTTACCTGGGCTAGCCTGACCTCCATTCAAGGTTCACACGGGTGCAAAAACTGTCTTGGCTCCAGGACAAGGTCCCCAGGAGGCCCCCAGGGCTCCATGCTGCCGTGGCCCTGTCCCCCTCCCTCAGCCACATCTGAGAACCACAGATGACTCTGCTAGGAGGCTTACTTCCTGCAGGCTCTGGAAAGCTTGGATCTTTCCCTTCCGTAAGAACGAGAAAGCTCTAGAAAGCATGGCTGTCATTATCCCTGGAGACTAGGGAAGGCCCGGCCCTGCCAAAAGCATCAAGGTATGGGGCTCTTGTCCCCATTTCATAAAGAAGGAAACTGAGTTCCCGCGAGGGAAGCTGACTTCCTGAGGTCACGGGGCATCGCTGGTCGATCCCAGACTCCTGGCTCTCAGGCATGTGCACACCTCTGCCCACTGGGCAGCTCACAGCCTGGTCCGCACACCGCACACAATCCCAGAGCTGCGTCCCACCACACACTCTGACCGGGAGCAGCCGGGGACGCTCCACAGGCCCCTGTGCAGGTGCTTAACAGTGAGTGCCATGCTCAGGTGAGAAGGGAGAATCATTCAAAGACAGACTTTTTTTTATACTTTATTTATTATTATTATTATTATTATTATTATTATTATTATTATTTTAAACTGGCTTCATGCAAAAAAAAGAAAAACCATTCTTACAGAAACTCCACAGGTCTAACTAGGGGAAAAAACAAAAAACAGTGTCAAGAAGCCCTGGGAGCTTGTTCATGTGGGGGCTTTGGATGCTGGAACTGGAGAGTACGGAAAGTACTCTGTGTGTTTGGGGCAGGGAGGGGAAGAGGCAAGGGGGCAGACGAGTCCCAGCCAGCGTCCACAGAGACGAGCTTCCTTTCTGGAAGGTGCGCGGCCCTTGCTCTCCCCTTCGACTCCGGTCTGCCCTGCTGGCACAGACCGTCCTCCGGCGGTCAGGGTCACCCTGACTCCCAGGTCCCGGGCAGAGCCCACGGCCCCCCAGGCGCCTCCCCTCTCTACCCACTCCCTGGCAAGCGCACTGAACTCAGGGGTTCAAAAACATGAACGAAGAGTGAGACGCGAGATTCACTTTTAAAATGTTATTTTAATCGTTACGTATATACCTTCATGCATTTCGGGGGAAACACAGGTACTCCTCAAGCCCATGGGCTCATGGACAGGGAAAGGACAGGGCTCCCTCACCTCGAAGAGAGAGAGGCTGAGCGATGTCCACATGCTTTGGGAAATACAGACGAGAAAGGGGTGGGTACGGCAAAAGCCAATCAGAAAAGGGAGTAAATGAAGTGAGGACTGTCCACTGGGCAGCCTGAGCGCCTGCAGAGCAGTGCAGACACCCAGGAGCCGAGGAAAAACTGTCTTTGAAGAGACACGATGTTCTGGAGGAAAATATTCATGGTCATCCAGGGGAAATCAGAACCTCACCCAACTTTGCCCTGCTTGCGCTACAGTTTCGTGTTGTCTCTTATTTGAACTGCACACAGCGGCAGAGAAAGGGAGCCCTCATCCTTCTGGGATATGGGGCCCCTCTGTCCAGTCCTTGGTATGAAGGGCTACTGTCTGCAGCTCTGGGACGGATGGACTCTGGGTCTCCCACCACCCCTGCCGGGGGCATCAGGACGAAGGACACGGCTTCAGGAAACTCAGAAAGGCCCCTGGCCACGTGACACAGACTGTGACTAGTGGGGTGACCCTTCACGGACGGGGTCCCCAGGTCTGTCCCCTCCAGGCCCCACGAAGGGAGGGCCTCTCTCGGGATCTGATCACCCAGTGAGGGCACTGAACGTCGGGCCTCGTTGGCCCATCTCTCCAAAAACCTGTGAGCGTGGAAGGCAACGTGGGGCCTTTGGGGGCCCCAGAATGCACGCATCAGATAATGAGGCCTGGGTTTTACCAAGTAGCCCTCTGCCACTGCCCATCATGATCTGAGCCTCCCTGTGGCCCATTATCTGAGTACTTGAACCCTGGATAACAATGAGTTCATAGAGAATGAAAGTGCTCGGCTTTAATTGTCTGTATTTAGTCACGCAAACAGAAGCAATGGTCTGAGAATGGCTAGTTAGCCGCTGACAGCCTCAGCTCCAGAGTTGGCTCCGAGGAGCGCTTACAAATTGTTTTGATGGAGACTCTACCGGAGCAGTAAATTTCCTCTTAAACCTGCTTGCCTGGAACAAGTTTCTCTCCTTGCTCCGACTTCTTTCTCCCCCCCTGCGCACCAACAACCCCCCCCCCCGCCACCGCCCCTTTCGCCTTAAATGAAATTCCTGCCGCTGCTAATATCCAACAAATAAACATCATTAAGAAATTGAAGGCACTGAAAGAATGTGTGGTTTATGTTAAATTTTCCCCTGTCAATCAATTCTGCATGTCTGCATGAGACCGATGATCGTATCATCACGTTAGTTTGCCTGACTTGTTCGGCACAAAGAAGGTGGGAACATTTTCTCAAGCAGGGATGTCAGCACTTGAAAAATCCATCACCATCTGTGCTCACTTTCTGAAAGGGAGAAAAACAACCCCTGTTTAAGAATACAGCAGAATAAATAACTTGAATGTTTGAAAATAAACCACAGGGTCAAAGAAACTTTATAATGAAACGGGAAAGCCACGGCATTGTTCTGTGTTTTTTAGAACGCGGGTCTCGTGTACCTTCATCCCCCACATTCTCTGCTCTAAAAATAGATATGAATATTACCCACGGAGGGACCCACACCATGTGAAGTGCATACAAACACGTTATTTAAAAGCGCCAGGCCTTTCGGGGCCGAGGCCCTGGGAGAGGCCCGTGGGGACGGAGGACATTTCCGCTCCCCCATCTCCCAGGGTTCAATGGCGAGGCCTCTGCATTCAACACCATACGCCAGGCCCTCCCCACCCCTGACCTCCTCCCCTTCACTCCTCCAGCAGCCCCTTGCTCCCCCGCAGGATGACCACCTGATAAAAAGCGAAAGGAGGGGAAAAGACTTTGCATCACCAAACTTTCCAAAGCAAAGCCCGTCGAAGCTGACCTACGACATGGAGGCTGACACAGGCAGAGAGACGTGCCTGGAAACACCCTTAATAAACTTATAAGCCCAACTTATAAGCCCTCCTGATCTAATTTTTCTTGCTCTATCTCGCTATTGTACTTTGTCGTGAGGAGGTCTCCCATAAATAATGTAGTGTTCTTATGAAAGTTTTTAAGGCACCGGAGTTGGACAGCTGCATTACAAATGATATCCAACACAAAGAATATCAATTAATCAAATGGTAAAACACTACAAGAACTCACAATACACAAGTAGCAGAGGGAAAGATAAATTGATTTTTGCTGCAGCGCTGGGCCTTTTCAGCAGCACAACTGTGTGAAAAATACCAGTTAAAAAGTGTGCTGAGGCAGCAGAACCATTTAATACCCCCACAAACAGTTATCTCAGGCAACGTCCAATAACCAGACAGTACAGTAGTGTGACCTACATACTAACAAAATCATTTTTAGACACAGAAGCGACTCTGCACTTGTCCACTTGATACCAGTTAGATAACCCAGATCTCTCGTAGCCTTGCAGGAAGTTTGGTTTTCCCCCCTTCTCACCCGTTTCTGCAGCTAAAATGTGCTCATGGACACAACCCAGAAAGCAAGCGGGAGGTGAGCCAACAGGTCTCTCCTGAAGTTATTTCGCGATGTCAGCTACCTCCGGAGTCCACGCATTTTCCTGGAATTTTTGTGTGTGTTTTGACGTCTTCCCATTTCTCCCTCTGAGTGCCAGTGGACTGCCTGTCTTATTCAAAAACTTTATCCCTAGGCCAGCGTGGGAAATTCTTTCACTTGTCTGAGGACTCTTGTCCACGCAAGTCTTGAACATCAGCGCTGTTGCGGGGGGTCTGGCTTGGTGTGACAAGTCAGCCAGGGGGGATGTGGGATGGGGGATTGGAGTGGACCGACGTGAGGTTGACTTGCCCTGTAAGGCCTTCTCAGGAGCCGCTCTCTGTAAGCGGGCCTCCCTCCACAAGGACCCAGGCACAAGCCTCTCCTCAGGGAATCAGGGGGAAATGGCATGGGGCAAAGCCACACAAGGGACCAGCTGCCTAGAGTCAAGAGAGAAAGATCAGCCAGGTCTGAGCCCAGCTGTGATCACGCAGAGACTTCAAGAGACTTCCAGTTGCCCAGCTGTCTGGAGAAGAGAGACCCTAAGAATCCAGAAGTCTCTGAGAACGTTGAAGACTTTACCAGCAGGCCTCGATTCCCTCCAAAAGCTGACTACTGATGACTACAGTTACCGATTTTCAATTAACCCAACGAGGGCACTCAAGACCTAGAAAGTTCCAGCCTCCCCTCCCCACCATACCACCACCACAACCACAGAGCCAGAAAACCAAGATGGTACCCAACCCAAGAATTCCTACCCAGCTGGAGTTGAGTACCAGCTTTGTAAGTCCTTTAAGAAAAAAAAAAAAAATCTTCTCTTTGTAAACCTTTCTCCCAACCCTATTTCGGTCTTTGGAACTTATGACTGATAATCCTCTTTGTTTCAAGAAGGGCATGGTTCATATGAAAAAAAAAAAAAAATATTCACAAGATTACATGGAGAGATCGCCAAGTCGCCCCAAAATAATGCCACAACGGTCAAGTTCATCTCAGTCCACATTCTGAGTATTTTTAGGGTACTGTTACCCTTTATGCACCCAAGCTAACAGAGAAAAGCCGAACACCTCTCTCCCTGGAAGGCAGCAGGTGGAATCCCAGATTCTGCTCCAGGTTCTAACACTAGCCTTCAAAGGTGAGAGAGGGCACCTCCCTCGAGACGTGTTTCGTAACTTCTCTGGACACCGCCATCCATCAGCCAGGGCCCGTGTTAATACAGGCCTTCACATAATGAACGGTATACTTTGCAGATTTCTGTTTCCAGAAAAGAATGATTTAATATCATAAAATAAAGCTTCAGACCTCCATGCCAATTACTGTGTTTAAGTCATCGAAAGCCACCCAGGAAGGTTAGGGGAGCATGCCAGTGTTAAAGGAATGTGTAACCCATCTGCAAAGAAAGGCCAAGTTATGCTGCTTTCTGGGTAAGAAGAGCAACTCGCTAAAAGCTTCAACATAGTGAGAAGAAAATGTCAGACGCCACAACCTCATTGCATTGGCAATAAACACGAGCCAATAACTAAATCATTGTCGCCGGTTCTACTTGTGGGTCAGGCTGAGAAATACTGAAACACATAATCAAGTTCTTACTGTATTTTAATAGAAAAACGAAAACTGGAGAGATCAGAGCCTACGCACCAGTCCTAAAAGTCAGAAAACGGAAGGAACGGGTAAGAAGAAGGGCTCTCAGGTGAGTGATTAAGGTCTCGGTGGAACGTTCACGGTGGGAACAGAAGGGACGAATGCTCACCGTCCTGACGAACCTCCTGTTAGTCCTCTCCTGGGGGTCTGCTCTGAGAGCCTCAGACAGAACTTTCCAATGAGGAAACAATTAAAATCTAAAACCCTGAAAAACATCCCTCCGATAAGACCAATGTACCTGAGGGAGCAGAGTGATTGTAATTATTTATTTTTATTTTTTTTTTATTTTTATTTTTTTGCAGGTCCTCTGGCTCTGGGAACAGTACCTACCTAATCACAACAGCCCAACATGACAGCCACGCTCCACTCAGCAGTGGCTAGTTTGGGGGCTCAAAGGAGAAAAAAAAAAAAAAAAAAGAATGGCAATACCTCACAGATCAATCAAAAAAAAAAAAAGGTATAGTATTTAAATTATTTTAACATCAAGTGTTTTTCAAAGCTATAAATATATGTGAGGGAACTAATTGTAAACTTCTCTCAGAAACCCAAATCCAAATTCATGTTGCCATGTGAATTCGATGATAATAAATTACATCCTTCCAAGTAAAGCATCCGCTGTAATAAAACACCCACCCCAGAGAACTCAGAAGCCCTGATCCCAGCTAAAAGGATTCATGCCTTTAGAATTCTGGGCATATATATTATTTTTCTGTCGGTTCTCTCAACTTCTCTCAATTACTGATGTTCTCTACGTAATGAATTTTCTGGGGGTTGATGTGTGATTATGGCTATATTTTTATCTATATGTTTTGTGGTTCTTGTACTTAAGCTCTTTGCTCACAAATCCTTTATTAAAAGTACTAAATTGTAAAAAGCACATTCATATTTCATTCCGTGTTCCACACAGAAATGTGAGTTTTTGCAGCAAACACAGCTGCATAGAGAAAGTTACCATAAAATAGCACACCAGACTATAGATCTCTGCACTTTGAACATTTCAGCTCAGAAGTAACTTTACTGAAACTAGGTTTTTCAGAACACCTCCATCTTCTCCCTAACACGAAGTCCTAACTACCTTCTCCATTTTACAGATCAAAATAACAGATTAAAAAGCCACTATGGGGGTGCCTCGGTGGCTCAGTGGGTTAAGCAACTACCTTCAGCTCAGGTCATGATCCCAGGGTCCTAGGATTGAGCCCTGCATTGGGCTCTCTGCTCAGCAGGCAGTCTGTTTCTCCCTCTCCCTCTGCTGCTCCCCTGTTTGTGCTCACACGCATGCTCTCTCTCTCTCTCTCTAACAAGTAAATAAGATCTTAAAAATATATATATAAAAATAAAAATGCACTATGGATCTCGTGCACTTGTAGGCAAAAGCCAAAACCAAACCCAGAGATGTTTCAAGCTTGGAAGACCCTACTCTGAGACCCTGCATAGCTTCCATTTGTTCTATCAAATTATTACAGGTAAGTGCCCAACAAGCCCAAGACATGCATATCAATTTTGACACTCGTAGGTCTTTAGACCTTAACTTGAAGTGAGTAAGCAGAAGACGGTGCAGTAGGACGGCCCTGGCGTGAAGCCAGGACAGCAGAAAGACAAGAAAAGAGTCCCAGTCCGTCCCAAGAATTCCAAGATATTGATTCAAAACAAGAGAGGAGAGAAAGGCAAAGCTGAAATCTGACCAATGCAAATGAGCATCTCTTCACAAAAATGTCTCTCCGGGGAACGCACACACTGGCCTGGCCAGCTAGCAAGCCGCTGACCTTTTGGGGGGGAAAAAAAAAGGAATGTAGAATTAAAACTGCCAATAAGGCAAAACAATTACTCAACACAGAGATTTCATGAGCAAATGAATAAATGGGTGAATGATGTGAACACTTGTCAGTCGTAGTCAGCATTATAAATGAATCTGATATTAAGATTTGGAAGGGAAGAAGCCGACGTGACCCTCTGCCAAATCAAATCAACACGCACGTTAAGGGGACTGTTCTGTGTCCGGGCTGGGCTCCACACTGCGGTGGACAAAGCCAGGGGAGGGCACCCGAGGGCATCAACCTCTGCCCGCTCACACGGGGCGCTCAGGAGCAGCTCTCAGCACCCCGGCGGGTGCTGGGAGGAGCGGAGAGAACACCAGGGCAGCTGCTCTGCGATGGAAGGGGTTGACGCCCACGGGGTCCCTTAGGGGCTTGAGACCAAGGCCCCCGGGCAGCCAGAGCTGGTGCCCCCATAAGAGGACCCACCTGCCCAGATTCTCACTGTCAACGCACCGCTGCACTGGCCAAGCCCTTAATCGACCAACGACAGAGGACTCTCCACCCTCCCCATACAAATGGGGGAGCCGAGGCGGCCCAGCCTGGGCCCTCTGGGGTACTCCCCTCCAGGGTGCTCCCCTCCAGGCAGAGTCTCCACTCCTGGCACATGTCGTTCCCCACCCCCTGCCAGCTCTAGCTCCTTTCAGGTCTCCTCCACCGCCCGACAGGAGTGGGGAGCTCATTACCGTCCACCCCATCTTGGGAAGCCAACACCCAGAAGGAAGGAAGTGCGGTCTCAGACCCTAGAACAGATGAGAAACTAGTTCCCGGCCGCCCGCCTCAGGGGCCTCCGGTCTCCCCACTCTTCTCTGGGTACTTTCTTGGCTCTTATTCAAAATGCTGCAGAGCTTCACATGAACATGTCCCTCTTCGGGGACAGAGATGTCTGTTTGCCTCCAGTAGCTGTCCAGCCCAGAGGTAAGGGACAGCCGGGAGCCCCCCGGAGGCCATGGAGCCCTCCTCTGACAGAGGCCTCTTTGCCAACGAGCAGGCAGATAGAAACCTGCCTTTGCTCCTACGAGTCCTCTCCAGCCCACCAGGAACACTCTGTTGTTGGCCAGTCTGTTGCCCATCAGTCTCCTCACACCGGGGAGGAAGACCCCAGAATCAGGCAAATAGCCCGCTGGGTCAGCTGCTCTGTGGGAGCCTCTCTTCATGGCAACCGAGGCCTCTCACCCACCGCTTTCACACCAGTCCTAGTGGAGCAAAGCTCTGCTCAGGGACTTCTGGTCACCTCACCTGTCAGCCCCAGCTGTCTCAAGGAACTCGTTCACCCCGCCCCCTTGGCCGGGGACAGGCAGCGGAAGACCCTGAGAGCCCACCAAGCCAGGCTCCCCTGGGCCGAATCAGCAAAGTGAGGAGGGCAGGTTACACATCTGGTCCCAGCTCCGACAAATTCCCTAGGCTTTAGTTTTCCCATCTGGAGAACGGGTTCGTGACGTCCACTTCCTCCTTTCAGGGGCTTCTGGAAGGCTCAATGAAGAAAGCCTAAGTGACCTTTGAAAAGAATCTGTCAATTCTGCAGACCACCTCCAGGGTCTCAAGCTGTGTTTCCTAAGAAGAGGCCCTAAGATAAACCTGTAAGAACAGGGGTGTGTGTGGGAGGTGATCTTGGGTAGTGCTGGTCCTGGGCCAGTGGGGAAGTGGCAAAGGAAGGAAGCCAATACAAAGTAGGTAAGGAGGGCACTAGACAGACAGCACCTGAGCCCCAGTCCCACTGAGCTGCTCCAAGACGCCGGGCAAGACCAGGTTGTCCCCACCAAGGCAGGGAGAGGCTGGGTGTCTCCCTGCCAGCTCCCAGCCCAGCAGCGACAGAGGGCTGCCGCAGAGGCAGGAACTCGGTGCACTTCTGACCGTCCACACTCGCGTGGTGAGTGGAGCCCCAGGCAGAGTCCAGATGCTTGCCTTTGGCAAGGGTGGTGGGGGACCGTGTGGGCAGTGGGGCACACCGGTGTCAAAAACAACGGGAAACGCACTCTGTTTTCACAGATAATCCCTCGGTTGTTAGCCTTCCAGAGCAACTGTGAACCCAGCTGATCGCAGAATTGGAGTGAGAAACACCTCTGGGGACTGTCATGGGGCACGCCTCCCTTCAGCCAGCCAGAGCCTCCCATCCGCAGCCCGGGACTCATCCCTTCGCCACATAGGACCTGTCGGGACACCGATGCACTAGCCACTGAGCTCCCCGGTGGGGGACGAACGGCGTGACCAGGACCGGGTCCCACCCTCTAGGAGCTTGGGATCAGGTCTAGGAGATGAAACAGGCACGGTGACAGTGAGGACACCAGGGCCAGGCCCTTCCCCCATTCCAGGAGATGTGGGACACCTGTCAGCCTCCAGAAAACATTTCTCCACCTGGACCTCCTGGATGTTAAAAAAAATTTAAAAAAATTTTAAAAATAAATCACACATAACTAAAGCACCTGAAAACAAAATGCTTGCAGGCAAAAACCTCAAGTGTCCACATAATCCAGTGAGTCAGAACCACTGATTCTTTGAGCATCCCTGTTCATGGAGGTTTTCCTACCTATTCCAGCTCCCAACGCCTGGAAAATTATGTAAAAATCTCAGGTAAAACAGAGAATATTTTATAGTCTAGTGGGAGAAAGGGCATAAACTTACAACAGCACCAAGAGTGAAGTCATCACCTGTCCTTCCTTTGCCAGATCTGGTGAGCTGTGTCTAGGGCATCTGGACATAGTGAGTGTCCCCTACGTGTAGTGGCGGAGGGGACGGGGGCGGGCAAGACAGCGCAGGGCAGCTCAGCCCTGAGCTTGGGGTCCCAGAGTGGCAACGTAAAGACTAGCCTCAGGCACAGCAATCTCACAGGAGAGTGTGGGGACACGGCAGAGGGACACTCTCCAGCCTGAGCCACTGGGAGTTTTGCCTGGAGGATGGGGATGGGTTAACCTTCTGGACAGAAGGCACAGCAAAGGGATCCATGCAGAAGGTGGAAATGCCTAGAGTATGAGAAGACCAGCTCCTAGGAGTCAGCAGCCTGTGGCTCTTGGGCTGCAGACTCGTCCTTGGCTCTCTAGAGCTGAAGACTCCCAAAGAGAATAATTTCCCTCGAGATATCCCCCAGACTGAGTTCTAGAGCTGGGGTGTCCTCAGAGGCTGTGTGGACACAGACACCCCACTTCCCCCACCTGAGTCCCCACCTCTGCAGACCTCCCTGGTCTTTGTGCAAATCCACTGGTAGAGGGGACTGAGCACCAGAGACAGAAACCCTGGGTCCACCCCCCAGGGCCCACCTGCGGCAGAGTTAGAACTGGAACCCCTCTGGTTCTGGCATTCCCCACGTGGCTGTGGGCCTAAGTCCTCCCGCCTGCAGGACACACAGAGCCTTTGACCTCCCAGAGACCTGCAGAACATGAGTGCAACCTGTCTGGAGACTTCTGAAGAAACCGGGCCCACCGCCTAACCCTGGTGACACACCCATCCTGTTTAAGAATGACCTGTTCCACCTCACCCCCCGAACTGCTTCATAGTGGTGGAGAAAATACTCTGTGTCAACAGTTATCAGAAGAAATGATTTGTGTACTGTGCTCAAACATGCTCTAAATCGTGACTGAGCCATCTCCATGGAAGAATCTCGGGTTCTGGTACCTCGACAGCCGCTCTGCAGAGCCCCTGCCCACCCCTCCCTCCGCAGCCAGCAGCGGTGGGGCTGGATGTGCCGAGCACAATGGCACCTGGCAGGGACCGGTCTGCACCCAGCCTGGTAATTCCCATATTCCCCCAGCGTTTTTTTCAGCATCATACATTATATTTAAGTCTCTCTAGCAATACAAATTTCAATTTGGCCAAGCTCTTTAATATTAATAGTTGTCAATCCAAATGCAGAGTGCATAATAAAAAATTTAATCGAAACGAATAGCTCACATATTTCTCTCCCTCCTAAATATAGTTACCAATTAGACAAAAGATTTGGTTATATAACTTTGTAGAATTAAGGCCACCTACTAAAGACCACCAGTTAGGGCAGAGAAAGCCAAAATGCCGGATTCCATCCTGTTAATTACTTTTAAAGATAAAACACAGCCAAGTCCTCAGCTCCTTTATTCACTGGGCACAAGCAGTGGCTATCGAATCCACCGGCATGCCATCCAGGGGTTTGCTTAGAGCTAAATTATGATCCGAAAGTTATCAACAATGATAAAACCATCATTTCAATAACACTTTACAACCGACCAGGCCCAACCAATGGACTTTCTCAGGTTGGGGGAAGGTGGTGTGAGCAGCACCACTGCCCCATTGCACAGAGGGGATAACTGAGGCTCAGAGTGGGTCAGTGAGCTTCAACGAGCCACAGTCAGTGTGCTCCTGGAATCCTGTGCTCTGACCCCAGGCATGGTGCTCACCGCAGATCCTACCTCCTCGGACATGAAAGCAGCCATAGAGGTTAATCCCGTAGAGCGTGAGAACCAGGTGCTGCTGCCCACTTCCCTCTCTCTGCTGAGACCCTGCACATCGCCAGTGGACCAGGGGAGCCCCGAGCCCCAAAGCCCATCAAAACATCACAGACAGAATGCATCCTCAAGAAGGGCAGGGATGAAGGCAGACTTCAGCATGTGACCAACTGGGGCCCTGACGGGTGTAGTCCCAGTGCCAGGGTTCCACAGGTGGGGGGACTCCCCTGAGAGTCCCACATTTCAGAGAATCAATGAGCAGAAAGGGACCCTGCCTCTCCCATGAAATCCGCCCCCTGGTTTTGCAGTAGCAGAAACAGTCCTGGAGAGACTAAGAGATTTGAGCAAGGTCACAGAACCGGTTAGTGGCAGACCTGGGACCAGAACCTTACATGCATGCTCCCGCTTGTGCACTGGAGTGTGGAGGAGCTCCAGAGCACTGGACACAGCCCCGGCCAGGCTCCCTCATTTCGGAGCCAGCAGCCAGGCACTCGGGGCAGTCTCTCAGTGCAGATGCCTCCAGGCCTCTTCCGTGAGCAGCTCTGGGCTCGGCCCTGAGCTCCATCAAGCAGGAAGTTTAAATGAAATGGCTCCCAAGTTCCTTAAATGGTTTAATAAAACATATACTGACTGCAATGTGCAGTTTATAGTGGGAAACTATTGCCCCTCAGTTGGGAAAAATGACCTCCAGTCGGTAATATTACTTTCAGCTTCATGATTCTGGTCCACTGTTGGCCATTCCCTCAACCCGCCGGGCAATTCTTTTCCATAACAAGGCCGACTGCAGCCACCATGCATCCCACTGCCTGAGGTGGCGGAGGTGGCGGGAGGGGCCTCCTCATTGCCCCTTCTGTGAGTGGACAAGACACACAGCAGGCCCATGACAGGGACACATCCAGAGGACAGGAACACAGCTTGGAGGGCAGAGATGCCAGAAAATAAGTGGAGAGCATTCAAAGAGATTTGAGGAACCAGAAAGCAGCACGGCCCCCAAGCTCCCGCGTGCCCGCGTGTGCCTACTCAATGCCACTCAGATCCTGGAGGGACAGGGGAGGGGTAGGGCGGTGCTGAACTCTGCACATGCGCAGCGTAAGACTTAGAAAACGCAGAGGGCGGGGGCAGGGAAGGAGGCAGGGAAGGGGGCGGGGTGTAATGTGAATTTCTAAACCTCTACGACATTAATAACGCTTCTAATCACAAATGCCATTTCCGATATTTGGTGCTGAAAGGTTTTTTTGTCTCGTCTAAAAAAGTACTGGAATTTGACTGCCAGAAACTGATGACCTTTTATCCTAAAATGTGCGTTGAGATGGCTTGTTGAGCTCATTAGTATTATACGGTGAATTAGATTAGACATTTTATGATTTTTCAAAAAAGGCTTTTTTGATATAAAAAAGCAGCAATTTCCTTTTTTGACATTTTTCATTTTTAAGGTAATAAAAATGGCACCTGTGTACCATGGCATAATGGATTAATTAAGGAATATTATGTTTATCCTAACTCTTAACCGACTTGTACATCTCCATAAGTCACTCATAAAAATTAATGCATTATCTTATACCATGGGATGATAGACCTATTTTTACCAAACCTGCTCAGAATACATTGTTCTAAATTGGATTATTCTGAGAAATTGTGAATACCATATTCTGGTACCATCAGTACAAAATTATATTGTTATTTTAAAATGTTTTATTTTAAAAAATTTTATTGTTATATATAAAACCAAAACCTTCTTCCTACTGTGGCTTTGAATCGACAGGCTTTTCTGGCTCTTAGAAGATCAAGCTGCTCCCTCCACCCACACCCACAGGCAGGCTATTCTATATCTTCTCTCATTCACAATGGATTTGTTGTTTAAAAAACACATGCGCTGCATCAAAGAATCACTGGACGATATTTTTTGGCTATTTCTTTGTGTCTTGGTGGTAGATGTGAATATAAAAGAATATTCATGCAAGATTCATAAAGGACCCAGATTTCTAAATCAACAGATGAAAAATCCCTAAAAATAATAATGTCCAGATGTTGCTTATTTAAATGAGCTGTTGTCATTTAATGTTGCCAATCACAAAAGTGATAGAATTTGTGAGTTTCAAGGTATTCATAATTTACAGAGGATTATAATTTTTTGTCAAGGGAGCATCCAGGACGATTAAAATCAGCAATTTCAATAAATACAAATCACGGAGGCCACCTTCAAAACTTTGGGCTCACACCACAAAGGCCACAGTCTCTTTTCCAGGCCCCCTTCAGGGGAAACCGTAACTTGCCAGGCCAAAAATGCAGATTGTTTTTAATGTGCTAGAACTTCAGAATTGGAGGGACTCTGAGCAATCATACGGATCTCGTTTCTCTTTTTATTGGTGAGAAAATCGAGATCCAGGAGCTCAAAATGTTTGACCCAAAGTCCCTCAGCTAAGAAGGAAGAAAGAATTTCCCAGCATCTAGCCATCCAAGATCCAGGCTGGGGCCCTGCCCACCTGCTCAAAGTTAGATTCAACAGCCCTGTGATCCTAGGGCACTGCCTTGTCGAAGGCCTTGTGAGACACGGAGACCTTCAGGCCCCTTTCCAGACCAGCATACCTCCAGGTCTGGGCCTGGGAACCTTGCAGTTGAAGCAGGTCCTCCCAGTAATTCCTAAACCACCACCACAATATATTCCCTGGCCCCGTGCTTCCCAGATTTCAAAAGAATGTCTCTCGAAGGGCGGCCTGGGTGGCTCAGTGGGGTTAAAGCCTCTGCTTCTGGCTCGGGTCATGATCCCAGGGTCCTGGGATCGAGCCCCGCATCAGGCTTTCTGCTCAGCAGGGAGCCTGCTTCCCTTCCTCTCTATCTGCCTGCCTCTCTGCCTACCTGTGATCTCTGTCTGTCAAATAAATAAATTAATTAATTTTAAAAAAAGGTGCCTTTGGAGTGAGACAGGATGACTCGGTCTTCTGTGGTCATCAAGGTCCCCACTCTAGAGCTACCAGCACCAGGAAACTCTCAACCAAAGGGCGGGCAGGAGAATCTGTGTCTGAGAGACCGAAGGGTGGGTGCTTGACAGAGCCTGGCCTGATACCAGTGAGACCTCCGTCATAGGCATGAAGCCCCCCACTCTATGTTCTGGGCCAGGCCCAGCCCTCGGCTCCACTGGTGCTTTGCCCTGTGTGATATAGCAAAGGAAGAACACTGTCTTTCTGCAAGTGAGTGACAAGAGGGGGTGACCCCCAGGGGGACACCCTCGGCGTGCCTCCTCTGATCCAGAGGTAAGCTAGGGGCTTGGCTTGACTCAGAGTATGTAGCGATGCCTCTTTGGTTCCTAATGGGTGTCCACGCTGTGGGAAGCATGGACATGGGGGAGGGGAAGCAGTGGGATGGCTGGTGAGCAGGACGTCGATGTGATAAACTCAACTCAACTCCTAACGGGCATTTTCCTGAGGGCAGGAGGCTCCTGCATTCTAACCCCTGAGCTGCCTGGATAGTACGTCCATATTCTAACAAAGAACATACCAGACTGTTGAGGTAGCCTGAGAAAGGACCCCCTAGGGGGGTTTTACCCCACACAGGGCCACTCCTTCCCCTGAGCTGTCACCCACTCTGCAGGTCCCAAGATAATAGCCAAGTATCATATCCCTCTGCTATGGCCCGGTGCTCCCTGGCAGAGACGAGAGTGGCGAGGGGTCCCCGTGTCCCCAGCGTCTCTGGCAGGGAAGGCTTCCTCTCCTCTCTCACAAGATGCAGCCCCGTCCCAGAATAGCTTGGCCATCTGACTGAACAACCTTTTGAAAGCTCAGTCATAAAACTGTCAAAGGTTCAAAAAGGAAGTGGCTTGGGGTCAAACATGTTCTATTAAGAAAATGACTTCTGTAGAAATTCCATTGAGCGGGATGTAAACTTTCCTTTGCGTGCCTTTGCCCAACATACTAGCAGAGGAAATAATGGCCACCAGGAGATGTCAGTAAGCAGGTGCCCAGTCCCAGAAGAGTCTGCAAACCGGCCTTCCCTTGGAACCCCCCTGAACACGGAACGCCGACAAGGGAGGATGCTCGGGCTTGAGGTTGTGCTGGGCTCCAGGGCAGCTTGGGACGGCCGTGGGGAGGGTGTCGGTGACTGAAGCATGGAGGAGGCAGCACAGTTCTGGCCACTGGGGTGACTTCCCCGGTGGGGGGCCTCGCAGGGTCTCTCAAATGCCTCACTGGTCCCTGCCGCCAACCTCCAGCTCCAAAGCACGAGGTTCACACCCAGGGAACCCAGCGCAGATGCGCCAACAAGAGGAGGGCTAAAGGTCCCACAGGGCCTGGAGGCCATGGGGAAGACAGCGTACCTCCCTTCCCCCCAACTCTGCCCCGAGCACAGGAGGTGAACAGGGAGCAGAACCAGCTCCAACGGGACGTCTGGCAAGCACCTGCTGTGTGGGTTGCCTCCCTGGCTCCGGGGGGTGTGGGGCAGACAGCACGTGGAGGGCCGACCCACACAACACTCCGCGGTGAGAAGCAGCAGCCGCGGCGGCTAGATTCAGACCCCGGAGACTTCCACCCACCAGCCCTTTTCCTGGCTGGCTCCCAGACTCTCCTCCCAGACACTTCTGCACAGTTCAGGGCTGAAGGAAGAGGGCCTCCCCCGAGAGGAAGCTCCCTGGCCAGTGTCCCCAGGAGGCCTGGGCCACTGGGACAGTGACCGAGAAGGATAGCCCTGGTGACTTTGGGGCTCTGAGCTGTCACCTGGCCCATCGGGGCAGCAAGCACTTAGCCCTGCTCTGCTCTCTTCCCAAAACATCAATAGGCCCAAGTCTTGGCTGCCACGCTCCACTGGCCTTCCTGACGGCGATGCTCATGTCCCTACACAGGCTTCGTCAAACACTTGGGACACACACAGCATGAGATAACGACAGTCCTTATTTCATGGGATCCTTTCAAGACTTAAATGAGATCACGCATCTACAAGGCGAACCGTGCCTGGCACTCAGGGAACAGTCAGTCAACAGGCAGGTCCAGCTGCCCACAGAGGACTTCACCCCACACTGAGGCCGAATCCCCCCAGGCTTCCCCACAGGTATGAGTAGTTAGAGACCAGAAGACATGCTGGAAAAACTGACTGCAGGACAGGACAGGCTGAGGGCCAAAGAGGGCCACTCCTGGCAGCAAAGAGGACCACGGAACCTGCCCGGTTTTCCTCTCAGTTGCAGAAGCAATAGTCCCCATCCCATGATTACAAGTCTTGCCTTTACCTCAGAGATTTACAAACATGTTTCTTCTGCCCAGAAATATTGTGCAAAGGAAAGCTGGACAAGGAAGCTTTTTGCGTGGAGCAGATGGGCGTGGGCCCAGACGGAGTGGACGGTGGGTCCCCGAGCCCTCAACCCCACACCTTCACGGTCTGTGTACCCACTGGTGGCAGACGTGAGGACGTTACACAGGGGGTTTGCACAGTTCAGCCCCTGGAACAGCAGCAGTGACGTCACCTCGAACTTGTTAGAAATTCATGTTCTCGGACCCCCACCTCAGACCTTCCATCAGAAAGTGTGGATTTCTGTTTTCATAAGCCCTCCACGTGCCGGTGACGCCTGCCAGGTGAGGATCCCCTGGGATCCCCAAGGCGGCAGCTCACCCCAATTGTAGGGCTGATGGGATTGCTCCGGGGTGGGGTCCAGACTTGGATGGGTCGCCGACGCCCCCCAGGGGCTCCTAATCTCCGGGGCGGAGAACCACCATGTAGCCCCTGGCAGGCCACAGTGTCGCTTCGGGGGGCAGCAGCGGCATGGCCTGGGACCCCGTCGGGTCTGCGGATCTCTGTCCCCCAGACCTAGAGTCGGAGCCCACACGTTAACCACGATCCCAGCAGTATGTGTGTATTTCCGACACCTGGTCTATCTAGGTGGTTCTGCGTAAGACCTGGAAAGAACCACGGACACCATGTGGTCCCAACTCTTCACACCCACCCTGTCCCACCAACACCAGGTGGGAACCTGAGGCTTCACAGGGCACCCTCCCTACCGCAGCTGCTGAAGGATCTGAAAAGCCTCCTTGCACCCAGGCTGGCCCTCCTCGCCATGCCCGCACAGCCCCCAGCCAAGAGTGCTTGCCTCCGCCTTCCCTTGGAACCTTCTCTCAGCCTTCAGTCTGAGACCCCCAAGGAGGTGAGGGTGTGCAGGGCAGGGACAGTGCCCCACAGAGGGCAGCAGTGGCTGAGTGCTGTCTGGGGTGGCAGCGGTTCCCCGGGGCCTTCTACAAACTCCCAGCATGCCTTCCAGGGAGCATGCCGCTGATGAAGACTTCCACCGCTCTCATTACGGGAGGCTGGATCGTACTGGGGATGTTACATGTCTAACAACTCACATCTGGGGGCCTAGCGAGGAGAAACAGAAACCTGGGGGTGATCTGAGCATGCACCAGACTTGGGTTTTTACTGTCAATATTCTCTTCAGCTATGTTTTGTTAAGGGACAGAAACTCAGCAGTTAAGCCCGGCTCATTGACAAGAGCGTCATTCTGTGTTATGAACTGCTTTTAGACATGAAACAATCCACACACATGAATATGAGGAAGACTGGAGAATCTTCTTAGAATATTCCATGAAGAAAATAAAAAATGTCTTTGGGGTAGGGAAAATTCAACACATCTACCTCTCTACCATTGGCCCCTGCAAACACACACACACACCACTCCATCTCTGCAAATGTTCCCTTCCCTCTGGGTTGCATGTTCCCTAGTCCTGGGGTGGGGCCAGCGCTCATATCTTACCCACCAGGGCTGAGCACGGGGATTCAGGTGCTGAGTCAAGGCTCAGCCGCTAGTTAAGAGAGTGACCAAGAGATCAGGCAAGTCAGAACCAGAAGAGGCAGGACACCTAAGGTCACATGTGTTTGTGGGCCATCCTACTGGGCTATGGGCAGCCAGACACCATGACCAGACCCAAACTTAATCTTTAAACAGGAAAGAAAAAATCATAGATATCGCCATTTCCAAAGCCCATTTTCATTCTACCCGCCCACTTACTCTCAGGCACAAAGCCATTTCTAGACCAATTCACTCCTTCGACGTTTCCTAAGCACCTAGTAGGTGCAGGCCCTTTGCATCAGGCACCATGGCACATTTGTAACCACAAAACCCCAAATCCAAAGTCACTGCTATCCTTCTCGCAGTATGCTAACATGCCGATCACATTATCAGCCTACAACCCCGATTATCATACTTTCCTTTGTGCAAAGTGAGTTGCGCCAGAAAGCTGTAAGCTCTGCTGGGCTGAAGCCACAGCCAAGAGTTCGTGGAAAATGCTGCTGTGTTTCATTCTGCAAAAGCACGAAGCCTACTGTTGAAATACAGTAGTGACAGGGAGGAAATGTCATGCATTCCCAAACAGAGCAGGAGAACCATATCACCGTGCTGGGGACAGACCCAAGGCCAACCATTCCCTAGAGCCCTCCAACATCCCCAAAGCTTGGATTGACAGATTATTTCCATAATGCACACAAATATGTAAGATCAACAGAGACTTTCCTCTCCAACGGAGAAAGAACAGATCACTGTTCATGCTTGGTCCTCTGAGTGAAGAACGGCCAGAAGGTTCCAGGTACCAAGTACACCCATCCTGGGGGACAGAGAAGGATGCAAGGAGGGGAGGAGGCAAGGAGCGACAACTGCATGATCCCTCAGTAGCAACAGCTGACCATCCAAGCCCGAGACGTAAAGGGGATGCTAAGACAGTCCCTGGAAAATGGGACAGCAGATCCCTCCACATCAGGAGGAAAAGATTTGGGGCCGGCCCAAGATCTCTATGCTAGGATTCATGCCACAGAGCATGTGATCTCAACAGTGAAGGGGAAAGAATCAATCAACACGTTCTCCTGTATACCCTGGCTTTCTTTCCTCTGGGTTGGGAAAATAATTAACTTTTTTAATGCAAGAAGAAGTTATCGATTTCTTTCTAATCCCGAGGAAACGCTGCATGTATAGACATGCAGGCATCCCAGAGCCATGTCCTGCTTCAGCAAGGCTGAAAGCCTATCCAGCCACGGGGCACAGGGCACACGTCTTTGCATTCAAATATAAGAAACCAAGGAAAGCCCATCTCCCTCGCACCACCTCGTGTCCTCGTTTCCTCCCTAAATTTGCCACTTCTCCCAATGACAACACCACATTTTAATATAATTTTTTTTCAACCAGGACCTGACCTCGGACTTGCAAAAACCCTAGCAAGTGATCCCCAAACAGAGTATGTTCCCAATGATCACATTTATGGCGATGGTGACAAGTGTGAGACATAGGGGTCACGGGGGCAAGCACGTGCCTCTTGGTTTGGCCGTGTTCGGCTGTGGCACTGGGGCAAGTTAGCTATGTTTGGTGAACCTCAGTTTCTTTGTCTGCAGAGTAGGCTGCTCGGGGGATTAAGCCAGATGAGGGCTGGCATGGTCTTAGCCCACTGCAGGGCTGGCCAACGTGTTCCATAAAGGGCCAGGTGAGAAATATTGTAGGCTTGGCAAGTCACACAGCCTGTCAGTCCAGCAAGGAAGCAGCCACAGGTGATCCATAAATGAATGGGGGGAGCCTGGCTCCATAGAAAATCTTCTGCATGAACACTGAAGTCTGAATTTCATCTACCTTTCACGTGTCATGGGACATTGTTTCTCTTTTGATTTTTTTTCAATCAACTTAGAAATGTAGAAGCCATTCTTAGCTCAGACACTTACAAAAACAGGCAGAACCACAAGAACCTACCAGCTCACACCCAACAGGAGGGTGGCCCTCAACAATTCAGAAAATAGGCATTGGGAAGGATGTGGAGACACTGAAATCCTTGTGCACTGGGAAGGTAAAATGGTACAGCAGCTACGGAGATGCTTTAAAAAAAAATTACAGATAAAACTACCATATGATTTGGCAATCCCACTTTTGGGTATGTAGCCCCAAAAATTGAAAGCAGGGTCTTGAAGAAATATTTCTATGCCCACGTTTATAGCAGCATTATCCACAATAGCCAAGACAAGGAAACAACCCAAGTGTCCACTGATGGATGGGTAAACAATATGTGGTATGTGTACACATAAACACACATGCGCACACACACACATACACACAGATGCACACACACATGCAGAAACACTTGCACACACATAGACACACACACATGCACACACACAGTGTAATATTATTCAGCCTTAAAAAGAAAAGAAATCCTGGGGCATTGGAGTGGCTCAGTCAGTCAAACATCTGTTTTTAGCTCAGGTCATGATCTCGGGGTCCTGGGATCGAGCCCCACATCAGGTTCCTTGTAGGGAGTAGTAGTAGAAGTAGTAGAAGTAGGGAGACTGCTTCTTCCTGTGCCTCTGTCTGCTGCTCTGCCTACTTGTGCCCTCTCTTTGTATCAAATAAATAAATAAGAGCTTAAAAAATTATTGGGAAAAAAAAAGGAAATCCTGTCACTTGCCACATTGTGGATGCATCTTGAGGACATTATACTAAGCAAAGTAAGTCGGTCACAAGAGAACAAGTACCCTATGATTCTACCTCTACGAGATACCTAGAATAGTCAAGTTTACAGAGACAGAAAGTAGAACGGTAGTTTCCAAGGGCTGGAGGGAGAGTTACAGGGACTTATTGTTGGGTGGGTACGTAGTTTGCTTGGGACAACGAGAAAGCTCTGAGGATGGACGGTGGGGAGGTTTGCACAACAGTGTGAGTGAACTTAATGCCACAGATCTAGACACTTGAAAAATGTTAAATGTTTAATAGAAAGAGATAGTAAGTGTTACGTATATTTCATTACAATTCGTAGAAGTTTTCTTACATGTTAAAAAATAGGCAGCATGCCAGGTATGACCCATGGGCCATAGTTCACCAACCCCAGGCCTAGGGCATAAAAGTAATGCAGTAAGCATCACCCCAAAAAATAAAATGAGGGGTAGGATCCCAAGGTTGTATGTGAAAAGAGGACTCAGAGGCAAGTGAAGGACTTTCTAAGAATATTCATTCAAGTCTCCCAAGCACCCGCTCCGGCCCCGTCATCACCTGGGCATAGACAACAAAAACAGAGGCACCCCCAGGCTCTACAGCCCCACCCTTCCATCCGGCACCGGCACCGACTGCCTAAGGGAAGCGCACATGTGCATACGTGCGAGCACACCCTAAGATGCACCGGGGACACCCCGTGGGCCGGGATGGGGAGGCGAGGCCACACGGGCCCCCGCGGGGCTCACGCAAGGAGACACACCCTCCCTGGCGTGGTCAGTGATCTTGTCAGGGACGGAAAAGTTCAATGACTACAAGGGTGAGTTTAATTATATGTTGTCGCTGACGAGCAGTGGTTCCAACGGTACAATTACACATGTATTTATCAGCAAGATCCTTGCATACATAATGGACCGAAAGCAAAACGTTAAATTTCAGTGGTCGACGAAAATATAAAACGGGGCCATGATGCGAAGCGGGCCGGCTCACAAGGGGTGGGAGAGGAAAGCCACAGTGCTCCCCTGCCTTTCAGGAGCCAGCGGTTCCCACCCACCACGACCACGTGGCAGCCATCCCAGGAATGCGCTCCCCGAACACCAAGTAAATCCCAAAGCCCAGTGGCGTGTCAACATTGCTCCCTGACAAAGGGGAAGCTAACTCTGGAAACTCACCACCTTTCAGAAGCTCTGTGAACTAGCTAACCACCGCGGGCCCCCGGGGTGCCGGCGAGACCGCACGCCGGGCAGCGCCGGGGAGGGGGTTCCTTGCTCTGGTATGAGTCTGAGGGGAAAAGGCTCATTATCTGAAAATGGCCTATACTTTCCTTAAGCTGGAATAAATAGAGAGAGAGGGGGAAAGTTGACTAAGCAGAGAAAATGTGAATGAACAGCACCAACAGGTGTGTAACAAACATTTACTTGGAGCCAGACGTCGTTTTAAAAGCACATTTCATAGATTAGTTGTGTAATCTGCTACATTGTCATGATTGTCATTCCCAGTCTACAGATGACAAAACTGAGGCACAAGACTAAGTCCCTTAACACACGGGGGAGCCAGGGTTCAAACCAGGAGACCTGAGGTTCCAGAGTCCATAACTTTGCTATAGGTTGCCGGGTCTAGGGGTCATTTGTCTCTCTTCCTGTTGTATGGCTTTTACACCAGTGAGGCCATGATGTTTGTTGTACAGTAAGTTACAAGTCAAGCAGGTGGTGACTTTTACCTTCATCACTGGGAATACGTTTCCAGCAGATAATGTCTGCTGTGCCAGGCCTTGGGAGCCCCACCACTGGGAGCCTCAGCTTGTCTCCTCGGGATGGCTGACCCCACATGGCCAGGTACTGCCCAGTCCCACAGAGATCAGGCATGGAGAATCTGCAGATGACGCATGAGAGCGTCTAGAAGAACAGGAAATATAATATAAATTACAGTCTTGTCCAGGACACAGACAACTAGTCATCTGGACAGAAAGTCTTCTGAGCCTCATAAACTCCTTGTCGATGTACCACATTGAAAAGGGTCACCTTCTCCTGCTCTGCCTCCAGGTGTTCAGTCTCAGTCTTCTGTGTATGTGCCCTTGTGGACGTCTAAAGATGTTTATACAACAAGGCACCCATGTGGTTTCAGCTTACAGAGATTGCCCAGCACAGTCCTAAACATATTTTTCTATTTTAAAAACTGGATTAAAAAGAAGAATAAGAATGTCTTTGTACAACTGACCATTTAGATGTAAAAAAAAAAAAAAATTGTTTAAGAGGGCAAGGGGTGAAGAGATGGTAAAAAGTGGGATTTCATTTGGACTGCTAGGCTTACTAGTCTAAGATCTGATTCAGGTTTGAGATAGAACTCTATCCATTTCCCCATCCACTCACCCAGCAATCCATGCATCCATCCATCCATCCATCCACCCATCCATCCATTTTTCCAACCACCCACCCTTCCATCCATCAATCCACCCATCTATCAACGCATCTATCCATCCATCCATCCATCCATCCATCCATCCATCCATCCCTCCATTCATCTATCAATCCACCCATCCATCCACCCACCAATCCATCCTGCCAGTCATCAGTATTACTGAGAACCTACTATGTACCAGAGACCACTTCAGGAACACGGAAAGCCAACACTGAAGAACATGTACAAGGCCCCATTCTTACCAGGTTTATGCTGCGGTGAGAGAGACAAACCAGAAACGAGTAAAGTAGGGGTGGGTCACCAAAATGCTTCCTACACCAAACATCACAATGTATTTAAAATCCTCCTAAAACAAAGGTAAATCAGAGCCATTTCCTCATTTGTTGTTATCATCAAGAATCTGTTGCAAACAAGAGTGTCTTCTATGGAAATGCTAACCGTACAAAAATGTATTCCAATGTGGCAGAAATCATTTGAGGGCAAATACTACAAGCAATATTTTTATGACAAAAGCTTTATTTTTCGCCTTCTCTTCCTTGATTTAAATATATACATGTATGTGGGTGCACACGTATCAAGATTCAAGTATTTCAATATAAATTTTGTATTCAAAATACTTTTCCTGATTTCAGTTGATTGCATATTTCGAGCCAATGTTGCAGCAGTAATTTTTGTTCTGAGTCAAAAGCAAGGATCTCTCTCTCTCTCTCTCTCCTGTGCTCAACAACCTCTCCTCCCCCCCCACCCTCTAGTTCTAAGAAGCCCAAATATTCAAAATCTTTCAGAGCTGAGTGGTATCAAGGGCAAAACCTGTTCCTCCCCATGCATTTTCCTGCTAAAGCTTTTGGGGGCTGCGGGGCCAAGGTGCTGGTGAAAGCCACATCACAAAGGCATCAGAATAGAAGGACAAACCTTCCCATTTCGATTTGAGTGTGTAATTGTTTGAATACATCTTGCCTGCGCTCCAATAATGTCATCCTTGGTTGACACAGATTTTAAAGCCCTTTGAAAAGGTGGAATGTTATCAATCACGGTCGTGATTATAATGGGATTTAAGTGGAAGAAGCTAAGATTCAGACCCTTGCTGGGGCCAGGCTCTGGGACAGAGGAGGGAGGAGAAAGAAGGAAGAAGCCTGGGTTTCCGCCAGGAAAAGGATGCAGTGTGTAACCCTCATGCCCACATCTTCCCTGCCAAAACCAAAGATGTCCCAAAGAAGGACCCCAAAGCTCTATGGGAGCTCCAGCTGGAGCGAGATCCCCTCACACCCAAAACCCATCTTCTCGTGTTCCTACCACATCGGACCCGTGGATGGTTGTGGCCCCCAGGGGACGGATGGTAATTTCAGGAGATATTTTTGGTTGTCACAGCTTCAGGGAGATGTGTATATAGTTGGCATCTGAGTGGAAGAAGGCCAGGGACGCTGCTGAACATCTGACCATGCACAGGAGGGCCCCCGTAGCGAAGAGTTACCCAGCGCAATGTCAGTGCCGAGGGCAAACAACCCGGCCTCAGATCCAGAGAGGCTGAGCTGGAAATGGAGGCTGGAGGCAAACCCCAGGAAAAAAAAAAAAAAACAGCTTGAAGCTGCTTCCACGGGCTCTGTTACCCTCTTATTCACCAGCAGACGAAGGCAGGTGACAGGAGAGAAGAGAAAACAGGAGAGGAAGAAAGGACTCTTTGAGTCAAATTACTTTTTTGCCTTTTGATCTAAAACACACCTTCCTTATTACGTGTCAGAAGAGACTGGAAACCCAGCAATTTCTTTCCTTCGAGGCAAAACAACCCAGGATCGGCCGGTGGCGGGTCTCTGAGACTGTCCCACCTCTCCCTGACAAATCACAACACGACTTACAGATGTCACATTCACTCACCGAACCCAATCACATGCCCGGATTACTAAGGCAGAGAATTGTGAATTTCATTAAATATGTTAAAGGGGAAAAAATCAGCTTTGAAAAATAGTAATCCTGTCTTTCAACAAAAATATTATAGGAAGCTATGAATTTGGTAGATCCGAATAGGATGTTGGTACATGTTTTACTAAGGTAATATAATGGCACGCTATTATTAGATCACATTAATCATTACTGTGCCAACGGCGCTGACAGCCCCACTGAAAAGGATTGAAAGGCCTGGTAATGGATATAAATTACCCATTGTGTGATAAAAGGATTTTTACTAAGAAGGTAAGAATAAAACAGCAAATTTCTAATATAACTGTTGTGTAAAAACCAAAATAAAAGTAATCCATGGTCAGTAATATCCACAAAATCAGAAGTAAGCACTTTCTCAACAAGATAAAGTCACAATAAAAAAAATATATATTCAGTACAACATAAAATTAATTTCTGAGTGCATAATTCCGCTATCAATTTCTGAGGTTGTGTAGTGACCTCTGAGGCCCATGGTCAGGGGGAGGTGGGCTTGGCTAATGAGATCCGAGGCTGAGTTTACAGAGATCTATCTCGGGGAGCTCTGATGAGGAGGCTGCAGGCATCAGACACAGGCACCTGCCCCTTCGTTTTTGTTGTAAGTTTTTAGCAGCTTTGAGGCCAGGAAAACCCTCCATCACTGAGTCCGTGATCTTGAGTCTGAGATGACAAACATGAAGCTGCTCTGGGACAAGTTTCCTCCAAGACGGGGCCAGGCCACGGAGCCGCCCCGTGGGTGATGGGGCAATGGGCCACAGGTGGTGCCTCAGCCTCACCAGCTCCTGTTCCACCTGCCAGATGGTGGACAGCGACTCTTAGAGATGTCACACAGAGAGAAAGAAGTCACCCTTAGGGGACTTTGCCCCTTCTGGGACCCCGTGCTGAGACTTCCGGAACATGTCTTCACACCATACATTCATCCCACCTAGAAGCCCGGGAGCCACACTCCATCCCAGGGACCCTTGAATCCAGAAGCTTCTCCACAACCCATCTCAGTCCAGGCTGGGGGAGAAGGGAGCATCTGGGAGAACTCTCACCCAGCGCAGGGGGCTCCAGCCCAGCGAGGGCAGCCTGGACAGCCCACACACTCACAGACAGACACCACTTCAACGAACTACAGAACGATGTTCCTTACCAGGCAAGTCTTAAAGCAATGGAGCTCCCTCCTGGGTGAAGGGTATCCTTAAAGCCGTGGTGGGCCGGAACTGCAAAAATAGGACGTGTTAGCAAGTCTCCGTGTCGGACATATCGACGTCAACAAGACAGGTAAACAGCATTCGTCCAAGGTAACCATTTGCCGGGCTAGTTGAGAGTCTAACAATATTTAATAGCCCCACTGCCCCAATTCATTGAGCAATTTAAAAATGGGAACTATGTGACCCTTGCCGCAATAAACCCAATTTGCTCAGCTCCTTTTAATGGGAAATTGCCACCTGCAAAAAGAGAAGGGGGCGGGGCATCTAACCATTTCTTGTCCAGATGGGACAGAAGAAGCAAGCAAATAAGCAAATAAAGGCTGGCTCGCTCTCTCCTCTCTCTCTCTCCCTTTTAAATTCTAAAGGTTAGGAATTGAGAGGTTCTTTTTCTCTCTGATTTAAGGAGCTCCCTTCAGGAGACCACAATCCCACCCAAATTTCAATGGACCACAGGTAATCCTGTGTTCCAAACAGGCGAACAGTTCCAAGGTGGCATTCAGTGCATCCGAACCAGAACCAGACACTGACCCAGGCTCTGGGGCGTCGTGTGGCATCTGTCCCCACTCCCGTACCAAGATCCAGAAAAGGACCAGTTAGGCGTTTGACTTTCTCTTGTCTCATTACTGAAGAAAGCCTTGCAAGAGGAGCTCCTCCGCTATGACATGCTCGGACAGGATGGGGAGCCTGGGGGGACGCCAAGATGCCTGCCCACAGGGGCCAAGCCAAGCCTCAGCCTGCGATCTCCAGTCCTCTCCCTGGGTCCAGCCTCTCCCAGTCCAGTGCAATTCGGAATCCAATCACAGAAGGATTTTACAGGACGAGCAAAATTTCCCTCTTGAGAAGTTACATTTGGCTACGCTGAAGTTGTACATTCGGGCATCACAGAAGCTGAATTCCAGTAGGGACTCAGGGGCGTGTCTATGAATGGGAAACCAGAAGACACACTCGGGGAACCCATGGTAGCAGCCCCAGCCCATGATGACGAAATCTGCACATGAAGCCACGGGCATCCCACAGTCCGTCCAAATCCAACACGGATTTCTGGCAACCAAAAAGGTGTTGGCTGACTGAGTGCGGAAAGCGTTTCCTCCAAGTGTCAGAGGGACACTGCTGTTTGTAAACTAATTCCTACCTGCCTACCTCGAGACACAAAGCGGAAGTTGACACCTCAACCATCTGCAACAAGGTAAGAAATCACAAGTCTCTCTCGCCCCCTCCTTGCCTCTCCTCAGACAGATTAGCTTCTGCAATTTGTTTTTTTTTTCTGTATCATTCAAAGTTAAAATCAAGAGAGAGAGAGAGAGAGAAACAAATGCTTGACGCTGTGCTTTCTCTGGTCTGTCCCAGGGATGGGCACAGCGGGTCCCGGCACTCCAATGGCTCTGTGAAGACTTACTTGCTTTGCTCACAAGACCATTTTTAGGGAGGGGATTGCGAGAGGTTGGGGGAGAGACTCAGCCTTATGGTTTGCAAAATTCTAGGACCATTCTCCAGGGGCTGTTCACATAAGAAGTTTTCTGGATGCCAGTGATGGGAAGAACACGGGAGACTTCACCTGGGGTGTCCCACATCCACCTGACCCCTGGCTTCCCACCATGGATCACATGCCAGCCATCTGCCTTTGGGGCTGTGATGGGAGCTCCTATGCCCTGAAATAGTTGTGGCCCCAGTGCAAGCTCTGCGGCTACATGGGGAGCTGTGCCCTTGGGAGGGCTCTCCCGAATGATGGGGGGGGGGGCGGTATCCAAAGGTGGCTGGCCCGCCTCGGCCAGGCCAGGTGAGCCCCACAAGCTTCCTGCTGAGATAGCGGCAGAGCCCATGCTCAGAGGCCATACTGGAATCTCAGGAAAGAAAATTGACTTAGTGCCACTGGGACCTTTCTGAACCATCTAGAGGTGACTCCCACTGTCCCATGTCATTATGGCCACCACAGGTGGGCAAAGGGGAGCACACCAGACCACTGATGCTCTCAATGTGGGTTGGGGAGGAAGGAAAACCCCAGCCCAGTAAGTCTGTCTCACTCAGTGAAAGAAAGAGTGGTCTTGGTGCACGTAGGAACTTGCATTTAGAGAAAACGCGGTGACATAACCAGAAACAGGTCCCTGACGGGAGGCCTCCCCTTGCCCCTGCCTCCCACGTGGACCCCCGCTGAGGGGATGGTGGAGAGGGCCACCCAGGAGACAGTGCCCACAAGCCCAGTGGGGTGTAGCTACCACCAGATCTGAGGGAAGGCGGGAAGGGGCAGATCACAAAGGCAGCAAAAAGCATGGCACGAGCCAATCTCACCAAAAGAATCACCTCCACGGACAGGTTTCGGGGCCTGAAATCCTCCCTGCTGTAAATGGATAACCCCTGACTGTCCTGTCAAACACGTGGGGCCACCCTCGGCCGGCGGCACCCGAAAGGGAGCTCACGCCTGCTCATTCAGTGAGCAGGGCCTTGGTGGGCACAGAGGTGGAGGCGGGGACGGGTAAAGTTCAGAGACCCTGACATGCGAGGGGTGCGGGTTCTAGGAAAAATGCAGGGGCGGGGGGGGGCAGCAACTTTGAAAAGGGGGAGGGAGGACAGGGTGTTGGGGGAGCTGGGTCTGTTAGAACCTGGGGCACTTCCAAGGCCCCTTTGAGCAGCCCAAGGGAAGGGAGGGAGGGGGTGGAAAGCTCTGATAGAAAAACTTTAAAGAGAAGTGGGGAGGACAGGAAGACAGGGGGGCACAGACAACAGAAGAAAGTGGGAGGTGGCAGGCAGCTCTGGCCTGGCCCGCAGTGGGCTGGCACTGCAGCCCCATCCCTACGAGTTCTATAGGACAAGCAGTGCCCACTCAAGGGCCCAGCCTGTTCACTGAGCCAAGGCTAGAAGGAGAAAGCTGCATGGACCCCTCACCAAGGGATGGGGGCCCTCTCTTCCTTCCCAAGTCCTCCCAGGGGAGACGCAGAAGCTCTGATAACCTTCACTGGGTAGAAGCCCAGTCTCCCAGACTTGGGCCCATGGGTGCTGAAAGGGAGGGTGCCTGGCGAGTCAAGACAGGAGCGGAGACGAAGCAACCCTGCCACGACCGGGGCCCTTGGAAATAAGCCCCAAGTTTGATGCAAAGACCCTTCCTCTAGGCCAACATGTTGCCTTCCCATGGTCATCACACACCTATCTCTCACTCAACACCATGGCGGCTAGAAGGCCATCCTAGCAACAAGTTACCATTTACCGAGGTCCTGCCAAGCACCAGACGCCCTGCTGAGGGTGGTCCCTGTGTCTCTTGCCAGCTCACGGGGGAAAGGCTGTGTCCCATTCACCTCCTAGTCCCTCATCTCTGGCGGAGGGTTGGAGCTCAGTAACTGTGGGGTGGGTGGAGGGAGGGAGAGAGAGAAGGAGAAAAGGAAGCAGAGATGGAAGGATGGAGATGGAGGGAAGGCAGGTGAAGGTGGGAAGGACAGAAAGAAGGAAGGAAAGAAGGAAGGAGGGAGGGAGGACAACAGGGCAGAGGGAGGGATGGAAATTGATGGAAGAAAGGAAAGGAATGAAGAAGGGAGGGAAGCGAGGTGGGAAGGAGGGAGGGAAGAGAGAAGCGAAGGTTCCGGCTCCTATGGAACGAAGGGCCAGCAAGGGAGGATGGAAGAAAAGAAGGGAAAGCTGGTTCAATTCCCCTCTCCAGGTCGGTGCTCTGTTACAGTGTGGCCCCTGGCGCACAGCGCCTTCAGGGACAGACCAGGGACCGGCCCTCCCAGGGCTCACTCAGAGGCCCTGTGGCAGGAGTCCTGCAGTCCTCTGAGGGCTCTGGGCAGTCTGGGGCAGATGGGAGCCAGATAAATTGCTTTCCTTCCAGGAAAGCATCAGGAAAGGATTCTGCAGCGGCGAGAAAGCCAGGTGGACTCCCTCAGCCCTCTGTGGGAGAAGCGTGTGGCCAGCGGGACACGTAAGTGGAGCTCTCTGGAGATAACACCTCAGCCCTTCTAGGATAGTGCCTCACAGTCCTGCTGTCCTGGAGGGAAGCCCAGAAGAGGGGCTCCAGCCTGTTCCCCAGCCTGCACTACCGTGGGGCCACAACTTCCCTGCCCGGTTCCAGTGCCTCTCCTAGCCCCGTGCTCAACACCCTCCAGGCCCACTAGGGGACAGGGACCCTGCCACCAGCCAAAATTGACTTGCACGTTCCATTCCCGAGCACTGAGTGATTCTCATTCTCCTCCTCTCAGAACTGTAAGGGATGACATTGGCCCCAAGTAACAGAGCTGTTGTTCCCAACAGGAAAGGAGTCCAGGTGAGAAGTGCTCCCTGGGGAAGAGGCTCAGGGACTTGGTCTCATTTAGCTGTCACCTGCCAAGTGTCTCCTGGGTGCCAGACTCCTGTCTGTGGGGAACTTCTATTTTAGTGAGCAGCTTCCAATGAAAGATGAATAAAAGCAAAATATAATGTTAGTGAATAATATGCTCGAAGAAGAAAATAAAGCCAGGGAAAATGACAGACATAAACAGAGATGGTTTGTGATAAGATGACCAGAGAGAGACCACTCTCACCAGTGACAACCAACAAGAAACAAACAAACAAGCAAAAAATCCTGGATAAATTGAGAGAATGAGCACAGTGAAAATCTGGGGAAGAACTCTATAAGCAAAACAAACGGCTGGTGCAAAGGCCCTGGGGTAGGAAGGAGATGGTGCATTCCAGGAGCAGCAAGATGTTCCATGTGCCCAGGACAACATGGATGGTAGTCAGGGAAATGGGAGAGGACTGGCATTTCTTCTCAGACATGGTACGAATTTTGGGTTTTATTCTGAGCCATTGACAGATTTTGAGCAAGGGAATAACGTGATGTGATTTACATTATAATAAGGACCACACTGGCTGCTTTGGGGAAACAGACCAGAAGGGCTGGCAGTGGAGCTCCCTATGAGACCAGTGAGGAGGCTGCCACGGTTGTCCAGGTGAGAGACGGTGCTGGCTTGAGGTGGGGTGGGAGCCACGATGATGGCGGGAAGCAAGTAGATTCAGGATGCATTTCATAGAGAGCCAAAGAGACTTGCTGAGTAGACACGGGGAAGAAGAGGGACCTGGCATCATCCTATGCTCATCAAGGCCAGGGACTCTGATGACACAGGGCACCCACTCCCAAACCAGCCCTCGCCAAGGGCTCCTGTGCAGTAAGCATGTGTTTCTGATGCTTTGACATCTGGGACCTTACTGGCCCTGTAGCGACTGCCCCTCCCAGGACTAGCCAATCCCTAAAGAGAGCAAATGACCCTTCTGGGAGCATATCTCTCACAGGCAAAACCACCGACCACAGCCCACGCCCCCTCCTTTACCAGGCTTTCCCACACTGGGGGACTATCCCCTGCCCTAATCATCCCAGGGTCAGATATCAGACAACCAGAGAGAGTCCCTCTACCTTAGAGCCTACCGAAATGATCCAAACTAGCCAGTCCCACCTCTGGCCACCCTCCCTGCCAAGCCCTTCCTTCAGCACCATAAGGGTTCATGTTCACGTTTTCCCCTGGCTCCCTGTCTCCAGACTGGTCCTGCTGCTTCCTTGAGCAGTCCCTCACGGCCTGGGGCACCCCTCCTCTTAGGAACTGTGAGTAACAAACAAGTCTTCCCAAAGGCATGCCTCTCCTGATCCCTTGGCCTCACCAAACTCTCAGCATCACCTTGCTTGTCTGCCTGCTGAGGAACAGTCTCCCCTTCTAACATCTGCCAGAAGAGGGGCTTGAGGGGCTGTGACTCATCGGCCACAAAGTGTCTCGAAGCAGAGAAGGAGCACTCGGGATTCCGCAAGTTCTCTCTTCCATCCCCATCAGCACGCCGCCCAGGCTCCTAGCACTGACCCACTACAGCCAGTCCCGCAGACACAGGGCTAGCCCTGGGGTGGGCGTGTGTGCTGCGTGTGTGGCACACACATATGGGGGGGCTGTCACCCCATCGCAGAGCCCCGCATCATAGGATGCAGGCTATCTGTCACATGGGATGCTACAAATATTCTAACACAGAGTGCGTTGGGCTACCCAGACATGCATCCAAGAGAAGCCTCTTCTTTCATTTTAAAACAAAGGTAACTTTGATGCAGGAGCTATCTGATACCTGTTCGATCTAAACGCTTTCAGGATTCACAGATATCAGATGCTCACAGGAACCTGAGACTCCGCGGTATCAGCCCAAGCGCTGGGATGATGAAAGTGGAGCGGGGAGGCTTCTTCCCGTCAGCCTGTGCCCCGGTGCATGTATTTTTACATGCTTTAGCATGAAAAAAAGCCAAGATGCTCAGAGCCAATCAAATTACTTCCCTGTCTCTTTAATAAACAAATCCATGTGCACATTAACAGTGTTGAAAATTCAATTTAAACTCTTTGTCTGTTGCTGCTTACTCTAAAGATGGTCTTTCTTAAACAACAGAACACCAAGGAGTCGTTAGTGCTCTCTCTTCATTACTTCAAAAAACCAATCATTAGACACCAGAGTATATACGTAATTAGAAAATCACTTCCTTTGCAATCCAAGCTAAGTAGTTTACATACTGTAATTACAGGGACAAAATCAATTTTTAATCATTTCCCTGATTGGGCTCATCAGCTCTGTGGGAACATTGTAACCTGCTTGTTGTGCAAAAGCAACATCTGGGCTAAAACAATTACCCTTTGTTTGCTACAATATTCCTTAAATCTTTTTGCTTGCATAAAAAAAAATGAAAACACGAAGACACGATATCTGGATGTCTTTTTGTCCTTGATCAACATATATCCGAAAGTTCTTCTTGTGACGTGGGTTTAATGTTGCCCGGAATTTACGGTTTAACAGTACACATCCAAGGAATGTATTTTTTCAGTGAGATAAAAGTATCTGATTGTTTTAAAGATCCATTCAGCTGCCTAATTGTTCCATAGCTAACACATGGTATTCAAACAACCCACACATTACAAAAGCTCATCTGGGTAATCATGGGTAACTATTATTGCGATGGTTTACACTTTTCTAATACAAATGAATGGATTTTATCAAAATTTAAAAAAAAAACTAAAAAGCTGAGTATGTGTGAAAAATAGTTGGTATGAATTGGCAAGGCGAGGCTAAGCATTTTGTTCTCTTAATAGGAAATGACCTCATTTACACTGGAGTAATAATTAGTACTGCTTCACTGACAGTTAAGAAAAAAAACTTTCCCAGTATAATAAGGCAGCATCTCCTTTGTTAGGAGATCTACATTGATTATTAACCCTTGCCAAGAAATTCCAAGTTTAACTCTACGTTCCACTGGGCTCACACTTGCTGGCCAAAGAGAGAAATAGTTGTTTTGGAACCCGTTGCCTCTCACCCTGATTTCCCAAGTTTTGCATCGGAGCTTTTCAGCGACAATCTGAAACACTTGGTGTCCCCTTTGAAGACACATGGAAAGCACCCCCCACCCTCCCCCAAAGCCACAAGAGCCCCCCCCCACAGTGGGCCCTGGCACTCCCCCGGTGGCCCTGGTCCCCCCTGTCCTTTTGAAGTTTATTGGCTTTGATTTTTGCTTGCAAGTCCCCCAACCTACAATTAATTCATAGTCAAAACAGCCCTGAGAAGGAGAAAAGAAGAGGGAAAGTGAAGGCGGAGGGAAATGATTCCTGCTGGTCTCTCAGGCCGAGCAGAGGGTGCAGGATGGAGACAGGAAGACACGAGCCACTAAAGACATGGAGTTCAAGAAACCGCCGGAGTTTATGCACACACACACACACACACACACACACGCCCCACTTCTGAAGGGATCCGTTCGCTGACCTAACCGTTGCTGAACTCAGGAAGAACGTCAGCTCCCATCTACCGAGCCCTCACTGCATGCCGACCAGAGCCCTACATCCTGACCCACATTGCTCCAACCCAGGGAGGACATTGCTGCCAGCACGGTCATTTATGGATGGGAAACTGAGGCACCCTCTATGCAGGAACTGGCCCAAGGTAAAGAGCAGGTAAGTGGGGGAGCCAGGGTCTGAATCCCTGATTCCGTGACACATGCAGCGTTTCCCAGCACCAGCAACACCTCCCGCCACACAGCCTCGCAGAGCCTGGTCTCTGGGGCAGCCATGCTTGCCCAGGGCCACTGATCAGAGACATCCAACAGCCCTCCTGTCTGTGTCCTCAGGAACACGACTCTGCACATGGGGTCCCACAGCTCATCCCGAGATGGGGAATTCTGACCCACCCTGTAGGCCAGTGTTCTTAGGGTAAGAAACACAGACCAGATGCGCATGTCTCCTACAAGGCTCAAAACCTGTGTCACTGGGCACAGGTCCGGAAGGGGTACCCCCGCCCTGCCCAGAAGCTGTTTTCTCTGAGAGTCAAGGCCTGGCAGCCTCTCCCGATGTCTTTGCCCAACCTGGCCCTGTCTCACCCCGTCCAGGGCAATGCAGGTCCCATATCAGCCCAAGACTCCATGGGCTGGCACATCTGAGACCACGTTGGCCCCCAGAGAGGCAATAATGCAAAGAAGAAAAAAAGAAAAAAATTCCCAAACTGAAAATGCTTTAGGCTATACTGTATCCATGCACGTATTAAAAATATTTATCCCCCTACAGAAAACACTTCCTAGCATCATCAAATCATATGGTGTCTACGAAATAGCTTATCTTGAAGAAGAAAGGGAAATAATTGGAAAGCACAAAGTGCCTGTTTTCTTTTTAATCTGTACTCACTGCAGGTACTGTTGCCGTTCGGGTATCCTGTTTGGCAAACACTGCTGGATTATCCAGCCACCACACAAAGTTGCCCCATCCAATCTGATAGGCACCGACCGCATGTGTTTACTGAGCACTTGCAAAGTGCCAGCACAGACTGGGATGATCTGCAGGCTTAAAACACACATCATATCTGGAAGAGTGTAAAATGTTTCATTTATAGTTTTGATACTTTTTAACCTGTTGACATGATAATATTCTGGATATACTAAAGATAGAGTCTTAGAATCAATTTTACCTGCTCCCTTTTAACCCTTTTTAATGTGGCTACTAGAAATCTAAAACTGTATGCGTGGTTCGCATTAGTGGCTTCCACTGTGTTTATCTCGTATAGCGCCCAGTGAGGGCTCAGCAAAACAGTGGGCCATTTTGACAGCCAGATGTAGACATAAGAAAGTCACTTGATCCTGGGTGGCTCAGTAGGTTAAGCCTCTGCCTTTGGCTCAGGTCATGAATTCAGGGTCCTGGGATTGAGCCCCACATCGGGCTCTCTGCTCAGCAGGGAGCCTGCTTCCTCCACTCTCTCTGCCTGCCTCTCTGCCTGCTTGTGATTTCTGTCTGTCAAATAAATAAATAAACTTAAAAAAAAAAAGAAAGTCGCTTGTTTTCTGAAGCAGGTTGTTAGAGAAACTGTATTCTTGTCAATACCGCGACATATGGGTTCTGGAGATCTGGAGATCTGGAGATCTCTGAAGTCAAAGGGGAAGTTGTCCAAGTTTCAACTGAACCACTATGGGCTCTCCTCCACAGGTGGTGCTTTTTTTTTTTTTTTAAAGATTTTATTTATTTATTTGACAGATAGAGATCACAAGTAGGCAGAGAGGCAGGCAGAGAAAGAGGAGAAAGCAGGCTCCGTGCTGAGCAGAGAGCCCGATGCGGGGCTTGATCCCAGCACCCTGGGATCAGGACCTGAGCTGAAGGCAGAGGCTTTAACCCACTGAGCCACCCAGGCACCCCCAGGTGGTGCTTTTTTTTTCAATGCATTTATTTTTACCTGTACACAACTGATTATTCAAGTAATAATATGCTCCCTTCTAGAAAATCTAGAACATACAAGATATTACAAAGAAAATAACAACAATCCATAGTTCTAATCAGCTGGTGTGAATGCATTGATATTTTGGCACATTTCTTCTATTCTTCTGTGTGTGCATGTGTGTGTGCTTGCATATATATGTGAGTTTTATAAACACAGCTGAGAATGCATTGCATGTGCATCTCTGATTTCGCATGTCCTAAAACCTCAAATCTGAAACATAAGTAGGTGCCACTGGGCCATATGAGAACAGAGGCCACTGGCCGAGGTGGCTGGGAGTTCCACACATATTACAAAGAGAGAGCATTAAGAGAAGGAAAGGATAAGGCACATGGTGGGAGGAAATCTTAGCTAACAACATATCTGATGAAGAACCGGTGTCCAAAATAAAGAAAGAACTCTTAAAACTCAACAATAAGAAACAAACAGCCCCATTAAAAAGGGCCAAAAGTCTAGATGCCTCATCAAGGGAGATCTACAGATGGCAAGTAAGCACGTGAGAAGCTCGCGCTCAACATCGTGCGGCTTTAAGGGGATGCAAATGCAAGCAATAATGAGACACCACGACACACCTATTAAAATGACTGAGATCCCAAACACAGACCCCAAATGCTGGCAAAGACACGGAACAACAGGAACTCTCGTTCGTGGCTGGTGGGAATGCAAAATGGCACAGCCATCTCGGAAGACAGTTTGGCAGTTCCTTACAAAACTAAACACACTCTTCCCATCAACCCAGTAATCGTGCTCTTTGGTATTTACCCAGAAGAGGTGAAAACTTACATCCACACAAAAACCTGCACACAGATGTTTATAGCAGCTTTATTCACGATTGCCAAAACATGGAAGCAACCAAGACTTCTCTCCATAGCAGAATGGATAAACTGTGGCACCCCCAGACAATAAAATAGTACCCAACAATAGAAAGAAATGAGCCATCGAGCCATGAAACGACATGACAGAACCATAAATACATATTACTGAGTGAAAGAAGCCAATCTTAAAAGACTACATCCTGTGCGATTCCAACTCTGTGACATTCTAGAAGAGGCAAAACAAAGGAGACAGTTAAAAAAAAAATCTGTGATTGCCAAGAGGCGAGGGGGAAGGAGGGATGAATGGGGGGGGTACGGGGGATTTTTAGGACGGCGAAACTATTTGGTACAAAACGAGAGCGGTGGGTACATGTCATTGTACGTTTGCCCAGACCCATAGAACGTACAACACCAAAAGTGATCTTTCAATGTAAACAGTGGACTTTAGTTAATAATAATGTAGGAATGCAGGCCTATCAATTAGAACTAAGGTACTGCGCTAACATAAACGTTAATAACAGGGGAAATGTAGGTGGGGAGATACACTCTATTTTTCTACATATCTAAAACTACTCTAAAAAAAATCCTATTGCTTTAAAAAAGAACACAGGTAACAGGGAAGGAGCAGCTTGGAAGCCTAGTGAGCCTCTCTCCCTGAGCCAGAGTATTTCCACTCCTGCAGATCAGGAAATCTCTCTAGTGTTTAGAGACAAGGATTCCCGCGGAAGCCCTCTGGCCTCTCTTTCTCCAACGACTCGATATCTAAACACCTCTCAGGGAGTTTACGCGGGCTGTTCTTCAAAAAGCGCGCTTGGACTCAGCAGAGATCCCGACGGCTGGGGACCCCACTCAGCCCCTTCCTTCCCTCTGTGCACTTTGTGTTCTTTGTTGTTCTTATCGATTCATCTCACAAAGTGACCTACCACGGGACTCCAGAGCACAGTCCAGGTCGGCAGGCCCGCACCTGCTTCTCAGGGCACAGCCCCTCCCTGGCAGGGGAAAGGACCTCCCCAAACTATTTCCACTCCTCCAGCTGGATATTCCTGCAAAGCCCCATCCCTGGTTCTCCCGACTCCAACAGAGAAACCCCAGTGCCTCAGAGAGTACTGGGACATGGGTGCAAAGTGGACATAAGCCTCGTCCCCAGCAGGAATGTGGGGGCTGAGAATGTTCCGGGGATCGTGGTGGTGTCTTCATTTTTCTCTCTGGGAATACGGTGCCATCAAAATGCTGCTGTCCCCCTGAACGGTCACCTCTAAACCCATATGAAGTTTGGCTCTCCAGGTCTTCTGGAGAAGGCCAGGAAGAGTCAAGGGTGGACTGATCTAGAGGTCAAGTAAAAATATTTCACACTGTCTTCCTGCGATTCCTAACAAGAAGCAACAGTAACTGGCGAACCATGACTCCCTCAAGCATCCCCTACTCTACAACAAGGAAGGAAAGAAGTAATGAAGGAAGGAAGGAAAGAAGGAAAAGAAAGAAAGAAAAGCAAAGATGACAAATGAAATATAATAGGGAAAATCTTCAGGAAAATGCATTCTGAGGGCAGAACCCACTGGAGAGCATACAAACAGAGGCCCCCAGACAGAGAGGCCCCCAGAAAGTCTGGCCTGTTCAGCAGCCAAATGCAGGTTTCCCCGTTTGTCTCATGGTCAAGTTCCTACTCCAGAAAATGCAAACCTAACAACTGACAGAAAAGGAAAAAAAAAAAAAAAAAAAGTCCTTTCCCTCTCATCTTCCAAGATTTTCCATTTTGGTAAAGATCTTATAAACATTCTTAGAAAGAGTATATTCTCCCTCCTCTGCCCACAGGTAACAAGGGATGGCAGATGTTTCAGAAACAGCACATTATAAAAAAAAAAAAAAATCCAATGTCACTAAAACCAGGATGGAAAATGTTTTATACATTAACAAACATTGTAATGAATTTGCACAACCCTAACCGACTGTATACCCAGCATAATGAAACGGTCTCCATCCTTTCAAATGAAAAATTACGTATGCTAGCGCATTGCTTTAGAAAAGCATTGTTCTTAAAAAAAAAAAAAAAAAAACCTGCATTTTTCCCAGCTACCATGTAATTTGTGAGATGCATTTTTAAATGTTCTGCTGCAACAGCAGCGGCTGCATCAGTCAGATGATACCGAGAGATAATTCACCAAACCGTCACATGATCTTCCATCACTCCAAAAGACGCGAATATATTGCCACAAGCTTTGGGAATAATGGGTGCACCTGTTTACGGTGTCACCTCTGTTTGCTAATTGTCTCCTTGAGCTACATTTTACTTCTAATGCATTTATTTTTGACAGGCAGTGTCTATTTAGAAATCACATTACTTCAAGTGCAATTGTTCTTTTGTCTATCAAGTAAATGAAGTGTTGTTATACAGATTTCAGGTTCTGATTAGTAAAGTATCAGAGCCCCAAAAAGGTCAATCAGTTATTTACCTGAGGTAATAGAAGGATGACAGACATCTTGAATATTCTCCAGCTCATGCTATAGGCAATTTTGTTATAATTACTCAACTCAGGGTAACTTAAATATATATTTCTGGGGTTGGGAGGCTTACAAGGCACTCTCAGAGCCCCCGTCGAGAGACCCGCGTCCATGCAGAGCGGTAAAACAGTTGGGTCTTGTGCTTACATGCCTGGGTGTCCCCCAGATCAAATATGCAGTCCCCGGAAATGCCAACAAGTGTGGCCAAAGGAGCGTGTGCGTTGGGTGTGCGAACGTATCTGTTGGCTTCGATGAATTCTTCCATTAAAATAGATATCTTCAAATCATTTGACTCTTCAGGTCTCATGTGATTAGTTCGCTCAGATCAATACAAAGGTAATTACAAATGGAAACCAAAAAAGCTGGTAACAACTGTGGAAAAAGAAACAGAACAGTCTGTGAACTAGCCAGAACTGACTAGAACCAGGATCGCCTTGGACGTACCCTCCAGAGCCACACGGAGCCAGCTGCCTTCATGACGGCCATGTGAAGGCCACGCCACCGGATATGGGCCAGTGGCGCCTTTGTCTGCCCGAGGAGAGGCGGGCCACCAACTTCCCATGAGCACAACTGAGAAACATCAACGTGCATGGGTTCAAGAACCAGAAGACATTCCTGCCTGAAGGAAGAATGTTACCCAAGTGCAGACTTGTTTCCTGGTGCTCAGCTCCAAAAGTCCACACCCCAAGGACCCTCGAATTATTCCTATAGGGTCATCCCCACCTGACTTCCCGCCTCAACAGCAGTCCCCACCATGCATCACAGAGACAGTTCTATCTTTAGGAGTCAACTCGTCTCTTACATGATCGTCTACAATTTATTTTTTATTCCTCCTGATCTCTCCAACCATGAATCGTAGGATTCCCTCTGCCTCCCTGCCTGTGCTTACCCTCCTCCTTGTCTGACCCCATTAAATTATCCCCAGTGTGGCCTCTAGCCGAGCACCTCGCCAGTGGCCACTGTCCCCACCAGGCCTCTCACTGAGTCACGAAGCTCGACGTGCCCCTGTTCCCGGCACCCCGCCTCGTAGAGGGCTGTGCAAGGTGGCCACCCCGGGCAGGCGTACCGGCTTCGGGAGAATTCCAGAGACCGCCGCCACTCGATACACTTGCCAAAAGAGAGAGACACGAAAAGCCACGCTCGCCTTAAGTCACAGTCTAAATTGGCTCCCTGGGGCATTCCCTACCTTGTTCACTAAAGACTGTGTGTGTTTCCTCAGTGTTTAGCATATGCTACGTAACCTGAGCAAGACTTGCATTGTTTCACTAGTTGTTTTTCCAAAGTGTTTTCCCATCAGGACCATAATTATATGCAAACTACTCAGAACCATCCGCAAACATGTTTTAAGTGTTCGCTAGGATTTTTCTGCCACCTAAACCCAGGAAAAAGGGGAAGTCACAGGAATGCTTTCTTGGGGCCCCCCTCCGGGGCCAGGGAGATGGGGGTGTCCTAATGCACAGAACCACAGACTATCCTCAGGAAGCAAAACCTCCGCGACATTTTCTCCTGGAGCAACGAGGAATGTCCTCTTCATTCGGCAATTTATTTCAACTCTAAGTACTCTAATCATGGCAAGTACTTTTTGCTTTTTAAACAGCCTGCTTGTTTTCACAGGTCAAGAGCATAAATAAAACAGTCAAGTTGGAAACTTGGAAAGCTCGTTTGCAGGAGAAGGAAGTCGTTATAGACCGTCCATTTGCTCAGACACCAGGCAGCTCTCAGGAGGCAGCTTAGCCGTGTGTGAAAGCCAGACCCCTCCGTGGCCAGAACTTCCTGGGAGGGTCAGCGAGCACCCTGTCCTCTCGTCTCGGGGGAATTCCTCTTGCGGGAAGACCGAGAAATTGCCAGAATGGTGCGGGGTCTATACTGTAAGGGTCTAACACAAATTAACCTCCAAGCCAAGGATTGGATCATGGCAGGCTGAGCGGTGGACTGGTACCAGGGTCTGCAGATGCGTAGCCAAGCTGTGCCTGGGTCCCCTGAAGTGGGAGGGATCCTGAAACGCTAGCCATGAAATTTAATCCTGTCACCACTAAAGGGGCTCCTGATGAATGAAGTTAAGAGACTACCAATTGCAATACAGGATCCAAACCCTAGTAGATCATTTCTCAATTGCACAGAATCTCAGGAAAATGAGATACCTTGAAGCCAATATATCTGGGATGGTTAATATCTACACACAAGGAAGAAGGAAGGAAGGAAGAAGGAAGGAAGGAAAGAAGAAAGGGAGGGGGGAGGGGGAAGGAAGGAAGAAAAGAAGGAGGGAAAGGAAAAATCACCATCCATTTTTCCAGATAAGACATCACATAAGTGTGCCTACTACGAAGAATGGAGATTGTAACCAAATAAACTGTATTCAGTTGTAGATCTCACACACACACACACACACACACACACGCACGCACACACACTCACAGGATTACTGATGAGGCTGATGAAGAAAACAAGACTCACACATGCAGCCCCATTAAAAACTCACTGTCAGTACCAGGGCCACTGGAGCAGATAGGACTAGAGTTAAGGGTCTATTGGAGGAAAAAATTCTGGGACAGCTTCAAGATCTGGTGATTCTCTCCTGTGTCCGAATGCAGACAGAGTGTCACGGTCTATCTGGGGCAAACCCCACAGAGGACAGGACTGATGCCAGAGAGAGAGTGGGTCCCTGCTCCCACCCTGCCAGGCTGAGGAGAGACACAAAGGGCAGAGTGGATGGCAGCTGAAGACCACAATCAGCCACCAGACCACATTTTTATTGCTACCTCTGCTTCTATTTTTTTTCTTTATTCTGCATGTGCGAGAAGCGTCCCCACCCCCTCCCTTTCTTTTTATCAAACATTCCTAATGTAGTGATAAAATGAGGAAGAATGAAAGATTATTATAAAACAGGACTTTTATGGCTGACGTCTATGGAACAGTCACACTGTTACATATATTTTCTCTAAGTAATCAGGAATGTATTGGTATTTTGAAATTATGTATCTCTAATAACACAAAAGTACTTAAGAACAGAAATAGACAGTAATGGAAAATGCAGTCAACTGTTGACAACATATAGAATTTCTGAAAATAATTTGCAGAGAACAGCACAGCAGATGAGTCAAAATTTTCACAAAAATATTTCTTGCCTCCGATAGTCCAATGTAATTCATTTTCTATCTCTGTTCATTAATCATTGTTAAAATTAGTGATCCATTTCTTCCACTCTGCCATCTGCACTCAGCTTCGTAACAAACATGACACCTTCCTGCATAATAAAACCTGACAACTACTAGGATGCATTTCCAAATAGCTTTCTGCATATTTGCACCTCTATAACGGATTCCGTTGTCAGACAAAAGTGGATTATTTAACCAGAGTTCTTTCTTTATCAATTCCGAACACAGATGTGTGTGAGTGTGTGTGTGTGTGTGTGTGTGCGCTAAAATATGATCAAGAAAAATCCGTTAATTTTAATTAAAATGAACTTGTCCTGCCTTGAGTAGAACGTATTTTTAAATCCAGGTGTTCCAGCCAAGATCGCTCACCAGAAGCACGGCTGGGAGTATTATGCTGGATATATGAAGTTTACGTAAATAATTTGTGGCTCCGTCTTCTAAACTTTTCTAATAAAAATGATCTTGACATTCCAACCTCCTAAAAAAAATGTCATTTTAATATCCTGCTTTATTTTGTTTTCAGTCTTTGATCACAGAATTTCAAATAAATACTTTTAGGAAAAGACAAAACAATCAAGGAGCAGGGAGATACAGACGAGAACACCGATGAATAATTAAACACATGCCAAGCATTCCCTTGGGGAAGCCACCACTGGGTCCAAACCTCGGGGAAGCTTCTTGGTGCTCCTGGATGGCATGCCATGTGGTGCCAATCAGCCTGACGGTGATGAGGGCAGGGAAGAGGAGCGACACACGGGGACCTCGTCTTTGCCCTTTGACAGAGCAGCCACCGCAGAAGAAAACGGGTGCTCCCTTGAATGGCAGAGCTCCCCACAACCAGCCTGGACGGAGTGGGGGTAAGAAGGTGATACCAGGTGGGGACAAAGTAAACAAAGACAACCCAGATGCCTTCACTCTCTCTGCTCACTCGCTGCTCCTCCTCTGAATATGGGAGCCCTAACGGGGGGCTCCCAAGTCCTGGGGAAACACATTACCAAGCAATTCGGCTTCTTCCTGCATTCATCCCCCAGCCCCTGCCCAGCTCCGTGCCAGGGAAGGATGGGGGGTGGCGGGGTTTTGGTGTACGAAGGCGTCTTGGCACTGTATTCGCCCCAGAGTGGCTCACCACGTGGCAGGAGAGATAAGATGTGTGCCCAGGTCTCCAAACCAGGACAATGGCAGCTACCATGACCAGGGAGGACAACACAGGGCAACTTCATCCTAACCAGCCACAGGTGGGGACTGGACAAATGCCAGGGCGGGGCGGGGCGGGGGTGGGTAGGGAGATATTGCAGCGACAGAGTGGCGGCCACGCAGATCAAGACATCAATATGTAAAGTCAAAGGGGAATACGACCTGGCAGAGGCCCGTGGTGGACGGCACCGGGGCACTGGGGGGAATGTTTCTGCTGGACTGAGCTGCAGGGCTGGAGCGGGCAGTCTTGCCTCTGAGGGACGGACGCACAGTCCGGGCACAAGGGGGACGAAGAAGGCACAGACAACCAGTTGCAGGCAAAGTCAAACACAGCCACACTCAGAACACTCAGCCTTACAATAAACAGCACTTGTCTGTCTCTCTGTCTCTGTCTCTGTCTCTCTCTATCTCTCTCTCACACACACACACACACACACACACACACACATGCATGCACACACAAGCCTATTGACAGACCAGAACTTTTTATTTAATCCCTTTGGTTTATCTTCCTCTGTCCTCACAGCCTGGTGTGGAGCTTGGAGCGGATCCCCTAACTAAGCCTGATTAGAATGAGAACAGTCAAAAGACAAACTTTGCAAAAATCAAGGTTTAAAATAGAAATCGCAAGTGACCCTCAGCTGCACTGCTGCTGGCTGGGACAGGGACAATAGCGACTCTTTTGTTAAACTTTCCTGGGAGACGTGCTCACCAGACTGGGGTGGGTGTGAGCGTCTGTCTGTCTCCTACAGGAGAGAGTGGGAGCGAGGTTCTAAAATAGCCATGGCTTAAAAAAATTAATCATAAATTACCATTCACCCCTTAGCAGCCAAAATGTCTGTGGATTCATTTAACATATACAAAAATCCAAAGCTGTCTTATAAATATTTCAGAAGTGGAAACCTCCCATTTCGTCCCTGGCCCCGAACACTAACACACACACACACATGCAGGGGGGCGGGGGGCGCAGGGGAGGGGCAGGGAGGGTGTGAATCCCACTCCCCCAGGCCTTGTCTTCCAGCCACCCGGTTCCTCCAGCCTGGAGTTCCCTCTTCCCTTCACAGGCCTACATCCTGACACATTCAATTTCAGGTTATCAGCACATCTGAATTATAGAATACTGATGGGGATAGAGGGCAGGCCTCTCTGGGCTGATTAGCACCATTTAAGAAAGCTTTCGCCAGCCGGCTTCATTGGCTGGGAGCGCCACCATGGTGGGTGGCCTTTCTGGATTAGAAGTCAACACGGAGCTGTCTCATTTGAATTAAATATGGACAAAAAGAAAGATCTGATTATGCTTGTTCATAGCTAACCTTTCAAGTTCACCAGGCTGCCAAACTGGGAAGTGAAAACTGAAAGTTTCTTTCCTGGGTTTCTGGATGGTTGGGTATTATTATTTTTTTTTTTTCTTGCAGTTTGTCAGTGAGTCTGAATTGTGTGTGTGTGTGTGTGTGTGTGTGTGTGCGAGTGAATTTCTGCCTAGCCCACTCAGAGAGTTTCTTTCTAGAAAGATGCCTCGGTAAGGATTCGGAGAAAAGCTTTTAAGTTAGTTAAGAGACAGACAACAATGGAAAGTCAAAGTCTGATTTTAATCTATAAATATATGAAAATAAACACACACACACACACACACACTGACACACACAAATTTGGCTAGAGGAGACTTCTTGCAACAGAGTGAGTAGCTGAAAATTTGATTAGCACAAATAAATTTCTGACATGGGGCTGAGTGGCCCAGTGATTCAGAAAAGACCTAAACGTACAGAAAACTGGAATCACTGAGTTGAAAATAATACCCTCATTCATGGTAGCATTTACCTTTATATCTTCACTTTCACAGATACGCACACACCCCATTATTTTTAATTCCCCTCCTTCCTCAGCGTGGGTGACTCCCTCAACACCGAGTTAATAAAAGGAGTGGGGAGTCTCGGGGAGTTCCAGAGGGCCCCCTGCCTCCGGCTCCGTGGGAGCTGGTTCCAGAGCCTGGGTGATGGCCAGGGACAGGCACCAGCTGGGGTTCGGTCCCAGGCCAGGCTCTGGGACAGGAAAGGGACGCCATTCAGGCCTTCTGAAATAACGATGCTAGGATCCACCTCCGAACCAGACTCGGGTTCCATTCCGTTCAGTTTAACATACATTGCTTGAGCACCTGCTGTGTGCCACTCACAATGTTACAACCTGAGTTTTCACAAAGGAAATGCTACGTGCTGTCCACACGCAGCCCTCCTCCCCATCTCCTCCTTCCCCTGCCCTGCTCGACTGTCTCTGGGCCACCAGGATGTCCTCCCATGTACCCGTCCACATCGTGGGGTTCACGGTCTTCCTACTTGCCTACTGCTCATCCTCCCGGGAGTCCTCCCCATGATGTCTCAAATACTGAATTAACCAGCCCCAGCCAGCCGTCTGCACACAGAAAAGGGGGCCGGGCATGAGCACCGCAAAGTCAGGGCAGGCAGCCCCCCAGGCGTGGGCCTGATTCTCCTCACAACCCCTCTGAGCACCCCCCACAGCGAGACACGTCCAGTCCCCGGCCACACGGCTTCTCCAAGTCTGCAACCCCGGACAGCGCAGGGCTGGCAAAGGAGCACCCGAGTCCCTGCAACTCGTTCTCACACAGCCCTGACACGTAAACACAAAACACAGCCTCAAGCAAGGCACCCAGAAGGATGCCCCTGGTGCCCCCCAAGTCAACGCGAGTCCTCTACTTTGACCCCACGTCTGCCCCAAGTTACCCCACACAAGTGTTGCTGTCATCGTGAACCTTCAGGAAAACTCGGTGGCACCGTTTGATGACTGCCCCCTTCCCGCAGGACCTGAGTCCTGGGCAGCCACAGCAGAAGAGAAGCAGCCAGGCTCAGCCCTCTCCTCCCTCGGGGGTCTCTGTGCAGAAGGAGGGGCGCTGGGCTCCGCGTTCTTATTCGTCTGTTCTGGGTTGACGGTGTTTTCCTTTTATGAAACACCCCTGTCGTCACCTCAACCAAACCCCCGTTTCTGAAAGGGGTGAACTACATTTCTCATTGCTAGCTTTGAACCTGCAGACCTCCCACGGTGCCAGTAATTGCATTGCAGACCAGACGCAGAAGTGCACCCACAAGCAGCACGGAACATGAGGGGTGGGCGGGGCTCCTAGCAATAAAACAGGCACCCAGGATGCTCCTGGCAAGCACCTGCCTCCCGGAGACCCAGGCCTGGGGGGGGGGGCAGGGAGAGGGGGGAGGGGAGAGGGGCGGCCCTAGGGTGCAGCGTGCCCTTGCCCCCTCTGCTCCCGGGAGCTGTCCCCCATGCGGCAGTCATCCACATGCCACCTTCATCACTTCTGCCATCACTCCCACCACCTGGACCGCATTTGACTGAACACTTTTCTTTAAATTAACTTTAAATCAACTCACTTTTTTTTTTTTAAACTTAGCCTCACCTTAAGCAATAACATCTGCGAGTTCACAGCTAGGCTGTGCTAGTTATATTTTTCTAATAGGTCTTAAAATACCCAACTGTTAAAATTTTAAATCTATGTACCAGCTAAAATAGTCTCATGTAGCGCAAAGCCACATTTGGAGAGGCCTCAAGAAGCAGAGCCTGACGAGGGGGTAGATGGAAGGGCCGGAAGTTTGAGAGTCGAGAGCATGTGGGTTCTGTCTCCCACCTGTCTGAGAGCTGGGCTGGCTGCTGGGCACAGAGGGCGGGGCTGCCAGAGGCTACGCCCCCTCCCTCGGGAGCCTGGGACCTCAAAGTCCACTAGAGACCTTGCCTTAAGCATGGCCCGGCTGGTGGCTGGGACGTCAATGCCTAACAGAAAGCCCTCCCCCAGTCACTTTCCAGCCTCGAGAAGGAAAGGAGCAATAGTGAGTATCCAGTGAACTTCATTTGCAATCTACCTAGACCCAGCACCAAGGGTTTATCTTCACTGGGAAGAAAGCTCTCCCTGAGAAACGCAAGCAACCCAGGTGACAGGTGCCGTTGGCCTCGTGCTTGGACCACCAGCCCCCTCCTCCCAGCACCTCACGATGACCACACCACTGGGACTTCCATCCAAAAACATGCTCCACAACTGGGAGGCAGCATCCTCTCTCCCCAGCCAGCAATGTCCATTTGACAAATCTGTCAAATTGTCAAAGACAATTTGAGTGACTCCATGAAATGTCTTTCCCGGACACGAGTGATGACCGGCCTGGACAGGGGACACCCATCAGGAAAGTCCACAAGCAGATGCTTTGCACTGATGAGCGGCAGTGAGGTTGAATGGAATTCTTCGGAATTCACATCTAAAATAAATGTATTCGAGACATCTGAGTCACCAGTACGTGATCAATACTCTTAGTGCTCAAGAGGCAAACTTCTTTTTTAAAGATTTTATTTATTTGAGAGAGAGAGAGAGAGCATGTGCATAAGTGGGGGCAGAGGGAGAGGGAGAAGCAGACTCCCCACGGAGAGAGGAGCCTGATGCGGGACTCGATCTCGTGGATTCTGAGATCACGACCGGAGCCGAAGGCAAACGCTTACCCAACTGAGCCACCCAGGAGCCCCTAAGCTGGCAAACTTCTGAAAGAAATCCCAGTAAGTAAACTCTAAAAAAAATAAAGGTGTAAAGGATCTCATGACCGTCATTTGGTCTTTTGTATTTTATTTGAACCAAACAATCCAACCAATAACATGGCTTCTTGGGTCTAAAGGCTCGTGGTGCTCAGACCTCCGCTGTATCCGAATGTCCTGGAAGATGTGAAAACGCAGATGGCGGGACCCCACCCACAATGTTGCTGATGCCACGAGGCCTGAGAATCTGCATTTTTTACAAGTTCCCAGGTGAGGTCAGTGCTGTTGGTCCAGGACCACCCTTGGAGAATTACTGCCCTAGGCAGCCTCAGCCCCTGCTGCAGCATCGTTTCTGTAAGGGAAAGACTTCATCCCTGTTCCCCAATAGCTCACGTTGATGATCTGAAATTTTTGATCATCAGAAGAGAGTGAGGTCTTTTCTCTTTAAAGTGTAATCACCCATATATGAAAGCATCAGAATATAAATGATGCAGAAAAGCAAAGACGTCAGAAGCCTGTTCTTTTTCCAGGCAAAGTCACAACGACCATCACGACCATCACCACCAACACCAGCACCAGCACCACCTGCAAAAACTAAAATAAAATAAAGGACTTGGGTCCCAACAAGATTCTTGCAGACTTAACTCTCAGAAATATCATAGGTTTCAGGTAACTGGCTTGTCTTTAAGCAAATTACCAGGAACTTGTAATATTTTTAATGGTATACTTTTCCAGTATAATAGTAAAAAAAAAAAACATAACATTTTAAATTACTATAAATTATTTATGTACTAAAGACCCAGCAACATAAAAACATACATTTGTGAACCATTCATCTGTCAAATGGTGCCAGTCTGTTGAGAAGACCAGGGCTCTGATTGATGGAGAACGGTGATAAGGGACTTTTGATAACTCATCAAGTATGCTTCTCCTTTTTGCCCCCAGAGCTATTTTCAACTATATGGTAAACAAGAGTTTATATGGTAAACAAGAGAAAGACCCCTAGGAACAGCACAGGAGTACAGCAGCCCCTCTCCCCTCGGACAGTAACCCTCAGCATCCCGGCCTGAATCTGATCATCCGGGACACTCGCTTCTACGTCGGACTCACAGGAGGATGAAGCTGGTTTCAGTTTTAAAGTTCTAAAGTTTCAGAGGAGTCACTGGAAGTGGCCTAGAAGTGAGTCGGGTCTGTAGGTTAGGTGGCTGACCCCATAGTGTTTATCCTGTTTGCAGCCACCGGGGACGTTCCCGTGGCTGACGACTTCTGTGTAACCCCCAAAACGGCCCCTGGGGTTATTCTCCTGGAGTGCACCTACAAATGTGCACGCCCACAGAGCAGATGGGGAAGGAGGGTGGGGGTGGGAGGGAGAAGAGCCACGTTCCGTGGCAGGAAGGGCTTGTGGCCGCTGCCTCGGTTCTAAGGCAGTCTAAGGACGCTCGCTCTATGCCCAACCGCCACCAGGTCCAAAAGAACATTCTGGAAATGCCGTCCACCGGACTTCAGCGTTCTGAGCTCGAGTTGGAACAAAGAAGATATAAGCCCATTCGCTGACTCGGAGGGAGCCCCTCCTCCACGCAGATGGCAGATGGGTCTGCCCAGGAGTAGCACTGGCTAGCTGACCAGACCCTGGCTTCGGGTAAGCACCGTCCCTCCCCGACAGCCTCAGCCCCCATCCTGGGAGGCCCGCCAGCAACCGCGTCAGGGCCCGGGGTCCTCTCCAGCGCCATGCTGCTTGGTTTTCGGCTGTAAACAGTCAACCTAGAGCTGGTCAGCTGCTGGCCACATGGCGGTAATGAGCCCAAGAGCCCGGAGTTCACAATTATTTCAGATTTACTCTCTTCCTGATCTTTCATTTTATCAGCAAAACATCCTCTTGGCAATGGGTATTGAGCTCCAACTTCCACGAGGAGGCATGCAAGGAAGAGTCCGCAAAAGGCCTGGCGTAGGAAAGGAAAATACTCAGACCCCAGCCTTGACCTTGACCTTTTACTGTCTTTTAACATTAAACATTTGCCCCACCTTCGAAAAGATAAATGTGGCTTTTGATGACAGCCAATGTTATCTGAGGATTAAAATAGCCCTCTTGCAGTGCTCAACATTAAAGTCTTCCGCATTTGCAAAATTGCAGACAGATGCAGCTCAAGTACCTGCAAATAATCTGCCAAGACCAATTTCAAAAGGGAGATTTCAAAATATGTGGAAGTCATTAGGACATGTATTATTTTTGCAATGAAAAGGCACCAGGAGTGTCTCAAGGAGCAGATGGGTGCTACTTTGTTTATAAAAGATCAACAGAATATTCGGCGGTAAATGAAGACATATAAGCTATATGAAACAATTATGGTAAAATGGCGAACATTTCAAAGCTAATTGTAATGGTCTTTTAAGATCTGAATTCCTCATTTCTTACTGCATGCTAAAATATCATTTTAGTTTTGGGTCTTGATTGATATAATTACCAAAATGACAGAAAATTAAAGTAAATGCTGTCAGTTTTACTGTTGTAAATGTTGTCACTTTATCACTTGTTTACAGTGGCACCAATACTGATAAATGAATATTTTTCAACATGAATAAAAAATGTGACCTCCGTCTCCCGGAAATCTGCAAAAAGGACGGCCCCGCACGTTAAGAACCCAAGCAGACAGAGTGAACCTTCAAGTGCATTATCCCGGAATTCCAAATCGCCCCTCTCGCTTACACATGCCCAGCTTCAGAGAGCTCCTGTTGCTAATAAAAATCTCCACCGTATCACAGAGGAAAACCAGAGCCAGCAAACACTCGCCCGCACCCGGGTTTCTCTGTGTGTCTGTGTCGCCGCCCAAGCCGGCCCCGCGTTGAGCCCCTCTTCTGTTCTCCTGTTTTATATTGGTAATCATGTGAATTAGATAATTACTCATGGAAAATGTGATTAAACATACATCGCTATTGCCAATACCGAATCATGAAGAAAGGGCATTTCTGCGAATTGCTTTTAACATAAATAGCAAACTGGGCTCGTAAAAAATGTCCAATTAAGCCAATACCTAATGATAGATGGGCTGATCCTATGACTCGCTAAGATGCAAATCGGAGGCAGGAGAAACGAGGACTCGGGTGAGACATCCGGGATCTCCGGTCCCACACAAAAGACGTCCTACCCCGGGATGCTTTCAAAATTTCACCAACTCCTGCAAAGTTGCGACGCCTCTGTTCCCTCATCCCTACAATTAACTTTCTGGGGGGCTTCTAGTTCTGCGTGCTGCGGGGCTGCCTTTGGCACATGTGTCAAATGGGGGAATGAGGAGGGAAGGAGGAGGAGAGAGACAGGCATGGGCTGGGGACACAGGACTGGAAGGGGGTGAGCAAAGGAGCAGCTGCCCCAGAAGGAAGCAGGACCGCGGAAGCCTCGACTGGCCTGGCCAGCCGGCTTGCAGAGGCTCTGGTCCTCTCCCCCAGCCAGGATCCCCTCTGGATCCCAGTTGCCCCTGGAGCAAGGAGGCCATAGCCAGGGAGGCTGCCGCCAGCAGCATTTTCCTTCTCCCCTTCCCTGACTCACCAGCCCTGCTTTTCCGTAAATCTTTAAGCCGAGCTCACATATTCTCCCATGACAGCGTCCATACAGACGAGGATCCGCACCCTACAATCACTGATGAAATTTGTATTGACTCCAAAATCAAAAGTAATGAGAAGAAAATTGGTTCACAGCCTGACCCGACAGTTCCAGACTGCTGTATTGAAGTTGCAGAAAGACATTTTTTTATTGTCTCCAGATTTCAATTAACGACATCGAGTTCCCCCATCCTCCCATTATTAGTTTGAACAGAAGATCAGATTTAAGAAGTTTCACTAAATTAATTACTGTAATAGTATCTCGCATTTCTGGAAAACCTTCCTGTTTTGAAAAGGGAAAAGATCCCTTTTACAAAGTGTGGGCAACAGGGTCCCCCAAGCTGAATTTGTGCACCCTAATATGTGTTCTGTGGGTTCATGTATGTGTTTCTGTGCAAAACTGCACAGGCGTTAGGATACACCAACTCTGGGCAGGAACACGAAATCCTAGACTGTCACAGCCGTAATCACGTCCCTACAAAGCTTTCTTGTTAGATTTTAGTGCCAAGCTGCAAGGTCTTATTCTCACCACCCCAAGCTCTTCACCCATATGGTCCCCCCAAATCAATAATAAGAATAACCCCACAATCACCCTGAAAGCCACAAAGGAGAGGGGTCCTCTTTTGAATGAAAAGAGAGAGAGACTACATCCACAGACACTATCATTGCCCCTATCTTGAGTAAAAATGCAAATTATGCCACACGGTGCTAAATTATTCTGGGATATTTCATAATGTGAATTAATACCCACTAGAGGCTAAGCCGAGATCATCAAACTCATTTCACATAAGACAACGAATTTAACCACCCGTGACTCAATGAGTGAGAAGTTAACACGCTATCCAGCAACACTAACCACTCCAAGGTAAATTGTCTTTAAGTAAAATAACCCCATTTTAAAGACTTTTCAGTCCGGGGCTAACTTTCCCAGATCTCACCAGATGGCAGAACATTTAATGCTCAGGCTTTCAGTTCGTAGGACGATGAAAATTATTTCTATGGGGATCAGACCGCATCTAGTCCCCATCTTCTATCAAGACCAAGCAAAACTTATTGCAATTAAGTGAAACCAGAGAAACAAAAAGCTTTCTGGTACTTCACAATCTCTGCACAGTTGGGTTACCAAGTCCTTGTTAGTTCAAACAAATGTCGCATTTTCAATCCACATTTGAAGGTCCACATTCCAGAGGACGTTTCAGTGATTTTTTTTTAATTTTTTTTTTTTTTTAAGCAAGAACAATCAAATTTAAGACAACGCTCTGGAAGAGGGGAAAAAAAAAAAAATCAAAGGATCTCTACCCCAATGCCAAATGTATCCCTAATGCACTCGAACAATAGGCGGGCTGTGTTCCTACCCTGGAATAACACCGTCCATATGAATCCTAGGAATTTAGTATATCTGACAGTTTCTCTCAACCACCCATAACATTCTTTCCTGTCTCATTGGAGCTGGCAAAGGAGAATTCTGTAATTGAGTGGTACAGAACATGTGCCCTCCTTGCTAGAAGATGACAGATGGATTATAAAAACTTCAAAGCCGAGCATTTGGAGCACCAGGGGAGAGATAGTGGGTATTTGAACTCTCCGTCTTTACCCAGGAGACAATGGCACTCTGACATGGAGCATATATCAAGGAATGGTGTAACTAGATAGACATAATCTTTCTTTTCACTAAGTATTTAACATTCTGTTAGGAACAAGTTTCAGCCCTGCTAAAGTGCACCTCATCTTCATGCTAATCGTCACGGAGCAATGGTGACACGCCACCACCCCCCTCCCCAGCCCCCCAGCTTTCAATTGTGGTTAAATCAGTTCTTTTGCAAACTGATTTTTTTTTTTTTTAAAGAACAGGAACAGTTTCTGCTTTAGGAAGGAAGAAAGTAGAAATTAAACGTGGGGTTGGGATTAGCGTCTTTTCTGACTCACTAATCTGATGAGGTTTTCATTTGCCATGCGTGTTCCCCTTCTCTGTGACTAAGGAAGGGCTCTCTCACACGTGGCTCGCGGACCACATGCCACCCATCACCTGAGCCCAGCTGGAGCTGTCGCGCGCGCGCGCTACCTAGCGTGTCCCCAGAAACCAGGCTTCCCTGCTTCTCCCTTCCAGCCTCGCCCAGGAGGGACACACAGAAGCACAGCCAGTAGGCGGGGAAGGCACAGGCTCCAAAGAACCCCATCGTTCATCGTTCATTGCTCCATCATCCAGCCCCACATTTCAGCGGCAAGAACAAACCAAAACAAGATGGAAATACAATTCCTGATCAATTTAAAAACTCTGAGCTCTGCGGTATAGCACGAGGACAGGGGACTGGCCGCTGTCAAAACAGCCCCGATGACAGATCGAGTCCGCGGCCCCAAAATACTGCTCCACGCCGCAGCCCAAACTGCGAAATGACGCGCCCTGCTGTGATGAATTATAAGCCCCCAAAAAACCTTAAATTTTCTATGTCTCTTAAAATTTTGATAGAGACATAAAATGGCTTATAGAATTCTAATTATAGCAACAGACTTCAAAAAAATGTCTCAATGTCAGAGATTAGTGAATCAAAGGCACATTTTTTAAATCAATTCTTGCTTCTGAATATTAACAGTATTTATCATTCATACTGCCCTCTGGAAACACCAGCTAGGAGCCGTCTCCAGGGTTGACGAGGAGGGTCTCCCTGCAGCCCATCCGATGAGGAATCCCAGTGGGTGGAGATTAGCCTACAGGACCAAAGTCCCAACTGGAACGAGCCCTGGGAATCATGCGGTAACTGGCCACCACTCTCCCCAGCCTTCTCCTGCCCGTCCTCATCACCACCACCGTCACCGTCATCACCATCGCCATCAGCTAAAAACGCTCCCTACCTTCTTTAAAGTACTACAAAATAAACAGGGTTAAAATTAATTTGCTTTTATGAGCATCCCAACAACTTTTTCCAATAATGAAATATGCTCCAAACGCTCCCACTGTCGACACTCCTTCTCGTCTACTCTGCCTATGCAGGCACAGGGAAAGACTTTGGAAACTACCTTTATGCTTGATCATTGATGTCCCAGAGGCAGGTGTCCCAGACTTCATGGGGTGCTTATAGTTGTGTCTAACCCCCAAAAAAGTGAGACACTTGTTTCTCAAGCTTATTTCACACAGGATGGCAGAAAACATATGAAAAGTTCCAAAGTTCATTTTCATAGGCCTTAAGGCTACTGTTGGCATAAAGGAGATGGGACGGGCAAAAGCCTCCCGGCTCCAGCCCTCAGCACAAGTTCCTGCTTCTTCCACACCCTGGAGTCCTTCTCCAGCTTCCTCGGAGACACCCAAGGCCCATAGGAGACCGGTGGTGTGGTCCAGAACCAAAGCCTGATGGACAAAAATGTCAGGGAGCAGTCCCTAAAGGGGATAGAAGTTTTTGTTTTGTTTTGTTTTAAGATTTTATTTATTTATTTGACAGAGAGAGATCACAAGTAGGCAGAAAGGCAGGCAGAGAGAGAGGGGGAAGCAGGCTCCCAGCTGAGCAGAGAGCCCGACGCGGGGCTCGATCCCAGGACCCTGGGATCATGACCTGAGCCGAAGGCAGAGGCTTAACCCACTGAGCCACCCAGGCGCCCTAGAAGTTGTTTTTAAAGATGGAGCATTTGATTATTATTATTTTTTTTAATTTCAAGACCAAACTACGCTCTGAAGAGTCAGCAAAATGTTGAGGCCATGGGGATGACTGTATGTCAGACATCTGTGTGTTCCCGCTCACACTCTGCTTTCTCAAGATATTACAGAAAAAGTCAGGGCACTGACAAATGTAAAAGTCTGAATCTTTACCTGAGACCATTTGCACCCACTGTAACCAGATGCGATTTGGGGGTCTGTCTTGCACTCTACCATCGTTTTGTAATTGCCCAGTTCATGAAGGGAAGAAAATGTCATGGATGCCTACCACCATGTCAGCTATGGCTGCTGGCTGGCAGGCCTCCAGCAGTGGAGACAGGGGCCCTCATGTAGAATGGGGCCCATCCTGATCCCCGACATCCCAGGTTCCCCAGAGAAGGCTCTGTGATCAGGCAGCCCATCTTTCCTGCCGACAAGGTGTTGCTGGCTTGTGGGATGGTGGGGAGCACACAGGCCCCAAACGTTCATCAGAGAGGCCATGAACCAAAGCCCCCAGTGGCATGATGGACAGAGGTCACGCACCTTGAAAGACTCCCTCAAAATGCAGAGACAACAAAACATGAAATGGTCCTTGATACCTATTTCCAGCTCTCCTCCACCGAAAAATAACTAAAAGACTAACTAAATAAATAGGGAATCAAAACGGTTACTGTTTGAAAAATCAAGACAAACTCTACCCTTACATTTACCGTGTACTTTAGGGCCTCTGAATCCTGCAGAAGGCGAGAAACCATCGATGTCTTGGTGTCTGGAGAATCGAATCTGGAGGCCTCCCCTGGCCCCGTGTCCCTGTGACGCCAGCCCTCAGACCCCAAAGCTCAAAGACTCCTCTACACAGCAGAATGTCTCCTGTCTTAGCGCCCAGCCCCAGCAAAGCCACGTTCTGCACGTTGGTCAAGGTCATCGGCTCCACCATCACTTTACCCAAGACCCTTTCAGAGCTGGCTCCCAGCGAAGGGCAGGACATGCTCCCTAACAAAATATATGAAAGCACTTCGAGGACAGATGCCAGAGAGACATGCCCAAACACCCTGAAATCACACCAGCGTTTGCTACTAGCGGCTCAGCGCCCCACGAGCTCAGCCTGAATGTGTCACAACAACGTGACACACCTTTAAATCACCCATTAATGTGTATGTTCCCTGCAGAGGAGACAGAGACCTCAGCGTCACCGGAGGGGAAGGGGTACGGTCTTTGAAGGAAGCCCGCGCAAGAAAGCCCTTTTGAAAAGTGCAATTTCCTCTTTCTTCTTTACAGTGATCTTCTGCCGTGGTGGAATGTAAACACCACAGGAACGGACAGAATCGTGAATTAAGGATTTGGACGCCTTGCTTTAGAAGTCATCTTCAAAGAACGTACATCCCAAACATCAGAGCGGGACACCGAGGCTCCCAGCCGCTGCGGCTGCCTGCAAAAAGCTACGGGTCACACCTATTATTACCAGTTGGGTCCTGAATTGCTTTTAAAAATCAATAGAAAACATGTTCTTACATCTCATCTACTTTGCAAGAGAGCACATCCAGAAAGCGCTGTTGTTGCCCGGGGAAGAAAGCCTCACAAGGATGTCCCCCAAAACGTTCCTAGCAGGGGCTATAAACAGGAACTCAGTCTTTGGAGCCCCTAGATGCTTCCTGGGGCTGGAAGCACTGGTGGCTTCCTGAACCGTCCACCACCTCTTCCCAAGAAGGCTCTGGCAAGCCAGTGCTGTCCTCCTGGAGCACAGAGAAGCCCTTCCCCCGCCCCCGCCCCTTTCCTTTGACCAAATCGGAGTAACCGTAGCCATGAAATAAACAGTGAGAGAGGTTCTATGGGCAGGGATGGTGGATTTCCACCCAGACACAGCCACTTGCTATGAGTGTCAGTTTGTGGTAATCACTAGGTAGTCTGAGACCCAGGTTCCTTGTTTGGGAAATCCGATGATGACTGGCCTTCCCAGGACCCTTGAAAATGCACGGAGGAAATGCATGGGACACTCCCCTCAAGGTGTGCCCCGGGAAGGGCATCCTCTCCCCACCCCCCACTTCTAGTATTAGCACCACGATGACGATATTAGCCTTATCATCAGTGCTGGTACTGCCCTTAGCATTGCAACTGTATTCCAGCATTCATTTCCAAGCAAGCCACGGAAGCCCAGTGTAGGGCACACAACCAATGTTTGCAGAAGAGTTGAAGGGAGAAAGGTATTTGACCCAGACAGCTCATCTTTTCCAGGAAAACTCAGGCAAGGGCATCCCCCAAACCCAAAGGAAAAACCCACAAAATAAGTTCAACATGCTTTTGGGAGCACAGGACCCAGAGCATCCTTTAAGATTAAATCTGTAGGAAAAGCACCAAAGTCAAATGCTGCATGATACATTAATTATGCACAACCAAAGATCTGCAAGAGGTTAAACCCACGTTTGGCAGCAAACTGAGTTCTTTTATTTGATATGAAATCTGTGCCTTGTGATGGTCATCCTTCCTGCTTAATGTCACCAAACTTCTGGGGCAGGTGGATACTAAAAAAGCCATAGGACTAGACATCTGTTTATTCAAGTATCTTCCTTAAAGGATGAAATCAAACAGGCATCAGAAGTCATGGCCTCTCAGGACCACTGCTGGCCAAGGTCGGAAGTCAGGCGTACCTGGAGCATGACTGCTCCCATCCCGCCCCACGTGCTCAGTCAGGGAGTTACAAAGTCTATTTCTAACTCCTGCCTAATGAGCGGAGGAGACCAGGAAAGGTTAGGAGCCTCTTGCCATCATACATGCTCACTGTGGCTAGACTTCTCGAGAACATTTCCCCAGCCATCCAAACTTCATCAGTTTGTGTTTTTTTGTTGTTGCTTTCATTTTGTTTAGTACTATTCGAAGCTGCAGATTCTTAATCACAGCTGGGTCTGTTTTGAATTGTGGCGATTCCATCTTCTACGATTTTCTACTTGGTTCAAAGTCAAGGGCAAAGGGTCTGCCTTCCTCCTATGTGTGGCTCCTGCCACATGAACAGAGTCTGCTCCGGGCTGCCCAGTGTTGACGTGTGGGGCCACCAGAAAAAAGCTTCAGTGGTCTGAAGTCAGATAAAGGATTTGTAGGACTTCCGTTGCCCAGAGCGGGGTTCTCTGATGCTGTCACCTGCCCTGGAAAGTGACAGCTTCTCGGGAGAATAAGTATCTGGAATTATCTCTCTGTGATTGTAGCCAGGAATATGCTCTGATTTTTTCTAAATGTTGCCAAATTAGGACAACTTGGAGAAAACTGTGGAGGCAAGAAAGAAAGTGTGCTAATGTTTAACTGCTTCTCCAGGTTCGTTTCATAAACCGTCAGACAGAACCGGAAAGAGCCACCTGGACCAGCTGGGGTCCCTAGACAGCTGGACTCTCGGAGTGGGGCCTCCAGATTGGAATGTTTAACAAGCCCCCTAAACTATTCCTTGGTCTACTGAAGTTTGAGAGCCATTGGTCAATCACACCTCCCTCGTTTGATGGATAGGAGAACAGACTCAGCCCAAGTGACTCACAGGGAAGGGCCAGGACACAGACTTGTGTGTCCATCCTACATTTGACTCTGAACTGTACACTGGCTTGCCACGGAGGCCCACGGTGTTCACCACTGAATACCTGTTTTATTTGTGTTCCCACGATCGAATAGTTGAACCACGACCGTTGAACAGAAAGTTGGAGGAAGAAGGCGGTGAGGCACACGAGTCAGCCAATGCCAAACCCTGTAAGGAAAGAGCCAGCTTCTACCCTGCTTCTCTGGGGAGGTGGGACTTGCCTCCTTAATCAGAGGCATAAAACAATAGATCATCACCTAGATGCAGAACACCAAGGGATTTCTCATTTCACCTGATCAAGATACCCATTCATGATGACAGCTTCACACCCAAAATGTTCCGGCTTTGAGTAAGAGCAGTTTCAAGTCCCCCCTTCTAGAGTCCTATGGTCTTTAAGATACAACTAGCAGAAAGGTGTACTCATCGAAATGAAAAGAAAGAAAAAAAACACAAAAACTGGATAGCTAGAAGTTTTAGTCCAAGAGGTCTGTTAAGTCATGAACAATTCACTGGGGAATTATTCTGTATCTTTTCAGAAGACCCAATTCCTGACCCTCTTCAATCATTTATTAAGGTTTCACTAGATCCCTCTCCCATCCCAAACCCCTCCCGCAAGTGCCAGACACACTGTGGGGAAGGGATGGGGGAGAGTACTGTGTGGCAGTCATGGACATGCTAAGGGAAGGAAAGGGAAGAGCCTGTCCTTAGAGAGCTTGCAATCTTGTAGAGAAGAAAAGATGTCCAGGGGAGAAAGTAAGTTGCAATAGACAGTAAACAAATAACATGGATCAAAGGAAGAAATTTTCTACGGTGGAAGGATCTTCTAGGACGGACAGGTGAAAGTCAAGATGCTGGGAGATTCACTCTTTCTATCTAGTACTTTCTATCTAGTACTCTTTCTATCGGAAGTCGTGGCTGCTGCTGACTCATGGGGAAGAGAGAAAGATGAGTGACTCCAACACTTTTGGAAAAGACATTCTTCAAGTCGCACCCGCATTTTCAAGCACCCCAAGATGGCAGTCGCTTGGGCACCAGGATGTGACATAGGTTTAAAGTCCTCTCTCCCCTTCTGCAATCATCCTCCGTGATTCGAGTGTCTTGTTGAAGACAGTGGGGTTACTCCACCTCACTCATCAGTCAGATGAGCGCCTCACCAATCAGGGAGTCAAGACGGCATCTTCTCCAGACACCACGACTCCTCTGCCCAGGGACCCCCGTCAAGTGCTTCCAGAGACGACAACGCAGAGCGACTAACAACTCCATCTGTGTTAATCAGGGCCCCACACAGCTGGCTCTCAGCGGTGACAAAGAACCCAGGGAGACTTCTGCGTGCCCGACGTACTGATGTCAAGGGAGAGGCCTGGCACAGACACTGCGTGGCCAACCTTGGACGAGGCGGCCCAGCCAGGGAAATAACTGGAGACAGAAGACCTCTGCGGCCCCACCTCAGTCCAGAAGAAACACCCTTGATTAAGCCGTAACCCCACAAGGGGAGAGAAAACTGGCAATAACACTAATGTATTTTCCGCAAAGAGTCAACTATCCTTCTGAACTCTGATCTATCATGGCAACCTCTTGGTTGCCCGGAGAAAGCCACAGCTGCATTTCTGTCTCCAACAAGGAACAAAGGACGTGTCAGGGGACAGTTCACTGCATGACACAACACCGTTCTCAAAGGGTCAAGGGCAAAATCCCAAATCCATATTTGTCTTTGGAAAAGTAGCGTTCTTTCAAAAAAAAAAAATTTATCAATTCACTGCTATTGCAAGTCGCTGTTCTAGGGGACAGCAGAAGAGTCCTCAAGGAGACTACAAGGGTTCTGGCGTTAGGGAGTGTAGTTCTCGTGGAGTGGGGCAGACAGGCACACAGGCTAACAGTAGATGAAACCAACAAAAACAAATCCCAGGGAGGAAATAAAACAGGGCAATAAGATGGGAGGTGACGGGGACAGGGCAGAGAAGGACGGAGGCCAGGAAAGGCCTCTCTAAAGAGGCAGCATCTGAGTAAGACCCATGAAGTGAGCAGAAGACACCAGGGAGGGATGGGGACCAGCGGGTCCCAGGGAGGGATGGGGACTGGAGGACCCCAGGGAGTCATGGGGACCAGCAGGTCCCAGGGAGGTCTGGGGATCAGCGGGTCCCAGGGATGGATAGGGACCAGCGAGTCTCAGAGAGGAATGGGCACCAGAGGGTCCTAGGATAGCTACATCAAGGAACTGACAAAAGGTACTGGGGCAGAAGAGGGACTTATTCAGACTCCTATTGGGCAAGAGGGGGACCAGAGGCAGTAGAGTGGGAGACGGGGACAGCAAAGTGGACACACTTGGACCACGATGGCTCCATTCATCAGCCTGAGCTTATCGAAAGCTTCCTCAAATGGATTTTTGCCTCCTGGGCCTCACAGTGGCCTCAACCCTAGTTTCAGCCTATTCTAAATCTTTCGAATATTCCCCGGCGTTTCCCAAAAGGAAAGAAACACCTGTCTCTCCAAACCAACAAAACCTCTGGGTAGCCCAAGGCCGGCATGGCACTGCCCTCTTTGCTCAGGCAGGTCATAGATTGGCCCCATTCCCTGGCCAGGTGCTGGTCAAGACGTTAACTAGCCAGATCACCCCTAGAGGGAGAAGCATCCAGAGGACACTGCAAGGGGCACCAGGCCAAGAGAGCGGGCTGAGGCTCTCCCATGATGCAGCAGCCTAGAAGCCTTTGTCCAAACAGAGGAAAGGTGAGGCAGCTGCAGGCAGACATCGGGTTTTGAAATTCTTCTGTAATTATGGCTTTAGTCAAGAAAATGCACATGAGTTCACAGGATGATAAATATTAGCATGCTTCTCCAAGTTCAAGTGAGTTGTCAATAAGACAATTAAAGCAGCATCAATAATATGCACTGTATGTTATTATCTGCTATTCTGAATCCCAGGCTTTTGTGATCTCTGCAAAACAAAGGAGGACAGCAGCGGTGAAATACACTTTTTTGCACAAGTGCGAGCTGTAATTCTGCATTACTGTAACAGCACAGAATCTGGGGAGCAGGGGACAGAGCCGTCTGAAATCCTGTATGGAGAAGGCAGGGTAATGAAGGATGGGATAGGTAGAAAAGGACCGTTACAATGGGAAATTGGCAATCCCGGGTCTAAGGTAGATCAATCACTTCTATCACGTGACCCCAGTCAGTAGGAGCCTGCATAAGTGCCAACATTGACCTGAATCAACTGACAATCGGTACTCCGAAATCAGAAACTCTAAATTCTCCTAGAAGAAGAGGAAGCTCAGGGAAACTTCCTGTGAAATTAATAGACATGAATGAACACGGCCATTAAGAGTGTGTGTGTGTGCATGCGTGTGTGTGTGTGTGTGTGTAATAAAACAGGACAATTATATATATACACACACATATGCATACATATACATACACGTTCATATACGGATATGCACACGTATATATTCCTGTACATGAAAAACCATATAATATTGTGCTTGACCGGAATTTGCCACAAACAGTCCCTTGAATACAAATTGCATGGCAAAACTTTTTCATTGTTCCCTAAAACAAAAACCTACACAATGCGATCTCTATACATCTGCAGAATCAAAAATCATTTTCCTCCAAAAATAACTTGCGAAGCATTAACTGCGCTGGAATGAGAGTAGATGTTAAAACTACTATTTGTTGACAATTTGTGATTTAGGATTGAAGAGAGAAGTTTTCTCCAAATTAATGAGCCAGACATAATAGGGCACTGTCAAAATACTGATTTTATTTTATCCTACCTATTGTTGGCACTCTTCTCTTAGTTGGAGAAAAATATAATTTTTCCCATTAGCGTTTTCATTTGTTATTATTACATTATTTTCTATTTATTATGGAAAAGGAATCTCATGTCACTTTTCAAGATTAATATAGAACAATCACATGGAAAGTCATGATAGAGACTAAAATAAAATACCAAATGCTTCCCAATTTTTACTATAGACTGAAATATTTCTTAAGAGGAAAAGAAAAAATTGTTGGTTCCTATTTCATAAAATATATAAATGTAGATCTATATTTATATACTTGGTTAAAAATATCATTCCAACTAAGGCTTAGAAATTAAAATAATTATAGTTGGGCTTATATAGCTTACTTGACAATAATCAAATTGACGAGTGGACAACTGCCAACATATATTTAGAATTGAACAGGTAAAATTAGGGGAAACACTGTTTACCAAGTTCTGTTCCTCTATTCTACAGGATTATTTTTTTGTAGTGCCCATAAATACTTGTTCTCTTAATTCATGATAGATTTTTGGTTAAGGAAGGGCAAATATTTAAGCAACTATTCTGAAAGTGTAATAAAAGTCACGCATTTGTTTCCATAATTTTTCTCCTGAGTCATTTACATTTTAATATTTTACATCGAAGTTACAATGATGTGAAATACGATATGTATGCAAGACCATTTGGAATGTTTACTGTTATTTAATGAAATTTACTTAATCATTTAAAAGCAAATGATGAAGGAGAAAAAAAGTTCAGTATCCAAAGAGCCACACTTCATTTTTCCACCAAAATTTTCAATTAAATTACATTAAAAAGTTGCCGTTGTAATCACAGAAGTAAGGAATCAAGAGGGCCAGGCTTGAGATGTAAATGCGTACTTTCCAGTTCAATGGCAAAAGTCTTCTTTGGACCTACAGGTGACAGAAGCAAGTAACCAGCTTCCCTGGAAGGGGAAGATGTTCCGAACCCTCAGCAAGGGCTTGGGGGGTGATAAGTTCCTCACACAGCGGGACACCTGAATCAAGTACAAAGTCAAGGTGTCCCTGCGTGGGCAGGCGGCCCACTCGGGGATGTGTCCTCCTCACCCCTGCACTAAGCGCTCCACACACCACCCGCCACCTGGCGGAGGTGCCGTACTCCTTAAACAGGATGAGAAGGGATGGAAGGGAATGCTTCAAACTCCCACAGCCACACAAGGAAACAGGAACTTTGAGCTGCGGTTGCCAAACTCCAATGCGCCCTCCCTCCTCGGAGTGCATGAAGTGTGAACAGGTATAACCAAACTAAGCACAAGAGAACTGTCTAGTCGTGGGACACCCCGAAGGATGAGGTGGGGGAGAGGGAGCAGAGGGGAGCCAGGAACCAAAGAACCACTTGCAAATCTCAACAGAAACTAGAAGGTGGGAGTGTGGTATAATTCTTTATCTTTGCAGCTAACTTTATTTTCTAGCTGTTCTATGTGCCTGGCACAGCGCAGCTGCTCAGCGGATATATGTAGAATGAATGAATGAGTGTTCACATAGGAAGAAGAATAGGTAGACGGCCACAGAGGGAGACCACCTAGAAGGAAGACATCAGCTTTGGATGGCAGAAGAGGCCAGAGAAGCCAGTGGACAGCCCCCAGGAGGAAGATCAGCCCAAGTGGGAAACTTCCTCCCGCACAAGAAGGAAGTCTGGGGCGCCTGGGTGGCTCAGTGGGATAAGCCTCTGCCTTCGGCTCAGGTCGTGATCTCAGGGTCCTGGGACTGAGCCCCACATAGGGCTCTCAGCTCAGCGGGGAGCCTGCTTCCCCTTCTCTCTCTGACTCCCTGCCTACTTGTGATCTCTCTCTGTCAAATAAATAAATAAAATCTTTAAAAAAAAAAAAAAAGAAGAAGAAGAAGAAGGAAGACTGAGCCATTCTCTGAGCAATACACACCCAGTTCCAGCCACCCTGGGCTTCTTTATTCTCCTCAAGCCACCCAGATCCTTCTAAACTTAGGGACGTTGCACCTGCTGTCCCCTCTGCCTGGACATTTCCTCTACCCTTTTCTTTGCTGGCTCCTTCTTGCCCTTGGTCCTTCAAAAACACTGCCAGCCACCTAGTTGAAAAGGATCCCCCCTTCCCGTCCTCTTCCTGCAGGTCTTCATGGTGACAGTTGAAATAGGAAATATACTTGTGTCTCTCTCAAGTCACGAAGTACGGATGCCAGGTCCCCAGTACCTAGCTGGGGGGTGGGGGGTGGGGGTGCTGAATATCTGTAGGATGAATGAGTCTGAGAGAATGAACCGCAGAGCTTGGTGACACTGCTGAGTGACATGGAGAAGCAAGGGTGACAGGAAATCAGCCCCCTAGGGGCTTTTTGCTCCCACCATCTACTCCTTCACCCCAAGAAGACATGATTCCTATGCTCACAAATGATCAGAACAAGTCCCACCTATCAGGGACCAAGGAATGAGTATGGTAGAACCTTTGCAACTAAAGTCTGTTGGTCTCATAAGGCTTGATTTTCCAACTGCTGTTATCTCTTCCTGAAAACCCCATTTCTAGAGGAGGTTCAGGCCAGGCACCAAGAGTCCCAGTGCAAAGGGTACAGGTGGCCCACATGTCACAGGCCCAACGGCCATTCAGAGAACACAGCGTCACCATCAACCAACTGCATGACACTGGACAAGTGTACCCCCATGCATAGTCCAGGCCTCACTGTCTCCATCCCATGGCAGAGGACGTTGAATGATACCTTGTATTTTAAGGCCAAGGCCACCCATGTAATAAGCACTCGATAAATGCTAGCAGTTTATTTATAGGACCTGATTTTGGTTTCAAATTTCCCCCAGGAAGATGGGATTTTGCTTCTTAATATTACATCACTAGGGTATTCCTCACTTTCTAAGGATGGCTGGCATTTTCCTTTTGTCACAGTTTTGGGATCTCTTCTAGTGAGGGCAAGTCAACGCAAATCCCACCTTTTCACCAGAGGGAAAAAGTAAAGGAGTTGCGTTCAACTCCCCACCTCTCCTGTGGGTGACCCATCTTGTATGCAAGGGCCACAAGTTCAACGCAATTTTATCGTTTGTGCTTAAGCATGAGGGTCCCTTGTAATCAGCACGTGATTGTATGCCTGGATGCAAATTAGGTGAGTCTCTAACACACACATACACACATACCTGTGTGCACGTGTGTGTGTATGTGTCTGTGTTTGTGTTTACTCTGGAACCTGGCACCTTAGAAATCATCATCACTGCCTTCACTTTCACTTTTGTCTTGATACAACAGCTCCAAAGTGATTCTGTTCTTGTTCACAGCCCCCAACGTGCCTAAGACACAGAATGCACTAATGAATGAACAAATGAATGAATGAATGAATGAATGAATGAATGACAATCCCTCCTTGGGGTCTTTGGCTTTGATCCAGGGAAAGGATGAAGAGCAATGTCCATCACATTCCCACCAAGATCCCAGGAACCTGTAGGGTTGCTTGTGTGTGCCCACAAAGGCATGCATGCATACGTGTGGTTGCATGTGTATGCGTGTGTGTGTGTGTACATGTGTGTGCAGCCTGGAAACATGGTGCTAACGTTTCATGGATTGGAGTGAGCATGTTTGTTTAGTGAAGACTTAAACCCCACCCCCACCCCATTCCCCCTCCATGAACTCAACTGACCCTTTAAAATGCATCTTCTGAAACATATAGGAAATCAATCAGCTGATACTTATTGATCCCTGGGTAAATAACTCCAAAGGCCAGCCAGGGAAACAAAGGAGTAAAGACACTTCTGCGCCAGGCTATGCAAATGACTGATGCCCACAGTTTCTGGTGGGGTTTCCCTTTCTAAAATTCTTAACAAAATGTATAAAACAAGCACTAAGAGTAGCTGGACATTTGTTGAAGAGCTGCTCTCGGGACTCATTAATTAATCATTTCTTCTTTTAATCCTGATGACTCAATTAGGGGGGAAGAATTACTCCAATTCTACTGATGTGAAAACTGAGGTTTAAGGACAGAAATGTCCTGCTCACAGGGAGCTCACAGGTGGAGGAGTGGGAGGCAAACCTGGCCCCATCTGACTGGCTCTAAGCCCTGTATCACTTGGTCACATGGCTTAAAAACAAAACAAACACACACAAAAATGCTCTCCAGCTCTTCCTCATTTACAGACTTGATGTTTCCAGCTCCACGAAATAAACATCTTCATCATGGAACGAGGATGGGAACATCTCTAAAAACTAAATTATGCAAAAAAACTAACCTATAGATACTGACACACCAAGCAACGTGTGCACTATGCAACTCTTGCAAAAACATCTAATTAGCAAATAAAAACGCACATAAAGAATTCCCTCTTTAGGTTCCCCTCCTTCAGAAGCAAAGACAGGGTAAGTGGGAAAACACACGAAGTTTCCTTGAGTTCATCTAAGGGTTAACGATTGGCCGATGATAGAGATTAACAAAAGGAGGGTGCCCTTGGCTCCCCAGTCCAGCAATGATTCGATTTGCCTGCCTTCAAGATGATGGTGGTAGGCAAGCACAAATTACCATGTTAGAATTTTGCATTGGATTCTGCTCAGCCCTCTGAGTCCTAGAGAAACAAGCAACCCTACCCCCCAGCCTCCCCAGGCCACCTGGGCCCCTTCACAATGACCTCCACGGGAGGCCAGCCTCGACCTGAAGTGAGTCACAAAGGCAGAGCCCAACTTGAAAGTCTGTCCTGAGGAACGAAGCAGCTGGAAACCACTCATTCTTTAGATCAATGAGCAAATTATTTTATTGAAGGTGGTATTTGGAGATCACACACAAAAATTACATGATTTCTATCTCGGCAATATTATCATGCAAAGGGAGAAAAAGTTTTCTTAACAGCAAACCCCCTGTCGTCCCCAAGGTCCACACATGGGCCTGGTACTTTTCACCAGAGCAGTGCAGGGCAAGCAGGGCCTGAGGAAAAAAAAAAAAAAAAAAGAACATCTCTCACACACACACACAGGTCTAGCTCCTGTCAGCTGCCGGAGATGGAGGTGTGAGGGGGAAACATGAGGTTCAAGTAGCTGGTATGGAAAGGGCCCTATGTCAAAACGCGGCCAGTTCTTCTGGGAAGGCTTGGGAAAATGGTACCTACTCGGATATCTGGAATATATTACTCGACCTCACCAAACAGCCATCACCACAGAGTAAACATACCAACAGGCACAGCATACGCTTCCCCCCAAAGACATGCCGGATCACCACTTCTTACGTCACAGGAGCATTGTCACGGGAAATGCCTATCAGATGACCAGCCCCTGGATGAGTCCATCATTTGTCACGCACTTAGAAAACCACTGTGTCTTCCTTGGGGTGGCAGCAGTCGGTGCAGAGGCCCTGGCTACCCTACAGCCTTAATCAACACATATGCCGATGATGGGAATGTTTGCGTCATCTTGTCTGTTATTTCTTCTGCTTCCAGAATATGCTGGATGAGAATTTTAAATGGAACTAAATTCCCGTGCACCCCCCCCACCAGCAAACTTTAACAAAAGCTCTCCCAACATACTTCCAGAATGTGTGTGCAGAGTGTGACACAGCTGAAAAGAAAGGGGGGGGGGACAAAACAAAACAAAAAACACACTGAAAACAGATATTAAGTTGTCAAGTCAGTGATCTCAGGAAAAAAAAAAAAAAAAAAAACTGCAGACAGAGTGTCTGGCGTTTTGCTTAAGAAATGAAGCATCTGAAGTCCGTGGGAGCTCCAGGCCCTCCTGTGGCTTCTGAGGGCTCTGGAGCTCCAGGTCCAAGTCCGGAGTGGCTGGGCAGGGCTCAGTGAGAGGAGTGGCCTCGAGGACCGGGCCGGGAGGCGGCCCTCCACCATCAGAGGAGGTTTCAGACTGTGCAGATTAAATCCTTTCATGCTGGTAGCATGTGGTGGCTTTGCTTCCTCCCCGAGTTCCCACACTACACTTTTCCACCTTTTGAACTCCTCTCCGGCTCTCTGCGAGCTGTGTTGCCGCCCACCGGCGCTGACCTTCTCCGGGGGCCGAGGGGGAACGCTCGTGCATGAAGTTTCTCGGCCGCTACGAGAACCCTACCCAGAGTGTAATTAGCACGCTCAGCCATGTTTCATCAGTGAGATGCTCTCCGCTCCGTACAGATTCAAGGCTGCTGAAATAGCCAGTTGGCATCCGCAGATTACAACCCCCAAACTGGGAGCCCGGGCCGAGGAAGCAAAATAATTAAAGCGCTTTAGCTGTAATTTCAATAAGATGTCCCACCCCCTTCAATGGGCTTCACAGAAATGACAGCCTTTCTGTAATAATTTGGAAGGCTTTGCCTGACTTGACTTTAATAGATTTTAAAAGAGAATTAGTTTTTCTTTTTCTTAAGGAACAAAAACAAAAAAAAAAAATCCGTGTGCCACTTTTTTCTCCATCCAGGAAGAAATGTTTTTAGATCTTTTGAAAGGTAAAATTAAATCATTGAGCTATTCGAAGAGATTAAATTTTATATACAATATGAACACGTTCTGGGATCTGTTTGCTTCTCTGTAGCTGATAGTTTAGCTGGTACAGTTTCCAAATATTTTCTTCCTCTTGAAAACGAATTTACAACAATACGTGTGTTCTCCAAGTCGCAGGTCCGAGGGTACATTGTGAACTTCCACGTGAAAGACCAGTTGAATAGGCCCAGAAAAGGATGATTTTGTCATTGTTCATGCCGAGAATTGTATGGGGAAGCAGGAGCGCAGGCCAGGGACACAGCCCCATCTCCCAGGCTAATTCTGCTGGCTTCTAATCCTCTGTTGGCCTTGGTGAAGCCTGGTGGCTTCAACAAGTGTCACAGTTCCCAGTCTGCCCAAACTGCTGAGCGATGCCCTTCACTGGGCTGTTAAGAGAACTCAAGACGATAATGGACCCAAGGTGCAGAAGGCGGGAGGCAAGCCCTGACCACAGACCACCATCACAGGTGCTGACGCTCTGGCCCTTGGCACAAGGACGTGGACGGGCCCCAGACCCTCCCTCCTCAGGTGCCCAGAAACTACATAATACAGTAAGCATCAATGTTTACTGACCTCCAGGAAACCCCCTAAGGCCCTACAATTGAGCCTTTCCACGAGCCCAAATCTCATCCAAATCCGTGGGAATTACGTGGGAACCTCAGATGTGCAAGTGAGAACATCATTATGATTAGGGCTGAATGGGCATTTCTGAGATTAATCTCGATTTGAGAGACTCTATGGGTTGGCTTTTACAACCGAAACAGAGCTTACTTCACCCTGCGTTAGGAGTTCTTGGGCATGTGTAATTCAGTAACAAAACAACAAAAAGCTAAAAAAAATCACGAAGGAGGCTGATGGTCCCCGATGGATGGAAAAGGTAGAGTGAAGCCAGGGGGAGCTGGCAGACCAGGCTCCGGTGCTGGAGGACCAGCAGGGAGAGAGAGAAGCGAGAGCCAAGCCCACCTCGGTAATGAAAGACCCAGCTAAACACAGCTCAGGTAATCAAAGCTATAACGCATTGATAGAAAACTTGCAGGTTAATGTCAGTGCAAGCCTACGGTGATCATTTTTCCCGTGTCAAAATGGCACTTAATTTTCTCATTGTGAAGCCAGAGAGTAAGAACGGGTAGGTAGAAGAGGGGTGAAAACCCTACAAACTGGTTCTCCTTCCCGCACCTCTTAATGCCCTCAAAGCAGCTTCGTGGTGTTCCTGCCGCTGCCTACCTGGAGGGCCCCACCCCTGGAAGAAAGAGGCCTTGTTTTGGCCGGCCAGAACCTTCTCTACCTGCCCGTGAAGCCCCCTAGCCTCAAAAGGCATCGAATAAGCTTCTTGGGGGCAGTGAGGACATCCCAGGGGTCTGGCCAGGAGCGTGTCTCCAGGAAGGGGAAAAGCTCGGCTGCGGTGGAGGGCTGAATCCTGTCCGTTCCTAGAGCCACTGCCCACCCCTCTCCCTGCCTGAGGTTCCCTTCCTGAGACTGCAAACAAACACAGAACCAGCTCTCATTGAGAGATTGCAAGGACTAAATGAGGAAAGTACTTAAAACCCATGCCTACCTCATAGAAAATGTTCAAAAAAACAAAAACCCACTATCCTCATCCTGCCAGCAGGATGCCCAGCCTCAACCCTGAGACCAAGACCTTTCCACTTCTTGGTTTGCATATGGTAGTCAGAGGACCCAGAACCAAAGTTCTCACCCCCAGGGCCAGGTTCAGGGTATAGCCTATGTGAAAACAGAGTTGAGCCCCTACACCTTCGCTCCAGACATCGTCCACTCACGATCATTCCACTCCGCAAGTCCTCCCTCTTCTTGGGTCCCCTAGGTCTGCCCCCATATGAGGCAGGGCCCAACTTCCTGCTATCTCAGAGTATGGGGTTATTTCTGTCTCCCACCAGCCTGTGCTGAGTGTAAAATCTCCCCATGCTCCTGGGGATGGCCAGGACAAGGTCTGGCATGTGGAAGTCCTGGGAAAGGAGCCTCATCTCCCCCCAGGGGACACATGGAAATGTCTGGGGAAATGTCTTATGGTCACAACTGGAAGGCGCTTCTAGCATCTAGGCACCCTACAAAGCACAGGACAGACTCCCACAAGTGGGTAATGCCCACAGCACCACTGCAGAGAAGCCCTGGTCTCAGAAATCAATGCTCAGGTTAGTCTAGCAAACTCCACCCAAGGCCTTACCCTGAATCTTGTCTCTAGGTAGATAAACCTGACCTCCAGCTGGCTCAGAAACTAGGAATGTAGTTTGTATGTCCTTTGCTGTTGCAAAACTCCAGTATAAGAGAAAGACCAAAGACCTACAATGATTTTGGAAAAGTGAAAGTGGGTGGGCAGGGATCCTCAAGCAGCCAACGGACCCAGCTAATACCAGCCCTGATCTCTGCACAATGAAGCTCCATTGTAGAAAGTCAACAGAAGCCCGTGGATGGCATAAACTGGCAGGAAGGCCCCCCATGCCAGCCCCCAGGCACTGCGGAGACCCAGCTGGGTGGCTGGTTAGTAGTCCACCTTCCTGAGATGACGTCCATCTATGTCTGCCCTCACATGGGAAAAAAAAATGGGTTAGGTGAGGAATCTAGACAAAGTGGCCTGCATTGCCCAGGACCCGTATCCCGAGCACCTATGTTTCCCTCTGCTGCACACATACACTCACAAACTCACTAATGTGTCCTGAGTAGTACAGTTGTGGGCAAGAAGGAAACCATCCTGGTGTAGGTGATTGAAGCAGGCAACACCCTGCCCAGCCCATACACACACATGGAATCACATGTGCAAGCACACACAAGTGCGCACACACACGTACACACACCAGCATCACCACGACGGAAGACCTTGGCCGGCCTGCATGTAGGACCCCTGAGCTTAGCTCGGCTCCTTACCCCTCTGAGGACATTCAGTGCTTCCAAGGGTGGCCCAGACAGTCTAGACCTGAGTCTCCTTGACAAAAAGCCTCTCTCCCAACAACTCCCAACCAGGTACTGCTCAACCAGTGAGAACACACAGTGAGCCCCACAAGCCAGGCAGAGCCTGCGCACCCCCCAACTTGCCCTGGGACTGCTTCTTTCCCTGTATCTCCAAAGTCATGCCACGGTGCATCCTGGAAGGAGCATGCCAGTGTGAAGGGCAGGTGTGGTTTCACAGGGAAAGCCCCTGCTCACGAGTCCTTATTAGCAGAATAGAGTCTCTCCAATGCCAGTGAACTTGTGCCTTGCTTTTAGACCTCACAATCCGGACTGCACAGCCTGAGAAGCCCACCTGACCACAAGTGTCCCTCCAGCCCAAATCTAAGGCCTCCCCAGAGACAGGAAAAAGCAGGACTGAGCCATCACCTGCTCTAGGTTATGGAGGAGATGTTTTGGGACTTCTGTCCTCAGCACGGACAAAAGTTGACCTGGACAAAGCTCACTTCTCTTGTTAAACTTGCATCAAGTCTCACTTTAAATAATGCTGAGAACAAAATGCAAGCTGATATTTCAGCTTACTTAAAAGGCTTATTAAAAACACTAAATCCAAAGATGTTAAAAAGCTATAATTGTCCTCATTCAAACTGGAAAAATAAATCTATTTGCTTTCTTCTTTTATGATCCTCTTCTTAAAAAAAGGAAAAAAAAGTTCATCTATATTCTCATGTGCATCACTGCTGTCTTTCTTTCCCTCCATTCAAGGCACTTTAAAAACACCTGTGCCATTCATAGCCAACTTTTGAGCAAAAGGCAGCCACGTCTGGGGAAAGCTGTTTAACTCTGATTTCCTTATGCTTCAGATAAGCTTGTCTTGCTCAAAAAAGTACGATGGAGTTCAGAGTTCATTTGAATGGGCTTGTGGATTTTATAGGTCTGCACTGATGGAAATTTCTTTGGTTACCTAAGGCAGGGCAGACAGCCTAATCGCTCAGCTTTTCGGGGCTCAGCAGGCCGTGGTTCTACATCTCAGCACTGCCTTTCGGACCCCAAGGGTAACTCTGGTTCGTAGGGCTGCACATCCAGCCACCTCCCTGTCCCCTCCCGTCATAGGAGTTACTGGCCTCCGGCTCGGCCCGGATCAGAGCAGTGTGACTGTCGCTCCCTGCCTGCCCCAAGTCTTCCGTGAAGATAGCCCCAGCCAGCAGTTAACTTGCTGAGTGCTGAGAATGTCTAGCCTGCTCAGAAGTTAAGCACTCCAGGCACAGAACAAGATGGGTTTTCAGAGCAGTGGTCCAAGAGAATGCAAATTTATCGAAAGCGCTTTCTCCAGGTTTTCCATAATTAGCATTTATGTCTCCAGGAACTGTCTCCCTGAACCCAGTTTAGGGTGAAAGCGTTTTAGAGACTTTCTCTGCAGATGACATATGAGGTACTAACCTTTTTTCATATGCCCAGATGTTAAGTTCATTTTCATCACATTTATGCAAATTTCATTTGAACAGTAAATCAAAAGAAATCTTAAATCATTGTACACTATTTAAAAATCCACACTAAATCCGGTTTACTTGCAGTGATATTAACATCGAGTCACAGTTAAGGGACTGAAGGTAGGAAGCAGATGTCACAATCCCCTCTTCCATGCAGTGGCCCCAGAGCTACCTGGGGTCCCCACCATCCATCAGATCCTGGTCACAACTGGACTCAAGTTTTGCCAGACGAGAGGAGTTCCAGAAATGAAAGCCTTCTAAAAGTTTCCCAAACTATAAGACAACAGGGGTCTCTGGGTCCAGGGGCCCATCGTCCATGTCAGTGTCTGGACTGAGACAGGACAAAGTTCGAAGGCAGGGGCCCAGTGGTGAGACTTCTGGCAGCTCGATCCCTCCTCAGTGGGGGGAAAAGTTAATTCCTAGGGCTCTGCAGGCCTGCATTTGTCAAGGCGCTGGACGTCAGTGCTATCATTACCAAGCAAATCAGCCAGGCGGTTAATGGTGGAATCAGGAGACATTTGCACTCTGCTATCAGAATGACATCATAACTAAAGCAGCCTTCAGCCAGAAGCCCTAGGCTCTCCTCAAGCAGAGGCCAGAGGGCTGCCAGGGGCGCCCCCCTGTGACTCCCCAGGCTGCAAGCTGAGTCCCTACCCGTTCCAGGCAGGGTGGCGGGCCCAGCCCCCAGCAACTTCCTAGGCAAACAGGAACTAGGGTTACAGTTTTCTTCCCAGCTATTGGACTTTCCCCCCAGGTTCTGAACACTGTAAATAAAACTAATAATATGTATTTTTCATAAAATTTAAAATACTATAAAACCACTTTCCTCGACAGGCAAGGGTTGGTATTTTATTAACGCAGCTCCATTTTGGCTCTAGCATTTATGGCATTTCCAACAGAACTGTCAATCTCTCGGTGACCCTGTCTAGCAGGAAAGCTCTGCACTCTCTCCTCTGAGCAGCAGAAATAAACGATGCTGGGGAGATGGTGGGGGGCAAACGAAGGGAGAAGCCCTTCCTGCTCTTGTTTTGGCTGGTTTTCTTTTTAAAGCACAGCCGATCACATACACACAGAGACACATACACACAGCCAGAATCACAAACCTTAGAATAATGGGGGAGGCATTTGGCGAACGAGCTGCATCCGCGGCGCGAAGAGCAGCCGGCCCCGCTCGCTCGCTCGCTCGCTCGCTCGCAGCTCTGCCCTCCACGGCGGCGGCGGGGACCGACTACTAGCCCGGGACCCGAGATGCCCAACTCCGCCGCGCCCCAGAGGTCGCCTCCGGAGTCTCGCTACAGGTACATGCGTGGCCCAAACATCTCACCTGGCCCGAGAAGTCGGGAGACAGAGAAGAAAAAGTTCTGCGAGCTGCCAGCCGGGAGCTCCGGAGCCCGCGGCCGCAGTCAGTCCTCCCGCCGGCGAGCCTCCCGCCGCCCAGGCCCGCCGGCAGCGCGCGGCTCCCGGCACCTCACCCGCCGGCTTTGCGCGCTAACCCCGGGGCGCGCCGAGGCCACGGCAGGGCACTTACTTGGCACTCGCTTTGGAGCGTGCAGGTCGTCGCGGTGTTCACTTGGGTTTTCAAACAAGTTTCAGGGAGGAAGAAGGAGGGGGGGAAAAAAAAGATCCAATTATGCAAATGGGCTCCGGACTGGGAGGCGCGCTCTGGATCTGACGCGGCTACTGTACGAGTTCTCGGAGCAGCCCCGGGCCGGGCAGATTTATGCGGGCGCGTCACGGCTACGCCAGGTCCCGCCGCCGGAGCATCTCGAAGTTAATTAAAGCGGTAATGTCCACTTTCCCGGCGACCCTCCGTGCGCGGGTTTACTGTTTCACCGTCCAGCCCGACCCGGCCGAGGGCGGGGGCGCTTTTCCCCACGCCTCTCGTCCTTCCCTCTTCTTGCTCCCCCTCTTTTTCCTCTTTCCCTCCCTCCCCCCCGTTTTTCCTCTTTCGTCTCTTTAAGTCGCCTGCCTTCCACTCAGTGAACAATGAACAAAGATGTGAGTGATGGGAAAAGATCGCCCCCTCCCAACCCCAGCAGTGAGCAAAGCCGGTCTTAAAGTAAAAACCCAGTTGCTAATATCAAACGGGGAAAGAAAACAGTGCGTTCCCAGTCTGCACCCCCCCCCATACCCACACACGCACGCACGCACGCTCACCCCACCCCAAGTTCACCTAAGCCCTGGCTGGGGGCGGGGGCGCCAAGGCCAGGGCTCCAGGGGCTGCCCAACTCGCCGGAGACACCCCGGACACCGGAGACCAGGGGGCGGCGAGCGCTCAGACCAAGCTCAGACCGTGCCCCTCCCCGCCTGCCCGCTCCCCCCACCACCCCCGCCCCGACCCCCTCCTCGCGTCTACACCGGCCAGCCGGGCCCGGCGGCCCGCTCGGGCTGCCCGGCGGCCGGATGCGCTCAGCAAACGCGGCCCCTGTCGGATTTCTGCTAAACTGCACGGCGGCGGCGGCGGCGACTGCCGGGAGAAGGCGCAGGAGGAGCGGGAGGCCGGCACCGCGCGCGCACTCACCCCGCCCGGCCCACTGCCCCTGGCCGGTGCCGGGCCGGCCGCCCGCTCCCACCCGCGCGCGCACCGGCGCCCCCACCCGCGCCCCCGCACGCACCCGGCGTCCAGCCCCGCAGGCCAGGACGCCGCGCAGCCGCCGTATTTTCTGCTAAAGTGAAAACGAAGGCGGCTGACAAATCACGTCTCCTGTGAGGCACTCGTTAGACATAACAATATCAGGCAAACAAAACCCAGCCTCGGCTGCGACCGGCGCGCGGGGCTGGGACCCCGCCCTGCCCCTCCTCGGCCCCCTGCTCCTCGCCACTGCCCCGCCGCCCCTACCCAACCCCCCAAATGATCGGGGGCTGTGTCCACGTTCGCCAAGAGGCGGACAGTAGGAACGCTCACAATACTGAAGTGAAGGAGGGGGGGCAACTTTCCACCTGTCCCCAAAGAAAGCCCTCTTGGAGTTTCCTCAGAAGAGTTAAGAAGAGAGGGGGTGGGGACAGATCTCTCTCTGCCCCGCATCCCCTTTTCTTTCTTTCTAACTTCTCCGGCGCCTGCGTTTCCACCTTCCGCTTCACGTACACCCATCTATATAGGGATATCTATATTTTAAATTATTTGCAAAACTGCAACAGATGGGCGCGTCGAGATCTGGACACTTTCCTACTCATCATCAAAGAAAAGCTCCCCCCCCCCACCCCCTTTTTTTTTTTTTTTTTTTTTTTTTTTGCCTAAAATACATCCCGGTCCCGCCTACGACTGTTTTCCTCAATTCTTGATCTTCAAAAAATAATGTCTTGAAGCAAACAGAAAAGGTTTATCAGCAAAGATCATTCTCCCCCCCCCACCCCCGCCCCAGCCATACATCTGGGCTAGTGGATCAGTTCCCCCAAACTGCACTCTTCCCAAACGCCCCCAGCCCTGCATTTCCCCCGCCTTCAGAGCCCCCACGCCTGCACTCCCTCACTCCGACTGGCCTCATTTCTCCAGCCCAGGGCTGGCCGGCTCAGTTCCCTCCATAAACCTGTTAACTTATTTCTTTCTTTATTTGTATCTTTGGCCCCCGGCTTGGCCCCAGGGCCTGGGCTGGGCCGGGGAAGGTGCTGCGGACGCCGCCTGCGCTTGCAGGCATCACGGCCTTTTTCTGGGGTCGCGGGTTCGGACCCTGGCACCCCGGCCCTGCGGAGCCCCCGGCCTCGGCCTCGCCCGGCTCCCGGGCCACAGGAGGCCAATGAAAACACAAAATGGCAGGTCTCAGAGGCCCTTGGCGCCCGCAAGTTTGACACACTGTAAGCATCAGCTAACTTTGATTAAGAAAAAAAAAAAAAAATGATTACAAATTAGCCTCTCTCCCCCCGGCGGCGGGGCCGGAATCCCGCAGCGAGCGGCGAAGGGAGAAAGGGAGCGAGGAGCGCCCGAGTCTCAGGCAGAGGAGAAAATGGGGAAAGTCACTTGAGCAGAAGTTTCCGCGGCTCCAGCCTCCCCCTATCCAGACGACTCCCCCCACCCCCCAGACCCTTTTGAAAGTTTCCCGGGGCCTGAGAGCGGAGCGCGGGCCGCGCGCGGGTGGGGGGCGCGGGCTGGGCCCGGAGCTGGGCGCGGGGTCCGGCTCGCGCCCGCGGCTCGCGGCCCGGCGACTCCTTTTCAAAGTAACGGTCCCGGGACCGCGGGCGGGGGAGGCGGCGGCCCAGGCGCGGGTCCCGCTCGCCGCCGAAGTTCTCTAGCGCCATTCGATGCCCGGCCGCCGCCGCTTTCTCGGTTTCTTCCTCTTTTTTCCCCCCGCTGACAGCTTCTCTCGCCAACGTCACAGCCACGGATATTTAATTAGACCGTATTTTTTAATCGCGATGGGGCGAGAAGGAGCCCGGCGGCAGGCCTCGCCGAGATGGGGAGGGGGAGGGGACGGGGGGGGGCAACGCCAAGAGTCCAAACTCACTTTGCCACCTCCCGGACGCCGGCGCCCCCCGACCCGCCGCGCCCCCCCCGCCCCCACCCCCACCGCGCCGCGCCCCGCGATCCCCCCCCCCACCTTTGTTTTCCTTACCTTAAACATTGAAACGCGGGCGTCGGGAGCAAACTCGGGCACGTAAACGGAGCGTTGTAAAAGATTGTGTTCAATGAATAATGAAACATGTCCACATGATTGACTTGATCATTTTCCGGGGCTGAGGGGGGACGGGCGCCCTGCTCGCGCGCCTCGCTCGCCCACTCGGCAGAGCCCTGTGAACTGTTCCCAGCCCAGCCGGGGCAGGGCGGGCTCGATTTTCATCTGCCTCTTTTCAGAATCGCCCCGTTCATTGATACTCATCACCCAGCCCCAGCAGACATCCCCATCCCCGGCTCGGCCTCCCCCTATCTGGTAGGTGAAATGCATTGTACCATTAAAAACGCTCTCCATTGTCGCCCTGGCATAATTCACAGCAACTAGATAGGTCTTGCGGCATTTAGCTTTGATGAGCCAGAGACTGAACCCTTGATATAATAATCTACAAAGAATGGTGTGTGATCGTCCATTTTTTCTCTCTGTCTAGCAACTAAGAAACCATTTAACACAGCGCAGCTTGCTTCTGACCTTGAGCTCATGTAAACACACTTATTAAAATCTATCTATTCTCCAAGAGCTACATTCTGATTGTCAGACTCGTTACTGAGACATATATCAGCCCCTTCGCTTGTCACTACTTTGCATTCCTGCCTTTGACTAAAGAATTTTTTATCCAGCCGAGAGGGAGAGAGAGATTGCCACAGAGGGAGAGGAGAGAGAGATGGAAAGGGGGAGAGGAAAAAGCTTAATTCTTACCTGCTCCTGAAACTATTTAAAGTCTGTTTCTTTTCTGGGGGAAAAAAAAAAAAAAAAAAAAAAAAAAAACTCCCGGGTGAATCTCGGTGGACAGCGGGACGCGGAGAATCAGTCACAGCCCGGGCGTTTAAGGGAGTCATCAGCGATCAAATGACGTTGATCCGCGCTGTAACCTTGTGGCGTATTTAATGTAAATAAGGCAGTTATGTTGCCAATCGCCGCGATACAAACACGAAGAGGTCCTCAGCCTCGCCTCCCGCGCCTGCCATTAGAGGCGACTTTATTTACAGACACTATTTAGAAGATCATGATAATTCTAAAACAATACTAGTGCCAAATGATTATGAAAATATGATTTTAATTAATCACGTAGTAGGCAAGGAAATTAGCATACGGTAATTAAACTTCGAGAAAAACGTCACGCAGGTTCTCTGCCTTATGGGTCCAGAATAATCATCACGCGGTGGGCTCCAGGACTTAATTATCAAACAAAATAACTTTTTTAAGGCAACTTTGCAAATGCTGGTCCTCAAGGCAAACGCTTTGGTAAATAATGTAAGGCGAGGTAACAAGGTGGAGATGTGAGTGATGCTGGAGGTTGGGATTCTGTGAAGCAAGGAAGAGGGGGAAAGAAGGGGGGAAAAAGCTGAATAATGCAATTATGGATTCTCTGTCCTAGAGTTGACAAAAGCTGGTGCCTCAAAAGCCTCTTTGTTATGGGATTATATAATGATCCTGGTGTCATTATGGGAAAAAAAGATTCAGTAATAATAATAAAAGAAGTATCCAGATACACCAATGAGGAGCTTGTTTTAAAGAAAAGACTCACATGTGACATTGGGGCATGTTAATAGCAGAAAGACAGGATCCAAAAGAGTTGACAAATAATGGAGGAGAGAGGGAGGGAGGAAGGGAGGGGGGAGAGAGAGAGAGAGAGAAAGAGAGAGTGAGAGAGAAAGGCCTGTGTTGTGCATGATTAAGAAGCGTTGGAGACAGATTGATTATTCAAACGCCAAGCCACAGGGACACTTAAAACATTGATTCAGGTAAGACTTGTTCTAGCCTGCCTGATCTGAGTTCCCCTAAGATGACTGGTGGGTTTTAAACCAGGGCACCACAATACATAAAAAGCAAAGATAAAGAAAAAGCAGGGCACAGCCTCCCCACTCCCCACTCCCCCCCACGCCCCCCACTCCATCCTGTGGAAGGAGACTGGCAGTAGCAGAGAACCAGTGAAAGAGTGGGGTTAGGTACAGAAAACTCCGCGCCAAGAGGAACAGTCAGGCAGTGGCTGGACTAGAGGCTCTGGTACAGACGGGACCCTGCTGCCCCTGGCACCTGGCCTTGGCACTTCTCTGCCTGTGATCCGGCTCCCCAGGCCTGACGTTGGTGGGCGCCCGGCCTGGTCACCGCTGCCTGCACCCTAGGTCTCTGTCCTAAAAACCCAGGGCGTTCTCGATCCTTATCTGTCTATCATCTATCTGTCTCTATCTCTCAGCCCAGGATTTTGGGGAGGGAGAAAACGGCGTTTCCCCCAACCAGCTAGTTAGTTCTATGAGATTCTTAAAGTCCACTCAAATCTTTGTAATGGTGTTAAAAATAAAAAAATCCCCTGCCTACCCCCCAAAAGTTTAGGAATTCAGTTCGCATTTTCCAATCCGATGTGTCTGAAATTCTCTTTGAACAAATTCCAAAATACAAGGGTTTTTTTTTTTCTTGTATAGAAATTAGCATCGCAATCACATCAATGATATCACTATCTCTATGGGAATGATAGCCAGAGCAGTGGGGTGTTCTTTATTTCAATTCTTCGTGGATCAACTGATTATACTCTGTCGTCTTTTGAACCTGTTATTGTAAGTCAAGTGATTCTTTATAAGTGACAGCTCGGACAAAGAGGCGAGCAGGGCCGAGCAGGTCGAAAGGAAGTGGCCATATGGACTTGGAGAAAAGGCACTTTCTCCCCAAGAGAATGGGGGTGGCAGTCGTCTTTTAACCCTCGAGCCGCCAGCCCCGCAAGGGCCATGGGAGGGAGGGAGCCGAGCCTGAGGTCCTGGCACTGTCCTCGGGCACGTAGCAATGCCCATGGGTTTGGGCTCGAGGGCTGGCCTCCTGGCCAGGGCGCATCTTCCAGGCCCGAGGTGCCCGCGGCCCTCCAAGGCCATGCTTCTCAGGAGGGCCGCGCTCCAGGCGACCTGGGGGACCTCGGCTGGTGCGCACCGCCGCTCGAGGCCACAGAGATTTTGTGCGGCTCAGCTGGCCTGAGCCGACCCGGCAACGACCGCCCACCACCTGGAGGCCGCGCCCGTTGGCCTGAGCCTGGCGGAGGATTCCAGCGGGGGGGTTCGCCGGCGCCCCCTGTCGGCGCCCGTGCGCTCTGCGTTCCCGGAGGACACGTGCTGGCTGCCTTGGGGTGATACAGACCTTCCTGGGCAACAGAGCTCCTTGGGGGTGGGAGTCAAGGTGAGATGCAAGGGGCGCTGGCCACTGACCAAAGGCTTGGAATCTTGCAGAGACCGAAACCTGACGCCTACCTAAAGCAGAGGAGTTCCCCCATAGAGTTTAGTGGCCACTTCCGCAGCCTGTGGCTCTTTGTTCCTTACCCCCTTCTCCAGAATTTCTGGGCCTCTCCATCCTTATCCTCTAGCTCCGGTGCTGCCCGGAAGGCTTCTCCTCACTGACTCCCTCTCCTTCTTCTCAGACTCTGGAGTACTTCTCAGTGTCACGGACTGGCCTGGCCAGGACCGGACCCCTGTGGTTGGAATTCAAGCAGAGACCCCCCAGGGCCCCAGCCTGCACCCAGGAGTTTGGCAATCACCAATCCTCACAGCCCTCTCGCTGGACAGCCACTCCTGCCACCGCCCTCCCCTCCCCCAGGGTATTCTGTCCCGGGCTTTCCACTCTGCCGCGTCTTCTCCAAGATGACACCTGCTTTCTGCCTTCTTGAAAAGGATGGAAGTCATTGGGGTGAGCCTGGGCTGGCAAGTTAGTTGGATGGTGGTCATGGATAAAAGTCAAGTTTTTTAGTGACCCCTCTACCAGCTCAGAAGCAAGGGCTCTGAGCCAAGCTCTACCATGTTGGATTATATCAGCACCTCTGTGCATGCCTCCTTTGAAAGTAATACTTCTCACACCAAATAGATTGGTTCTGACCTCTGTCTTTAAATGATCAAAAGGGACTGATTCATAAAATTTTACCCAACGACTGCTTTAGAATTGTGCTTCCTGTGGCGGCAGTACTTGTTTTGGTTTTGTTTCTATATTACCTTTCTCCCCCCCACCCACCCATGCTATTCTCTTCCTCGTAACTTTTCTTGTGATATCAATAGGTTAAAAAACTAGCCATTGGCATGGCCATTGCCGGCAACCCAAAGACTGAAGCATAGGCAAAAGCATCCAGTGGGGCTGCTTGGGCTCGGGAGTGGAGGCGTAGACCAGAACCAAGTCCTCTGGCCCCAGACCTCGGTTTCCCCACCATATAAAGATACCCTCCAATGATGTGTAAAGTCCTATGATCACAGAGCGTCAGTGGGAATAGTCTCCTTCAGGTCCACCCTCTTCAAGCAGAAGGAAGATGCTAAGAGATCTGTAGAGGACCATCTGTTCAGTGGGAAGTTGGTTTGGACACTTTCATGGCCCCCATCTGGATTCTCACGGAGCGTCCCTGCTTCTCAATTTCAAGTGGCCCCGAAGGTCATCACCACGCAGCACGAGCTTTTCTTAACTCCGGGGGAAAGCCTGCCAGGGGTTCAACCAGGAGGTTTCCTTCCCCTCCCTAAACAGTTTTCTCCACTGCTGAGGTCAGGCATCTCTCTCCTGGAGGAGACAGAGCAGCCTTCTCAGCAGTGGACACCTCAGGGTGAATGAGCCTTCAAAGACTCCAGGGAAAGTGGGTTCAGAGGTGTGCCCTTAGAGGTGGAAGAGGTGATTCCTGAATAAGAGAAATGGAGAAGAATCTGAACTACATGGCCATTCTGCCATGAACTATTGGTCCTTGGCCATGGAGAAGCCAGCTGGGCTGTCTTCACCTCCTCCAGCATTGCCTTCAAAGCATTCTTTTAAAGACCCGGGGTGCTGTTCTCCCTAACCACCTCCCCACCCCCAACATCTTACACGTCTTCTGGTCTTTCCAACAGAGGGAGGAAGTCAACATGGCAACATCTGTTTGTCCTCGCGGGTCAAGCCCTTATCCTAGCAGGAGACCCTGCTTTTGCTCCCTAACCCGGAGGACATCAGGGTGGGGCTCCTGCTTCAGGTCCCAGCCAAATCAACGTATCCTAGCTCTACTGAATACTGTAATTGGTTCGGGAATGGGCATGTGACCTAAGCTGGTCCAATCAGAGTGAAGTTTGTGTTTTCTTTTTAAATAGACACCAGTGGAGTGGTTGAGTAGCGGGACAGCTGTGGTCCGGTCCCCAGGCCCACGCCAGGAGCACAGAGATGAGAACTGGCAGAGGCCACCAAGGAGGGCTGGGCATGATGCCCACACAGCAGAAAGCAGAGCGGAAATGGAGAAATGAGCCTGCTTGTGTTAAGCCCTGCATCCAGCCACCCCTGAAACCAGCCCCTTCCCAGCAGCTTTCCTTTTTGTGACCTGGAAAATTCCCATTGTTACCTCAATTCCCTATGTTTTGGGTTTTCTGTCATTTGCCACAGAATGAGGCCTGATACACTTAACACCTGACAAAAACAAGGAATACCTGGATCAGGGATCATAAAACTCATAAGCAAGGCCCAAGCAAGGTGTGTGGGGCAGGGAGAAGGGCTAGCAAAAGCAGGGGTGCTGATGTTCTTCCCAGCAAGAAAGCAGCCAGCGAACTTGTGGGAATTCTCTTAAAGCTACAGGTGTGCCTTGCTTTGCATAATAGCTCTGTCTCCCCACTGCCCCCCAATGTTTGTAAATAGAATTTTGGTGACTTAAATCTGATTTACGACATTGAGACAGTTAGTTATTCAAGGCCTCTCCATAGCCATCTTTCATCAAGTGAATGGTCATATTCTGAAAGAACAAATGAATGGTAATTTATTAATAATTGCAATTTTCCTACCTCAGTCATATAGTTCAAAGTAAGACCAACCTGGATGACTTCGTGGTATCTTTGTATAAATTAGTCAAAAGACAAGAAAATCTGCTGAGCTCTGTCAAATACAGTTAACAACTCTGCATTCCAGCTCCTTTGCAAGACTGCCGAGCTGAAATATACTGGGCAAACACTGAGCGTCAGCTTTGGGCCTTGCTCCTATCTGCAATAGTTATGGTCACGTTGAGTGAGGTTTGCAGGAGTAGAGATCCATAAAGCTAATGGACTTCCTGGCCTGTATGTGGCTTGTGCTGTGTTTACCTGCACAGGAGAGCTATCAGTTAGAGAGCCCATAATCCCTAAATTTAGGGGACTTTTAAGATTGCAAATTAAAACAAAATATCAGGTTATGAAATAGGACTACCAGTGGGAATGCAAGAGCTAATTTTCTTAAGATGTCCTCAATGCCTTTATTATTCTCCTCCCAGGTTATAAATATATTCACCATACAACACCCACCCATGACTTGGTCCCTACTTTTTCAAAGTTCCCAAAAGGCCTAATATTACCTTGTTTGCCACTAGAAACAAAAGGGACCAAATGTTGGGAAAATGTAATTGTCCAGAATATTGTATAGTTACTTTTTGGCTTATGGATGGGAGCTGGTCCATATAAGTCAGACAGAATTGACAAGAATGATTCCCCAGGGTTTCCCTGGGGAATACTGAGGTTTATCACCACCTGCTAGGAAACAACTAGGAAACAAATGAGAATGACCAAGTTAAGGCAAAAAAAAAAAAAAAAAAAAAAAAAAAAAAAAAAGTCCCTAGATTCTAGCCAACCTTCAGAATTCTGAGTGAGCTTCCCTTGGGTCTGCCCAGGACACAGACCATGGAAGTCAGATTGAGCAGCGACCGGGGGGCTAGGAGGTTGGCCTGGGAAATAATATCACTATAGAAATTGTATTTTAAATCCTGATTCCATCAAAGGTCTAGGTTAAGTTAAGTTAAGTCTTAAGGATCTTGGGGAATCAGAGAAGGAAGATGAGAGGAGGGGAATGTGCTAAGTGTCAAATGTATGTTGAAAGTGCCAGGCTCCAAGAGACCAAGTTGAATCAGATCATGCCATTTGGGGGCAATGTCAGTAGTTCACGGGTGGCACGCTTAAATCCCTGGAGAATCTCTGGCAGACTGTATCTGCACTGACACCCATGGTTCTAGAATCTTCCAGGGTATCCTGCAGTCTGTGCATGGGAAGTCAACTAGCAGAGTAGAAATTGGGGGGGTGGCATCTAAGGGTATGGGCAGGCAAATATGAAGCCACACCAGTGACTGGGAACAAATTAATTCATTTTGGTAAACATGTGAGACATAGTTACGTCCGTCCAGCTTATCCAGCCCTCCTCTAACTCTGAGAGTCCCAATCTGTGGACCTCGCAAGGTTATAGCAGCCCACTCAAGGTATACCATCTAAGACTCTGCTTGTGGGATCCCCCTCCCCACCCCAAGCTAGGAGCATCCAGAAGATGCTCCTCCATTGCTAGACCTCAGGCCTAGTCTAGCCCCTGGCACAGTATGGGGTATAAGAGAGTTTTGCTGGAACTAATCAAGAAATTTGTTCTAATACTTAAGTAACTCATACTGTGTATCAGGTACTTTTTTTAACCTTTATTGACTAATTGAGTGAGTTAATGAATGAATGACTATATGAACATCACTACTTAAAATGTGTTGCCAGCTCTAGAAATTAATTGCAACTTTTAAGAATCAATGTTATCTTCTCTGATAGAAAGTAAATCTTGATTCACATTAAAGAATAATTAGAAATGTGGAAAAATACAAAGAAAATTGTTATACCCCCCTTAATGTCACCCTGTTAGCTTTTTGTGTATTTCCTTCCAAGCATTTTTCTTTACATATCATTTTCTTTCTTTCTTTTTTTTTTTTTTTTACAAATTTTGAATCATACTATATAAGCAGTTCTGTGTCTTGCTTTTATTCTTGAGCCTCTGTTTTAAAAAGACAGCAGGCCTGGGGCACCTGGGTGGCTCACGTAGTTAAACATCTGACTCTTGATTTTGGCTCAGGTCATGATCTCTGGGTTGTGGGACTTAACCCCCATGTCTGGCTCCATGCTGAGTTTGGAGCCTGGTTAAGATTCTCTCTCTTCTTCTTTTTCTGCCCCCCATCTCTAAAAGAAAGAGAGAGAGCGAGAGAACAGGCCCAAAATGGAGTCACTTGTGCTAAGCCCCACAGAAGAAAACCAAGCTTAATACTTAACCTAATTGCAGTTTCAACTTCCCCCAAGAATAAATCTAAACCAGTCAATCTGGAATTTCCTGGCAGGACTAGTGAGGTAATCTGCCTCTGTCCCCCAAAGAAAGAAGAGTTAATCTACTCTTTCATTGTCCCTGCTTCCTTCTGCCTATAAAAGTCTCTCATTTTGTTGAGTTCTTCTGGGCTCCTTTCCGTGTCCTAGATGGGATGCCACCTGACTCATTCATCATTTAAAAATCCAATAAGATCTTTAATACTCAGCCGAATTCATTTTTTAACAGATTTGGTGGCAGCAGTGGGACTGAAGGGGACTTCCAGTGGCTTCAGGGACAATGAGAAACACCGGCATAATCCTGTGAACTCTTTTGAGCATTTGTCCTTCTCATCATTTCCGAGGGCTGTGGGTCAGTTCCTCTTAGTTCTGGGCTCTGCTTTCTTTGTGCTGAGTTCCTGATCTAGTTGGCTTTCTAATCTATAATTCCCATTTTGAAAACCCAGTCCAGTCCACACTATTCATTTTTGGAACCTCCTGGTTCAGTCCTTTCTCTAGTCCCAAACTCCACAGAAATCACTAGTGACATGCACAGAGTCTTCTCTTGGTCAAAGTGCAGCAACATCTCCTGGGGACTGCTGATACCTTAAGGTGCACATGGTTATTTGTCTTGTTTTGTGTTACTAAATGTTGTTGCTAATGGGAATTTCAGAAGTGGCTGCAAAGTTGGTGGACATGGGTCAAACATTTACAAGCTGTTAGAGGGCTCATCACCTAACCCAAAGACTACCATGTTAGGTTAAGCTGGTCATGGAATGGGTTATATTGACACTAGGTCATCCACCAAACTCAAGAAAATTCTCATGCAATGAGGTATATTGTAAAATACCACACAATCCCCAACCATAGAGGCACATTCCTTTTGGGGTTTAGTTTGGCTCCTAAACTTTAGGCCTTTAGAGATCTAAAGGCTTAACTGAAAAAATAAATAAGTAATAATAAAAATGGGATCTTTAAATTCCAAAGAGTTGAGTGGACCACCTCCAACACACCTGCCTATTTTATGTCTAAGAACTATGGTTCTGGAAGCTGTAAATATCTATAAAAAAATGACAAAACTTATTAAAAATGACCTGTCATTTCAATGGCCATTATAGGGAGCATGCCAATTAGATAAGATCATTTAAGATGTGCCCTTGAAAGCAAGGGCTCTGAAATCAAACAAACATATTGGGGTACCTATTTTCATTGCATGCAGAAGCCTCCAAAAACCTTTAAAAATTCTAAAATAACTTCACTGAAAGATTCATTGTAAAACATTTAAAGACACTAGGGGGACCTAAAACAAGATTGTCGTCAGTCCTACTGCACCCTCCTACCCTCCTTTGAGTCCTCGTTCTAGTAATCCTCTGTGTAAACTATCCTCCCACCCTGAAGACACCACAAGACCACAAAAAGAAGTCCACCAAATGTGGTTTTGCAGACACTCCCACGTCTACCCTCAGAGATGTTTCCCATATGGGCTTCTCCTAGAGTTGACAGGACCCTGAGGGATTTTCTGGTAGACTGCTACATAGTTCCCTTAAACAAAAAAGGGAAGCCAAAATATAATTCGTGAAGAAAGTTGGCAAATTCCGGCAGATACCAGAGCCTACCCAGGTGATCCTGGGAAAGCTGGAGGAAGTCAATGAAAGGTGAGATTTCTTACTAGAATTCCCCCACGTATCTGCCTATAGTGCCTAGCAGAGAGAGAAAAATGAATTCTCTTTTGCATCCTTTTTGGGAACGTCTCAAGTCCATAAGATTGTTCAATACTGCTGGAAATATTTACTGTTTCCAGCTAAAACCTGGCAAGATATTTAAAAGGAGTTTTAAGGGGCGCCTGGGTGGCTCAGTGGGTTAAAGACTCTGCCTTTGGCTCAGGTCATGATCCCAGGGTCCTGGGATTGGGCCCCACATCGGGCTCTCTGCTCGGCAGGGAGCTTGCTTCCTCCTCTCTCTTTCTCTCTGCCTGCTTCTCTGCCTACTTGTGATCTCTGTCTGTCAAATAAATAAATAAATAAATAAATAAAAGAAAAGGTGTTTTAAGTAGCTCTGTAGTCAAAAGTTGGCCAGATTGAAAGCTGATATTCAGACCCTGATAGAAATCATTTTAGGCCTCCTCTCCTGAGCTAAAATGAAGCTATCTACCCAGAAGGAAAGGTCATTTAAAACTTAGGGAGAGGAAAAATATTTTAAGTGTCTTCTCTACTAATATTATTAGTAAAAAGCTTTAGCCATCTGAGCAGGTAAGCTTAACTTATTTCACCTACCAGAAAAACAACTTAGAGTCAACCACTAGTGAATCTTGTATTGGTGTGTGTGATTCATAGTAGTAATTTTAAAGTGGAAGCTGTAAGGCCTCTTTTGTCTGCCTATATGTTTGCGTGTATGTGTCTTTCTATGTATATATGTTGTGGATGAGTGATGTTTTCTACCTCTGGATGGTGCTACTAAAATCAATTTGTAAAAGAGACCTATTTAATTAGGTTGAAGAGAATTAAACACTTACATGAATTAAGGATTCATAGGATTCTCAGACATAGAATAGAAACTAACCCAAATACTTCTCAAGTTCATGTAATCTGAGAAAATATTTGGTATTAAAGTTAATTCAAGTTTGTTGTTTAAGTTTTTTGGTTTAATTAAAATAGACATGTCTTTAGAGTTATCAACATCGAATAGATGAAATTTTTGTTCTTTCTGGGTTTATTAGTCAAATAAGTTCATGTTATCTCTGTTACAAAATTTGTAAGCAAGTAAAATAACATGGTATGATGAAACTTTCATAAGTAATTAAATGTAATTGTTGGGAACAAATAAATTAAATAGATGAAGCTAGATAAAAGTTTCTGGGCAATTTTTAAAAATAGTTTCCCAAATCTTTTTGGTAACCTGAAACCTTTAAGTTTTGCCAAGTTAATTTAAATAATGGATAGTCATTAAATATCTAGATCATTTCCAAATAAGATAAAATACACACAAAAATTAATTACTAAAAATGGGCTTGTCCACATTTGGCTTTCTTTACAGAGAAACTAAAGATATTTGGGTCTAAATACATTTTGTGCCATGTTGAGAAATTTACTATGAGAAAGCGTATGTTTCTAAAAATTATAAAACTATTTATAACATTTATAACATCAAGCCACAGAATGCTAATGTAAAGGACAGTTCCCTGTTGTTTGTTTCTTTATTTCACACACACAAAAAAAGGTTTTTAGGGTTAAAAATTCTAGTATATATAGTTAAAGCTACTAGAAATAATAAGGGAAATACCTTCATATTCAGGGAAAGTAGGATGTGTGTTTGCAGTAAAAGAAGGTATGTGGAATGGAGATGCATTTTTTCTAAAAGAAAGAAGACAACGAGGAGGAGGAGGAGGAGGAGAAAGGAAGAAAGAAAAAGAAAGAAAGAAAGAAAAGAAAGAAAGAAAGAAGAAAGAAAGAAAGAAAGAAAGAAAGAAAGAAAGAAAGAAAGAAAAAAGAAGGAAGGAAGGAAGGAAGGAAGGAAGGAAGGAAGGAAGGAAGAAAAAAAGAAAGAAAGTTAGTTAGTGTTTGTCCTAAAGCGAGACTGCCTGTTTCAGAATAAGAAAGAGAAAAAAGAAAAAAACTGTAGAAAGTTTATGGAAATGGAGATGCATTTTTCCTAAAAGAAAGAAGACAACGAGGAGGAGGAGGAGGAGGAGAAAGGAAGAAAGAAAAAGAAAGAAAGAAAGAAAGAAAGAAAGAAAGAAAGAAAGAAAGAAAGGAAGGAAGGAAGGAAGAAAGAAAGAAGAAAGAAAGAAAGAAAGAAAGAAAGAAAGAAAGAAAGAAAGAGAGAGAGAGAGAGAGAGAGAGAGAGAAAGAAAGAAGGAAGGAAGGAAGGAAGGAAGGAAGGAAGGAAGAAAAAAAGAAAGAAAGTTAGTTAGTGTTTGTCCTAAAGCGAGACTGCCTGTTTCAGAATAGGAAAGAGAAAAAAGAAAAAAACTGTAGAAAGTTTATGGAAAAGGAATTTTGGGAAAGGAACTTTATGTGTGGTCAGGCTGGTTAAGAATGAAATAAATTTATGTTAAAAAAAAGGATGGGTTTTAATATAAAAAGTACACTGGTACCAAATTAGAATGCTTTCTCTCTGTTAAAAGGGCAAAGTTCCCTTGGACCTTTGGTCTCCTTTTGGTAACAGATTGTAAAAATTTATTTGCTTTTAAAATAATGTGCTTGAAAAGCAGAGATTCTGTGTCTTACCAAAATAATTTGTTTTGCTTTGTTGTACCTTTATCATCAGGTCCTTGCTTACTTGAGAAAACCAAACCTTCTTTATTAGAACAGATAACAGTTTTTCCCATTATTTAACAACTGTTTAACTTTCTGTATTTTCCTGAGATGTCTTTAATTGTCACTATGGTTCAGTAGATAGAACTAGGTATTGTCTCACAGTGAGCTCTGATACTATTTGACCAAGTGTTTTTAAACTTCTTTATATTTTTGATGAACATACCCAAATCAAATTCTAAATGAAGTCTTTTTGTCCCCAAAATAACTTTGGGATTTTCCAGGGAGTCCCTGGAACATCCCAAAAAATTTGTTCTCTCTCCTTATAAAAAGAGAGATGCTAAATTAAGTTTATTTGATATGCTAAATGACACGGGCAACATTGTCAAATAAGAAGTAATACTAAGCTTTCTTTATGTTGTATTTGTTTAGGTACATGTTCTAAGGGTTCCAGAAATAGTATGAAATTCCTAAATTCTAATATATCCTAGGATAATGTTATCATCATAATTTCAGTTATCATTTTGCAATTTTGAGTGTCACAGAAATAACTAAATTTCCTTGGCAATTCCATTGTAATCAACTCACATCAGATCTTTAATGGGCATGTTTTAAGTCTTCTTGATATTCAGATTATTGTTTCACTCTGATGCTTTTGCAAAAGTGTTCTTGCAAAAGTACTCCATCTTCACTAAGATTCATGGAAAGGACTTTGATTAGTACAGGCTTCTGATAACTTAGAGATCATAAAACTGAACTGGATAAAAATTTCCAGAACTAATGGAAAAACTGGATTCAAGCAGACTAATGAGGAGAATGCCTTTTTTTTTTTTTGAAAACATAATTGGTCTTCTAATGTTTTGTTTTTCCAGATTTAAGGAAGTTTTTCTCTTAAGCTAGCTATGAATTACAGCAATTACAGTATACCTTTGTAAAGAAAGATGAAACATTCATTTTTTTCTCCCTACCTCTTCCCTTCAGAATCTGGAAATCCTTAGTTTTTTTCACAGAAATATGATTGTTTGCATAAGTTCAATAAGAAATCTGTTCTTCTTGCAATGGGACACAATTGAAAGCATTGACTATATTACTGGAATATACCGGATGCTACTGCAGGTAAAAACAAAAACAAAAACAAAAACAAAAAAACAAAACAAACAAACAAAACAAACAAACAAAAAAGAGCAAACAAAAAAACACAAGATGGCAAGTCCTTGCCTCACCTTCCTGGCCTCTGGGGCTTTTAAGAGTTCAATCTGAGATTCCCAATGAAATGTTCCAGCAAAGAAGTCTTAAAAAGAACTTAGATGGTCAATCACTATTCTTGCTGTGCTTATGTAAATAATCAGGCTGAGTTTAATGCAAATTAGTTTTACTGTGATTATCTTTGGGGAAAATGGGGGTAATTGTAGAGAGAAAAATAATGCATTTTACTTTGTAGATGTTAGATTCTAATCCTGTTAATTGTCTTTGATGTTTTGTTATACAAAACTGTATAAACTGGACTCAATCCTGAATTCTTTCAGTTTCCTCAAATAAATATTTGGCTATGACTCTCTAAACTAAAATTTCTAATTTTCTCCCACCTTCCGATTTGAAATCAACAAGAACAAAGTCTTCCCTTAACTCTTTCTGGAAAGGACTATACTAGGTCCTCCTCACTCCCCATATGGCAGTCAAACTTCAAGAACTAGACCTTTTGGTAAATATCTCACAGCTAAAGAAGGCTTCACCTGACACCTGGTCCTATGCAGATGCAGATCCAAATCAAATAGATGAGAAAGAGAAGTAGCTGACATCAAGGTAGACTGCTTCTACCCAAGACATCTCATCAAGACTTCATACTTTAACTAAACATGGGATCCTTTTCTCTTCTCTTTCTTTCTTTGTTCTGGCATTGACCTGGAAAGATAACACCGTCACTTACATCTGCCTGGCCATTACTAAGGGGGTCTTTCAGACCACTGGATTTAACACCAAAAACTCCAGACTCTGTCCATGACACTAGAAATACCTAAGCCATTTCCCTGTCTCTGGTTAACAGCTCCAAATCCAGGCAACCTTGCATCCAAGCTCAAACATAAAAAGGGACACAAGGCAAGGGTAATCAGAATAAAACTGCCTGTGTGGTCCACAGACCCCTAAATTTTGCAGGCCTCCATGGTTGTCCCCTTTCCAGTCCTGAGTCACAGACTCAAAAGGGAATTACCAGGAGGCATTCCTCATTGAAAATTAGCTTCCTTTGGTAGATCATTGCTCCTCTGAAGTTATGATAAAGAACTTTTCCTTTAACTCTTGAAAGTACTGTGAAATCTGTTGCTAAAACCATAGCTTCCCAACAAAAATACTTAGACTCTCTGGCCAAAATTGTTCTTGGTAATGACTTCCCTTAATTATCTTTTAGTTGAGCAAAGAGGGGTCTGTGCTGTGGCCAACACCACCTGCTACCCCTGAGTTAATACGTCTGGGGAAGTTGAAACTTACTTAAATAAGATCACCAAGCAAACTACTTGGCTTAAAAAAGATGACTCCTTGAGTGGAGTCTTTCTTTGGCTTATTTGACTTTGATTTGGTCTTGGGGATCGTGTTTCCAAAGTGCACTCCAGACATTGAGAATATCCTGCTTATAATAATCATAGAAGGGGCGCCTGGGTGGCTCAGTGGGTTAAAGCCTCTGCCTTTGGCTTAGGTCATGATACCAGGGTACTGGGATCAAGCCCCACATCAGGCTCTCTGCTCAGCAGGGAGACTGCCTCCCCTCCTTCCCTCTCTCCCTGCCTCTCTGCCTACTTGTGATCTCTGTCTGTTAAATAAATAAATAAAAATATTTTTAAAAAATAATAATAATCATAGTAGTCCCTCTGGTGGGCTGTATTCTCTCAAAAGTTTCAAATGCATGTTTGCAGCTACTAACCACGAGGCAAATGATCTCCCTAAGACTGGAGCATCAGGAAAGGAATGAAGAGAATGACCAACTTAAAAATGTAAATCCACAGGTGCCTGGATGTCTCAGTGGGTTAAGCCTCTGCCTTCAGCTCAGGTCATGATCTCAGGGTCCTGCGATCGAGTCCCTCATCGGGCTCTCTGCTCAGCAGGGAGCCTGCTTCCCCCTCTCTCTCTGCCTGCCTGCTTGTGATCTCTCTCTCTCTCTGTGAAATAAATAAAATCTTAAAAAAAAAAAAAAAAGTAAATCCTGGGTTCCTGGGTGGCTCAATCATTAAACAGCTGCCTTCGGCTCAGGTCATAATCCTGGGATCCTGGGATCAGGCTCCCTGATCAAGCCCCGCATCAGGCTCCCTGCTCAGCAGGGAGTCTGCTTCTCCCTCCCCCACTCCCCTTGCTTGTGTTTCCTCTCTTGTTGTCTCTCTCTCTCTGTCAAAGATATAAAAATCTTTTTAAAAAGATGTAAATTCAAAGTAGTGACCTCCGAATGCCACAGAGGTTTAGCAGACATCCTCATGACCTCCAGATATCACAGAGGTTCAGCAAACATCATGACCTCTGAATATCACACAGGATCAGCCAAAACTGTAAGAACTTTGGAGCAGTAGCTGTAATGGTGCCTTACATTTTGATGAGATCTCTCAGTTAAGCGGGGGGTGGTATCAAAAAGAAATAGCTAGTCCAAAATAGAGTCACTTGGGCTAAGCCCTACATCAGCAAATGAAGACTTAATATCTAACCCGACTACAGTTTCAACTTCCCACAGGAATAAGTCCTCAACGGGTCCATCTGGAAATTCCTGGTCAGCACTAGTGAGATAATCCACTTGGTAGACCTCTCTGTCCCCCAAAGAAAGAAGAGGGAATCTACGCTTTCCTTGTTCCTGCCCCTTCTGCCTATCAAAGTCACTCATTTTCTCAGCTCTTCAGAGCTCCTTTCTATTTCCTAGATGGGATGCTGCCCAGCTCATGAATCATCGAATAAAGCCAATTAGATCTTCAATACTCAGTTGAATTTTGGTTTTCAACACCTTGTAGCACAAGGCATTTCCCCACATTATTGAATATTCTTCGAAAACATGATTTTATGGCTACAAAGTGTTCCATCAAATGGATGCAACATAATTTATTTAAACAATCTCTTATTTTGGGACATCTAAATTGTTTCTAATTTCTTGTTCTCTCAAAAGCATTGGAGAAGAGGGAGGAGCAAGATGACAGGGGAGTAGGAGACCTAAATATCATTAGGTCCCAGGAGTTCCGCTAAATGGTTATCAAACCATTCTGAACACCTACAAACTCAACAGGACAGAGAAGAGAAGAAGAGCAGCAATCCTAGGAACATAAAGTTAACCACTTTCTGGAAAGTAGGACGTGTGGAGAAGTGAATCTGAGGCAACATTCGGGAAGATAGACCGCAGGGGGAGGGGCCAGCTCCTGGCAAGCGGTGGAGCAGTGGAGCAGAAAATCAGAACTTTTAAAAGTCTGCTCCATGGAGGGAGATCACTCCTGAGGCTAAGCAGGGGGTGCAGCCCTTCAGGGACAGTGTGGTCTCAGGTCCTGTGGGGGTGTCTGAGTGTAGACAGATTTGCCAGGTATCAGAGCGGGGAAGCCAGCTGCAGAGATGGAGCCAAGGAGTGGGCTCTTAGCTCGGGGTTACCTTAAACCGTGATCCGCAGCATACGGGCCACTGGTCTTTGAGCAGGGACCCCACCAGCGGCAGACCTGGGCAGACTCACCTTCCTCCTCCAGAAGGAGAAGCGCAGGGGCACACTGCAGGAATCTGCTGGGTTTGGAGACTACAAACAGGGCCGTGCGCCAGAGAAAGAAAAACTCAGTCACAGGCTGGGTGAGCTCAGAGTGTGGCCAGAGGCCAGGGAGACAGGAGGGATTGACTGCTTTTCTCTGAGGGTGCACTGAGGAGTGTGGCCCCGAGCTCTCAGCTCCTATGGGGCCGGGGATTGGGAGGCCGCCATTTTCATTCCCGTCCTCCAAAGCTCTACAGAAAGCGTTCAGGGAAAAAAAGCTCTGAGACCGAACCCCGGTAGATTACTTAACCTGGACCCTGGCGAGGGCAGTACAATTCCACCTTGGGCAAAGACATTTGAGAATCACGGCAACAGGCCCCTCCCCCAGAATATCAGCAAGAACATTCAGCCAAGACCAAGTTCTCCAATCAACTAAAACTGTGAAACTCCAGAGGTAGGGAAATGCAGCTCAGAGAATTCATGGCTTTCTCCTCCATGATCCCTTAGTCTTTCAAAGTTAAAGTTTTTTTTTTTTAATTTTGGTTTTTTCTTTTTCTATTTTTAAAATTTTTCCTCTTTCCTATTTTAACATTTTTTTAATTATTTTATCTTATCAATACCTTATTTTTTTTTCATTTTCATTGTTACAGTCATATTTTATCCCTTCGTTGTATTTAACCTTATTTTTTGAATACATATAAGTTTTTTTTTTCTTTAAAAATGCGGGATACAATTTCTTCTAATAGATCAAAATATACCCTAAATCTAGCACATGGTTTTGTTCTAGTCTCCAGCCTGATCACCATCTTTCCTCTTTTTTTTTCTTTTTCATTTTTCAACAAACTTCTTATCAATTCCTATTTTAGAATTTTTTCTTAATTTTCACCTTTACATTCATATTCCATCCCTTCATCATGTTTACCATTATTTTTGTGTATGTATATAAGTTTTTCCTTCTTTAAAATTTTGAGAGGTTGTTTCTTCTAACAGACCAAAATTACCCAAAATCAAGTGTATGGCTCTGTTCTATTCATCAGTCTATATGTAAATATATATTTTTTCCTTTGTTTCCCTCCTTTCTTCTCTCCCTGGTGTCAGGTCTCTTCTGATCTGGTTAGTGTATATCTTTCTGGTGTTGTTGATACCTTTTTAGTATTCTGTTTTCTCATTCATCTATTCTTATCTGGATAAAATGACAAGGTGGAAAAACTCACCACACACACACACACACACACACACACACACGAAAGAAGAACAAGAGGCAGTACCGACGGCTGGGAACTAATCAATATGGACATTTGTAATACGTCAGAACTAGAGTTCAGAATGATGATTATCAAGGTGCTAGCTGGGCTCAAAAAAAGCATGGAAGATATTAGAGAAACCCTTTCTGGAGAAATACAATCCCTTTCTGGAGAAATAAAAGAACTAAAATCTAACCAAGTTGAAATTTAAAAAAAGCTATTAATGAGGTGTAATAAAAAATGGAGGCTCTTACTTTGCAAAACAGTGTGGATATTCCTTAAGAAATTAAAAATAGAGCTACCCTATGACCCTGCACTTGCACTACTTGGTACTTACCCCAAAGATACAGATGTTGTGAAAAGAAGGGCCATCTCTACCCCAATGTTCATAGCAGCAACGGCCAGTCAGCAAACTCGAAAGAACCAAGATGCCCTTCAATGGACAAATGGATAAAGAAGATAGGATCCACATATACTATGGAGTATTATGCCTCCATCAGAAAGGATGAATACCCAACATTTGTATCAACATAGATGGGAATGGAAGAGATTATGTTGAGTGAAATAAGTCAAGCAGAGAGAGTTAATTATCATATTGTTTCACTCACTTGTAGAACATAAGGAAAGCACAGAGGACATTGGGAGATGGAGAGGAGAAGTGAGCTGGAGAAGATGGGAGAGGGAGACAAACCATGAGAGACTGTGGCCTCTGAGAGACAAACTGAGGGTTTGGGGGTGGGTGGGATGTGGGGGAACCCTGGTAGTGGGTACTGTGGAGGGCACGTATTGCATGGAGTGCTGGGTGTGGTGCACAATGAATTTTGGAACACTGAAAAAAAATATTTTTTTTTTTTAAATGGAGGTTCTTACTGCCTAAGATAAATGAGGCAGAAAAGAGAACTACTGATATAGAAGACCAATGATGGAAAATAAAGAAGCTGAACAAAAGAGAAACAAACAATTACTGGATCATGAGAAGAGAATTTGAGAAATAAGGGATACCATAAGATGAAACAATATTAGAATAATTGGTATCCCAGAGAAGAAGAAAGAGAGAGGGGCAGAAGATATATTGGAGCAAATTACAGCAGAGAATTTCCCTAATTTGGTGAAGGGAACAACCATCAAAATCCAGAAGGCAGAGAACCCCCTCAAAATCAATAAAAATAGGTCCACACCCCATCATCTAATAGTAAAACTTACAAGTCTCAGTAACAAAGAGAAAATCTTGAAAGCACCTCAGAACAAGAAGTCTGTAACATACAATGGTAGAAATATTAGATTGGTAACAGACCTATCCAGAGAGACCTGGCAAGCCAGAAAGAACTGGCATGATATATTCAGAGCACTAAATGAGAAAAACATGCAGCCAAGAATACTATATCCAACTAGGCTGTCATTGAAAATAAAAGGAGAGATAAAAAGCTTCCAGGACAAACAAAAACTAAAAGAATTTGCAAACACCAAACCAGCCCTACAGGAAATATTGAAAAGAGTCCTCTAAGCAAAGAGAGAGCCTAAAAGTAACAGACCAGAAAGGAACAGAGACAATATAGTCACCTTACAGGCAATACAGTGGCACTAGATTAATATCTCTCAATAGTTACCCTGAATGTAAATGGGCTAAATGCTCCCAAACAAAAGACACAGGTATCTGAATGGATAAAAAAACAAGACCCATTGAGGAGAAAAACTGAGAGCTATTCCACTAAGGTCAGGAACACAGCAGGGATGTCCATTATCACCACTGCTATTCAACATAGTACTAGAAGTCCTAGACTCAGCAATCAGACAACAAAAAGAAATTAAAGGCATCCAAACTGGCAAAAGAGAAATCAAACTATCACTCTTTGCAGATGATATGATACTATATGTGGAAAACCCAAAAGACTCCACTCCAAATCTGCTAGAACATGTATAGGAATTCAGTAAAGTGTCAGGATATAAAATCAATGCACGGAAATCAGTTGCATTTCTTTACACCAACAACAAGACAGAAGAAAGAGAAATTAAGGAGTCAATCCTATTTACAATTGCACCCAAAACACAAGATACCTAGGAATAAACCTAACCAAAGAGACAAAGAATCTATACTCAGAAAACGATAAAGTACTCATGAAAGAAATTGAGGAAGACACAAAGAAATTGAAAAATGTTCCATGCTCATGGATTGGAAAAATAAATATTGTGAAAATGTCTATGCTACCTAAAGCAGTTTACACATTTAATGCAATCTCTGTCAAAATACCATCAAATTTTTTTAAGAAATGGAACAAATAATCCTAAAATTTATATGGAACAAGAAAAGATCTTGAATAGCCAGAGGAATATTGAAAAAGAAAGCCAAAGTTGCTCGCATCACAATTCCAGACTTGAAGCTCTATTACAAAGCTGTCATCATCAAGACAGTATGGTACTGGCACAAAAACAGACACATAGATCAGTGGAACAGAATAGAGATCCCAGAAATAGACCCTCAACTCTATGGTTAACTAATCTTTGACAAAGCAGGAAAGAATGTCCAATGGAAAGAAGACAGTCTCTTCAACAAATGGTGTTGGGAAAATGGGGCAGCCATGTGCAGAAGAATGAAACTGGAACATTCTCTTACAGCACACAAAAAATAAGACCCAAATGGATGCAGGACCTCAAAGTGAGACAGGAATCCATCAAAATCCTTGAGGAGAACACAGGCAGCAAACTCTTTGACCTCAGCCGCAGCAACTTCTTCCTAGAGACATCGCCAAAGGCAAGGAAAGCAAGGGCAAAAATGAACTCTTGGGACTTCATCAAGATCAAAAGCTTTTGCACACAAAGGAAACAGTCAATAAAACCAAAAGACAACGACAGAATGGGAGAAGATATTTGCAAACGACATATCAGATAGAGGGCTAGTATCCAAAATCTATAAAGAACTTATCAAACTCAACACCCAAAGAACAGATAATCCAATGAAGAAATAGGCAGAAGACATGAACAGACATTTCTGCAAAGAAGACATCCAGATGGCCAAGAGACACATGAAAAAGTGCTCAACATCACTCGCCATTAGGAAAATACAACTCAAAATCACAATGAGATACCACCCCACACCAGTCAGAATGGCTAAAATTAACAAGTCAGGAAATGACAGATGCCGGTGAGGATGCAGAGAAAGGAAAACCTTCCTACACTGTTGGTAGGAATGCAAGCTGGAGCTTCCACTCTGGAAAACAGCAGGAATGTTCCTCAAAGAGTTGAAAATAGAGCTACCCTATGACCCAGCAATCGCACTACTGGGTATTTATCCTAAAGATACAAATGTAGGGGCTCCTGGGTGACTCAGTGGGTTAAAGCCTCTATCTTCAGCTCAGGTCATGATCCCAGGGTGCTGGGATCGAGCCCCGCATGGGGCTCTCTGCCCAGCGGGGAGCCTACTTCCCCTTCCCTCTCTGCCTGCCTCTCTGCCTACTTGCAATCTCTGTCTGTTGAATAAATAAATAATCTTAAAAAAAAAAAAAGATACAAATGTAATGATCCAAAGAGGCATGTGCACCTGAATGTTTATAGCAGCAATGTCCATGATAGCCAAACTATGGAAAGAACTTAGATGCCCATTATATATATATATCCTCCTGCCAGCTGCCCACTCAGAAACTCCGCTCCCATATATATATATATATATAAAATGTAACACTATGCAGCCATCAAAAAATGAAATCTTGCCATTTGCAACGATGTGGATGTCTCTAGAGTGTATTATGCTAAGCGAAATAAGTCAATCAGAGAAGGACAATTATCATATGGTCTCTCTGATATGAAGAATTTGAGAGACAAGGCAGGGAGTCGTCGGGGGTAGGGAGGGACAAAATGAAACAAGATGGGATTGGGAGGGAGACAAACCATAAGATACTCTTAATCTCATGAAACAAACTGAGGGTTGCTGGGGGGAGGGGAGGTAGGGATAGCTCTCCTGGACATTGGGGAGGGTATGTGCTAGGGTGAGTGCTGTGAAATGTGTAAGACTGATGATTCACAGACCTGTACCCCTGGGGCAAATAATACATTATATGTTAATTTAAAAAAAATAAAATTTAAAAACTATTGAAGAGAATATTTCCATGGTTAAATTTTTGTTTGCATCTGGATATGGACAGTTTTGAGGCTCCTCCTAGGCATTGCCAACTTTCTTTCCAAAAAGGCTACCCCAATGTGTGCTTCCCCCACTCCTGTCCCTTACTGTCTTATGCCCATGTGCACTCAGGAGGCTTTAGGACGTGTCTCACAAGCGAGTAAGAGGATATTAATGTTTCCCGATCATCGCATCACTGCAGGTGGGTTGGCCTTCTGATTATTGTCATTGTGTTTAATTTTCAGCAGGTTCCTGTTGCACCCAGGCTCCCCTATCAGCTCTAGGGACCTCCAGATAGGTCCCTCAGTCTCCAGTGGGGAACAGACAGGACCTCCTTGACTTTAAAGGAAACACTGTATCTCTTTGCTCCTCTTTGCTCTAGAGAGATGTAGTCACCACGGGAGCCTGGACGCATCCTCCTGCCAGCTGCCCACTCAGAAACTCCGCTCCCACAGCCTCTCTTCCTTTGCTCACTTAGGGCTATCTAGGCTGTTGGTGAGGATTTTACTGTTGTTTCAAAGGAGAAGCGGGGAGAGTCGCTTCCAAAGGAGAAGCGGGGAGAGTCGCTTCCAAAGGAGAAGCGGGGAGAGTCGCTTCCAAAGGAGAAGTGGGGAGAGTCGCCTAGAGGGGCCGAACACAGGCCCTGGGGCCTGGCTGCCTGAATCCGTGTGCCAGTCCCACCACTTTAAAGCCTCGTGACCTGCAGCCAATTACTTAACCTGCACATCTGAAAAATGCAACCCCCACCTCCTGTGCTCCTTTGCGGAGCCCAGGGAGTCAGCACTTAGCATGATGCTTAGCGTTCACTTGCATCTGTCAGTGATCTTTAACTGTTTGATGTGTACTTTTTCATTAACTAAGAATGAGACGAGGAGTGAACATCCCACACCATTTTGTGCAGTGGTTCAGGGCCCTGGAGACATTTTGGTGGCATTTCCTCCCAGGGCACCCCAGAAACCCGAGCCTTCTGCATGGGAAATCTCTCTGGGCTTCGGAGCAGGTCCATTCTGTGGCTCACACACACTCCTAATGTAAACACAGAAGCCCCACCACAGGGACCAGCCCACTTCCTGCCAGCAAACTGTCTAGAATGTAAGATCTGAGTCCGTGGGTCCAGAATGGCCACCCTCCAAACCCCCAGACTTCCAGAAACTCCACCTAGCCTTTGTCACAAACGCCCTTTTTAAGAGAGCTGCGCTGGGCGCGCACATATAGAGAACGCCATTCTTTCTCTTTGGCAGTGGGCACTTGCGGGTCACACACTTTAAAAAGAGAACTTGATTTTGTGGCTACATTTAATCTGGGTTCACTCTTGCCCTTTGCCTCTCCTCTCTCATATCTGAGGAATGCTTGATGGGTCATGGGTAGCTATTTTATGAATTACTTATTCATCTTTTTACAAGTGCCGCGGCGAGTTGGCCTTCCTGATGTGGACTGGTGGAAGCACAGTTGTGTATCCAAGAAAGTCCAATTCTCCCACAGCTCTCCTAAGCGAAATTGCTGGAAGGTAACAAAAGGGTCAGATTACTGCTGCATCCCCCAGAACGCCCTGATCCCCGCAACACAGCCCTTAGGAGCAACCGCCGGCCGCTAGGGCTGCCATACTCACACTAAGACTCATGTGGACACAGCTCGCCCAGACACCCCTGAAGCCAGATGCAACTTTGTCCAGCCTTATTGGGATATAACTGACATTGAACATTGTGCAAGTTGAAAGTGGACCATGTGATCGTCGAATATATCTATATCTGGCAAAACGCTTACCACAATAAGGATAGTTCACACACACACACCCCACCCCAAATAGTGACCATTTTGTTATGGTGGTTACAGTGAGAACATTCAAGATCTATTTTCATAGTAACTTTTGAACCCATAGGACAGAACTCTCTTCAGATGCAACTTTTGGAGCCGAGGGTCAGCAGGTCAATACTCAGATGTTTCTGTTACAAGATGTTTCTGGTCTTTATGGTGAATGCCATGAGAAAGTGAGTTTCTAGATAATGCGAGTTGTCTTTTCCACCAGCAGGCTCAAGAAGAAATCCTACGGGGTCATAGGAGGACAGGGGACAGATTTCCCACCGTGCCCCTCCAGAATGTGTCCCAGCGGCATGAGGCTCACACAGACAGACCCAGGAAGGGACACAATGTTTGTCAGATGATGGATACGGTGACTGGCTTTCCCACCACCTTCCAGAATGTGCTCTGTTTTGTTACAAAATGCAACACCTCAGAGCTGGTATTTTGGAGGCTAATCCAGAGAAGAAAGATTTTGTAAAGATTTTCTCTTAAGGATCAACTTTGCACCCATGAGACTTGAAATAAGTCATAATTCAGGAATTTAAAGACGAAATTATAATGTAAGGCTTTGACATCATGAGTGCGGACACGGGCAGAGGAGAGGCTGCCTGAGAAGGGGACAGGTGCCTGCATGTGAAGCAGCTGAGTGAGAAGTGGGGTCAGGACCTGGATGTGGGGAAAGAGGGAAGGCGGGGTTTGCAGGAGGGTTCCCCAGGGGAGGGGCGGGGAAAGACCACCCACACAGCCCAGGTCCGTGCCAGACCCTGTGGCGACAAGGAGAGCAGTGGAATCAGGGCACAGGCCCTTCCCTGGGGACAACCCCAAGTGCCTTCTGCCGGATGCTGGAGTCCACTGTGCATGGCCTTGGCCTGACTGTCAGCACTGAGACAGGAGCTCTTCAAAACTAAGGTAGATTTTTTGTCCTTTGCGTGCCCGCAACTGTGAGCACAGGCTGCTGCCTCCCAGAGACTCAGTCCCTGGTTCTTGCACGAGTGAATGAATGAACGAATGCCTATTTCCACATCCCATAAAATGCCAGTGTTCAGTGCAACAGGAGAGTTTTGTAACTTGGGAAACTCTGCATTAATCAAAATTGTAGGATTAATTAAATGGAAAATGGGAAAAGCAAGAAAGGTGGGTACAATACTTTATTTACAAGACAATCCTGATTTTATCCATGCACACAGAAATGTTCTCTTACCCGAGGCAAGCATCTGATCTGTGGTGTACCCTTTGAAATAACCAGAGGACGATCATTGCTAACATGTGAAGAATTTCCTTTCGGCCTCTTTGTTCTGCCTATATTATGCATACTTACCTGTTACATACATGTTATGTCAAGAACAAAGGTATAGGAGGAAATTTACCCACATACTCCTGGTGATTCTGCATGGTGGGATTGTGGATGATTTAACTTTTAGTCTTGGCAGATTCTAGTGTTTTCTAAATTTCATACAGTAGGCACATCGGCAAATTGCTTAAATGAACAGAAGGCCTGTGATTCAGATTTGGGGAGAGATGGGCAAGAGGGTCATGGGGGTAGAGGAACACCTGCTCCAGGTGTGTTTGGGCAAAGCTATGAAGTCCTCCCACTGGTTGAGCAACAGTCTGGCCATGCGTTGGGTTCTGAGCACAACCACCCACCAAGCCCAGCACCTAACAGATCCTGCAGGCATGGACCGCTTGCCCTCAAAGGGAGGAAGGTGTTGATTGCTGCTAAATGACTTCTAACCCTGCCCCAGACAGTGGGGACCTTGAGCCAAGCAGCTCTCAGTCCTCCAGTCTCATAGAGTCAGTCAAGAGCTTGTTCATCTGCTTTCTCATTCCCACCTCACCACAGCTGGGACCTCAGTCCATGATCACTACTTCGCTGATGCAAACACCAAGGATTTGGGAAGATACTAGGAAGAGGCGAGTCCCAAGCTGTCCTTGTGCCTGATTTCCAGACATACGTACTAACCGGCGCTCTGAACTGTCTTGATGTCTTGATTCTGCCCCGCCTCTCCAGCTAAGCAGGCCAAGAAGGAGGGAGGAAAGGCTGAGGAGCAGCTGGCAAGGTCTAAAAGGCTTACGAGGACTTACTAACAATGTGCCTCTCGGTGTTAGAGAGAAGGCGAGGGCCTTGGACGTGCTGCCCAACCTGCAGACTTGCCAGCGACCAGGTCATCCTTCCTGCTAGGGTGCATGCGTGTCAGTGGGTAGACCTGGGGAGCCCCAGGGAAGCGTCTTCAGAGCTGTGCGGCCGTGGGACACTCTTGTCTGCAGCAAGCTTTGTGCTGGATTCTTCCACTTACCACTCCAAATTTCCTGTCTCCCATTCCCCACCCCACTCTGAGTGCAGGGAGGCTGACGTCTGTGACCACTTCCCCCCAACTCCTTCGTCCTCCGGCTTGGCTATCAGTTCACAGTGGGAGACTGGAGGGCTGGAGGAAAGATAATTTGGGGTGTCTGCCTCGCCCCCCAGCACGCCAAGATCCAGCAGTCTCGGGGCCCCTGTAGCTGTGCCTTCACCTCAGTGAGCTGCCCCTCTCCCAGGACTCTGTCTTTGAGTACTCTGTTCTCTCCCCTTGCCATGTATGGTGTCCCTGTCATGCGGCAGCTCTGTGCTCAGTGCTAAGGGCATAAGAGGAGTACAGCGGCTTCCCTAGCTGCTGGACCCTGGGTGTGTCTCCCTCCTTTGCAGGTTCTCTCAGTTCTGCTCACATCTCTGTAAATAACCTCAGCATTACACCCCCTCGAGTGTCCCCTTGACTGTGCATCATTTTCTGCCTGGACTCTGGACTTACTTGGGCTGCAGCAGAATCACCCCCTACTGGTCTGTCTGATCTGGCCTCTGTGGTCTCTGCTTTCAGTTTTCTCATCTGCCAAATGGGGGAGTAATAGCCAACATACCTTCCTTGTTGTAAAAAGAGAGAAAGAAAGAAAGAGAGGGGGAGGAAGGAGGAGAGAAAGAGGGAGAGAGAAACCATAAGAAGTGTAGGTCTTTTGAAAAGGTTCACAAATTCTAGTGTCTACAGAGGATTTGGGGATTGGTACTCAGTGCTCTCCGGGACTGCCCGAGCATCTCTGATAGGTTCCTGTCTCAGCTGTCCCGTGCCACTTCGGAGACAGATCATGAATCAAGAAGAAATGCTGGAATGGCTTTGGGTGGCCTTACCTGTAACTAGAAAAGCCTCGAGCTTCTGCACTTAACTCACACCTGGATGGTCCATCTACAGATCTTACTCTACAGATCATTATATTAAGCCCTGGGTTCTGGTTTCTGGTCCACAGTCCATAAGAAACAGTAATTTAGGAAGAGAGACGGACTTCCAATGTGGCCACACCAACAAGTGAGAAAGTAGGAAATCTGCTTGTGTAAGAAGAACCCAAAAATCTCTAGGAATGAGGCCATAGGACTAGAGAAATCCCCATGATCCGAAGCCATTAGCAGAGGGCAGACACCCCTGCACACCTCTCAAGCCCCGAGGGCTGCATTATCTCCTGCTCAGCATCTGAGGTTCACTGCGGCATCCCTGAGCCATTACGGAAAGGTTAATGGTGTTCCACATTCTCCAAGTAAGAAAAAAAGGAAATGTGCACCGCATCTTAGAGATATTTCCATCTGAAAATGTTACATGAAAATAATTTATGGCTCTTTCTGGAAAACTCAGCTGTCTTGATCTTAGTCCCTGTGGGTTCCAGATGGGTGAGGTTTTTGCTGTTACTGGAAATATCCCTGTTTGTAGGCCGTCAACATTTATTGAGTGCCTGCTGAATGCTGATCACTAAACTAGGAAACAGGGAGGAGAGACACAGGGAGGAGAGGGCTGGGCCATGTCTTCAGGGGCTTGAGGATGAGCGTTTTCAACAGCCATTGGATTGCATGTCCCCCAGCTTCTCCTGTCTTCCTGAGAGATCTTGCACAGCCACTCCCCCCTCCCCAGCAGACCTGGTGCCCGCTACCTCCACGGTTATACCTACACTAGCAGACAGACAAACTGAACCACCTCAGCCAGCAGCCCCCCACCAGCTGGGTGCCCCAGTCTGTGCCCCTCTCTGGGGTCTGTTTTTATTATAAATATTTCATTGTTTAGGAGTTTGGGTTTTAGCTGATATACAGCATTTGGCAGGGTTCCTCTCTAGCATTTGGTAATAATTCCATACCAAATGCTAGGGAGAAACCCTCCCAAATGGAACAGTTTCAAGCCAAGGCTCTTTAAAATCCAGAGCCTAAGGAAGTCACTGCATCCAAGCATCCCTGGCTCCGGGGCTTGCAGGGGACTGAAATGTGCCCAGGACACGGCACTCCCTTTGGGCTCCCTATACCGCACACCACCCTCACTCCTCTGTCCTGATCGCTGGACAGCCTGGACCCACATCACCCTGGAGACATAAAGCAGAGGGGACAGATATGTAATAGGTGCTCCATAAACATTGCTGAGTTGGGTTCTGGGATGTAAAATGAAAACGTGCCCATTGATTTTCCGAAATGCTATTTCTTCAGGCTAGCTCTTCCCACCTTGGACGACTCTGTCTGTCCTTCAGAAGAAGATGAGTTTCCTGAAGGGCTGGCACTGGACTGCCTGGGTTGGTATTCTGGTGGCTCTGGGAACCTGACCAGCGGGATAGTGAGTTGTGTAAGGCAAGGATGATAATACCCGCCTCACAGGCTTGTGCTGGGGATTGAGTGTGAAGCCTGTTCGGAGTGCTGGTCCAACACACACTCACTCGGCTGGACTGAGCACTCGCTCTGTGCTAGAAGGCTTACATAGACATCTCCCCTCGTGGGTGTTTGACAGGAAAGGGGGCTTCCTGTCTGAACCCTTCCATGTCTCTCCTTCCCCAGGCAGGAGAGGCACATGCACCCAGGGGTGCTATGGCTGAGTCCCTGCACCACGCCCCTCCAGCAACATCAAAGGCGTGGGTGTGTGCTGATGGGACCACTATCAGGGAAGAAGGGGAACTGCCCCTGCTGGTCTGCAGTCCCACTCTCCCCTCTTGGTTTTGGCTTTTGAGTGATGGGAGTCCTCAAGTTTCTTTACAGGGCAGAGAGAAGCCACAGACAACATGTTCCAGTGAGGGAAGAGCAGCTGCCCGGAAATGCTCTGGAACCCCTAAGATTCCCTCATGTATCTTTAAAAATACCCTTGACCTAAACTAATTCCTTTTTATTCTCTCAGTCTCTCTCTCTCTCTCTCTTTTTAAAAGATGTTATTTATTTATTTGACAGAAAGAGAGATCACAAGCAAGCAGAGAGGCAGACGGGGGGTAAGGAGCAGGCTCCCTGCTGAGCAGAGAGCCCAATGCGGAGCTCAATCCCAGGACCCTGAGATCGTGACCTGAGCTGAAGGCAGAGGCCTAACCCACTGAACCACCCAGGCACCCCTCTCAGTCTCTTTTTCTTAAATTTATTTATATGTGGTATATCCTACTGTGAATTTATTTATTTATTTTTAATCCTGCTTGGGACTCTTTGTGCATCTTGATTCTAAGAATTCATGTCTTTCATCAATGCTGGAAAATTATTACCCATTATCTCTGCAGAGATATCTCTTTCCCGTACTCTCCATTCTATTATTCCAGAGGTATTACATACTTCCAGAAATGTGAGACCTCCTAATAGAGGTCCGTGTGCACCTCTGTAGCACTTGTGATCATAGCTACCTGCTTGTGAATCACTTCCTCAGGAGGCTGGTGACATGCCCCAAGCCATGGATGGTGCTGCACCCATCCCCAGCCTGCAGAATCCCCGACAGGCAATGGGGAGATGGTGCCACTTGCCAGCACACATTGAGAGCATGGCCTCCAGGATCAGTGGACCCAGTATGGAAGCCCAGCTCTACATTTTACCAGCTACATGACCTGCAGCAACTTCATAACCTCTCCACACCTTCTATGAAGTGAAGATTTTAGATGAGCCTTCTCACGAGTTTGCTGTGAAGATTAAATGCTTCATTTATGGGAGGGCTTTCTCCACCCATCACTGATGCTCAGTGAGTGCATCAAAAACTTTGTCTATTAATAACAATGATATCTGAAGCCCATTCATGTAGATATGCCATTGCCTTCCTCCATTATCTCTCTGAAATTGTGCACAGAACATTTCACTCGCATTTTTCTTCTCACTGAAGGTGCAAAAATGTTGCAACCTTCTGCCTTCTCCCACCCTGCCTTTTGATACAGGTAGTGAGAAATGAAAACCAGACTTAGAGCCAGACTGAGGCAGGTGTAGTGAGGAATGTGGCAGAAATCCTGGAGGAGGAAAAAGTGAGAACCAATATCCATCAAGTCATTAACTGCAGAGTTCTGTCTCCCACCTGATCAGATTCAGGTTTTCAGATCTTCCCCATCCCCCCTGCTGAGATAGTCAGGCAGATGTGTATCCTTGAGCCCCCTCCAGGCCACCAAGGGCAGCCCTGAACACCCTGACTGTCTCCAGCTCCCAGGAGCTCATGGTTCCCCCATTCCCACCTTCTCCCATCACCCTGCAGCAGAAAACATGACCTCATGTAAGATTGGAGGCTTGGAAGCCAGGAGCTGCATCCTTCCTCCAGACAGACGGTGCCTGCCCATCCCAGAGAAACAGGAGAGCAGGAAGGCTCCCTTCTCCCAGAGAGACATTCTTGCCCTTGCTACTGTTCCTGCGTGTTCCGGCGTCTCAGAAATGTGAATCCAGAGGCGAGTTACGGAGCTTAAGTTACTGCCAGCACTTGATTGGAATAACTGTTACGTAAAAGCCAACACAGATGAATCGCCTGTAGGGAGTTGTCTGACTGCATGAGTTTTTACACATCTTTCAGCTAAATCAAAGATCCAAATGCTAAATCTCACACTCAGGAACATCAAGTGGATTTGTGACAGTCCCCGGAGGACTCGGTGTCCATAAACCAATGAATGAATTACACTGATCCTGGTATGTAGTTTCTCATCTGTGACTGATACAATATTGATAATATTCTTTATTTCACTTAACTCTTTCAGGGCCACACTGAAACACCATGATCTTGGATTATGTCTACACTCTGACGCAAATAAAGACCATCTGTGGGGACCGGAGCACATCAATCAATTGTTCATTGATAGGTAAACCAGATGAGGATTCAAATGGGTACCTGCCACTGCTTTCGGTGGCATTGACATTACATTTTTCACTTTGGAACTCCGTGTGTTGGAATCTCATGATCGCTGCCACTGGGTTGCTACCTACTATAGTCAGCAATTTGCTGAGAGAGGCCATATTGGGAAATTGTTGGTCTTGATGATCACCAGTTTAGCCAAATCTATCCAGTCCACTGCATGCTTTTGATTTCCCCTTTTGTGCTGGTCCTGTGCAGGGGACTGTGAGTTTCGGGGGTGGAGGAGGTGGAGGAGTGTGCTTAAGAGCACGTTGCTCAAGATGCCTTGTGGAAGAAGGATGTTCTCGCAACACTGTGAACTAACCCCATCGGGTCAGGTGTGGTGATAATGTCGGTGAAGAGGCTGCTGCTGATCACAGTGGGTTCTCTTTGCCAGGTGCCCGTCTCAGGTCTCCACGTGCACCGACTCATTCAACTGTCACAGTTTGCAGGTCACTTGCTCTTGTTATGGGAACTCCACTTTCCAGATGTAAACACTGTAGCTTTTCCCTCCAAGATCACAGCTGAGTAAGGAATTTGAACACAGAGCAGTCTGACTCCAAAGCATTGCGCCAGCTTTTCCCAAAGGCTTGACAGCAGAATGTGTTCCTGTCATCCTGAAAACCCACAGCCTATCCAAACTGGATGAGCACTCAGAACTGTTTAAACTGTGTTCCAAGACACTTTAGGAGTTCCTTGGAGAAAATGCAAGGCTGCCACTCTTTGGGGGACAGGGAGAGGAAGTGGAAAGCAGATTCAGAACCACTCTGTTTTGTGTTTATATTTAGGGGAAAAGAACTTCTTGACCAAAAAAAAAAAAAAAAAAATGCAAACCAAAAAAACAAAAAAACCCTCATAAAACGAAAAATACCAAACAACCAACCTTCTTTATCTCCATCTACCGCAATTCCTCAACTCACATGGGAGACTAAAGCCTCAAGAGCAGCACTTAGTCCATTCTTAGTGAGCTTCTGGACAGCAAGACCCAGAACCAGGTCTCTGGGCTCTGAGCCCATGGCTACTTAATAGACACAGTATGTGAAAGCAGGGGACTCCCAGGGCTATGAGCATCACCTTCCAGCCCCTGGACCAGACCCATGTGCAAAAATTTTCTCAGATTTGCTGCAGCCCTTCCCTTTTCCTGACAGATTGGATAGTTGTTATGGCTGTTCAGGCACCGCCAAAAGGGTGAATTAAAAAGCAAAATGTTTGGAAGAACAGGCCTGGCCAACTCTCCCCAGACCCAGGCCTGCATTCCTCTTCTCCTGGGCTTTATGGAGCCAAGTCCTTCCCCGTCCAGCAGAGGCAGATGACCGTCGAAGTACTTGAGCCATTGCTACCTAGCTAATGGCCCAGATGATACATCAAGGTGTGACCTCCCTGCCTGGCATCTGCTGTCTTTGTTCAGTGGTGCTGTAAGGATGGGTTATGCTGCCATAAAAAACCACCCCCAGTCTCAAAGACTTACGACAATAGATGTTTTACTTCTCATTCTAATTCCATGTCGATCTCAGGTCAGCAAAGGCTCTGCTGTGTTATCATCGCTCCAGGATCCAGGCTGAGGAAGCTGCCACCTTCTGGAATATCATTGTCACCAGGGCAGGGAAGAGAGCACTGGGAGAGTCTCTTATGACCAATTAAATCATGCACTCAGAAGCAATAATGCCACTTCCGCTGACTCCCATGGGCCAAAGCAAGTGACGTGCCCATGCCTCATCTCAAGGGGGTGAGAAGTGCCATCTTACTGTGGGTCTAGAAGGAGGGAAAGCACAGCTCGCTCCCTGGCCCCTGACTATGTCATGGAGTAGCTCTTCTCTGTCTCCATCCGAAGTGTGTGTTGGGGAGTGTGTGTGTTCGGTCCTTGAAGACTGAGTCATTTGTCCAAATGCTTTCCACTACAGAGCGTGGCAGCTCAAGGGTAAGTTCAAATCTCAAGCAGCCAGAGTCTGTATTAACAGTCAAGGCCAACAATTCTTTTAGTAATAATAACCCACTCAAAATGTAGTTGCTTCTACTCTACTTGTTTCTAAGTCAACTCTGTGTGCCAGTGATGATGCCCATAGTTCTTTTTGAAAGTCCCCAGATCACTACATGTCTTTGTTCTCTTGTTCTCACAGCTCTCCCTCTCTCCCTCTCTCCTTATTTTCAAATGTATTTTAATTTGTTTTAACTTTGAAATAACCTTATATTGCAAAACTTGTGTGGAGTTCCCGTGTTCCCTTCACTCAGCTTCCCTACTGTTAACATCTTGCAGAGTCATAGTAAGATTATCCACATTGAGAAAACCAGGATCATGCATTGCATTTAGCCATCATATGTCCTTGGGCTCTTCCAGTCCATGATAGTGTCCCAGGTTTTCCTTGTCTTTCATATCCTTGACACGTTGAAGTCTACTGGTCTATCATATTTCAGAGTGACTCTCAACTTGGTGTTTGTTCACTGTTTCTCCTGCAGGTTATATCTTTGACAAGAAAGCCACAAAAGCAACGTGCCCTTCTGTGCATCGTATCTGAGATTGTATAATGTCCACATGTCTTGTCTTTTCTGACGATGTTAATTTTTATCACTTTGCATAGGTGCCATCAACCACATTCTCCACAAGTGAGACTGAAAATATTCTCCATGAGCTCAAACTTCTACACACTAATTTTAGCATCCGTACTTGGATCTTGCCTGCAGTAATTTATGGCTGTGATGTTCTTTTTTTTTAACTTTATTTACTTATTTGACAGACAGAGATCACAAGTAGGCAGAGAGGCAGGCAGAGAGAGAGAGAGAGGGAAGCAGGCTCCCCACTAAACAGAGAGCCCAATGCGGGGCTTGATCCCAGGATGCCGGGATCATGACCTGAGCCGAAGGCAGAGACTTTAACCCACTGAGCCACCCAGGCACCCCTATGGCTGTGATGTTCTAATATGACCTTCAATTTCCTTCAGTCCTTCTACATTTTGTTGAAAGATCTAGATTCTTTTGTAAGGAAGAGATATACATCCCCACCATTTATTTATTCAGTGTTTATTTAGACTAATATGGACTCAACCATATTTGTTTTATTGGGCTATTACTCAATACTATCACTATTTATTGTGTCTGGCTTTGACCATCGGTAACTTCTTCAGGTTGGCTCCTGTGCCTTTTTGACATGCCTCATTCCTTTCTAAGCAAATCTTTTTCTGGCTCTACCAGATGCTTCAGGCTCACCTTGCATTGTACCTGACCCTGCACTAACCAATTACTTCTAAAAGAAGCCCTGGTTCCTTTTATTGCAGGAGGATACTTAGAAACCAACCTGGGGCAGTCTGTATTCCCATTGTTACCACGATGTCATTGCTTCTAGGCCCTCTCTGCAAACAGAACTTGGAAATACGTGTTGTATGTATACACACATAATTGTATTTATGTTTGTCTCTATGTATCTGTGTGTACGCATGAGACCTCTAATTCCGATCCATCACCACGAGTTTCATTCTAGCATTTTCCCTTTTCTTATTTGTGACTTCTTTCTCCAACAGCAGGAAATCTGTGTCTCATTATCTAAAATACATTTACTTACTTGTTCAACTTTTCTGTACACATAAGGCAGTTTTGGAATGGGGACCTACACCTCCGCAAGAAACGAATTCACTAACTAGAGTACAGCATCTGTATGCAGTCATTTTAGCCTTTATCTTCACATTATCCAGCAAAATATTCAGTATTTTACAAAGTAACTTGGGTTAGTTTGATTTCTTCCCCCACTCCCTTCCACGTGCTTACATCATCCATCTGTAATTCAGTTATGGTCCTTTGTTGTAGTTTGTATTCCATTTTTATGTCCCCCCCAACCTGCCTTTTTCCCTTTCTTTTTATTTTTTTTTCTAATTTCTCCTCAGTAATGTACAGTGTCGTGAATTTAGACAAATAATCAATCAGGCATTCACCACTACAGTCATGTGTCCATCCCCCCAAATTCCCTCATGCAAACTCAGATAGTCCGTCCTTTCCTCTAAGCCCTGCTCCAGACCCTGTCCCCATTGTCTTGCCTTTTCAAAATCTTACAGAAACGGCATGATACACTATGGAAACTTTGGAGTCTGGCTTCTGTTACTTAGCAAAATGCACTTAGAGGTCATCCTTGTTTTTTATTTCCAAGAGATTATTCCATTCTATTGCTGAGTAGTGTTCTGTTGCATGAAAGTACCATGGTTTAGCTATTCACCAATTGAAGGTCATCGAGGCTGGGCTATTATAAGTAAAGCTGCTATAAAAATTAGTGTAAACCTTTTTAGGTAAACCTAAGTTTTTATTCACCCATGCGTGTAATAGCTGGATGCGGTTAACTTTGTAAGAAAACTCCAAACTCTTTTCCACAATGGTTGTGACATTTGACAGTCCTGTGAGCAATGTATAAGGGTACCAATGCCTCTGTATCCACACCAGCACTTGGTAGTGTCAGACTTTTTAAAACTGTAGCCACGCCAGTAGGAGTACAGTGATACTTCATTACAATCTGAATTTGCATTCCCCCGATGATGCAGGATGTTGGGAATCTTCACAAATGCCTATTTGCTATCTACATCTTCCTTAGTGAAGTATCTATTTAGATCTTTTGCTGACTTTCAAAACTGGATTATTTGTTGTCTTACGGTTGAACTTTAAAAGTTAGTTACATAAGCTGGACACTAAATCCTTTGTCGCAAGTGTGATTTGCAGATAGTTTCTCTCAGTCTGTGTTTTGTTTTTCATTCTCTTAACAATGTCTTTCCAGAGCAACAGTTTTCAATTTTGTTGAAGTCCAGTTTATCTTTTTTTTTCTTCTATGAATCATGATTTCAAAAGAGCTTTCTGAAAGCTCTTCGCCTAATTCAAGATCATAAATAAATTCTCTTATGTTTTCTTATAGGACTTTTAAAGTTTTATATTTTATATTTAGGTCTATGATTCTACCTCAAGTTATTTTTTTGTATGAAAGATATGGTCTGGGCCAAGTTTCACTTCTCTGCATATGGATATCCAGTTGTTTGAGCATAATTTCTTAAAAAGGTTATTCTTTGTCCATTGAATTCTTCTGTAGCTTTGTCCAAGTCATTTATGTAAATCCATATCTGGACTCTTTATTTTATCCTACTCATCTACAGGACTATCATTTTACCAATAATACCAATGTTTTGATTACTGCAGCTTGATAAGAAGTCTTGAAATCAGGTAGTGTTGAGTCTTCCAGCTTTGTTTGTTTGTTTTTTTTTTTTCAAATTATTTTGGCTCTTCTAATTACTTTGCCTTTCCATATCATTTTCATTAGGAATTAGAAACAGCTTGTCAATATCTAGAAAAAGCTTGCTGGAATTTTGAATAAAATTCTGGCCTATCTGTAGATCAATTTGGAAAGTATTGACATCTTAGCAATATTGACTCTTCAATCTGTAACCATGGATATCTTCCCATTTATTTAGGTATTTGTTGATTTCCTTAGTGCCTGACAATTTCCAGCATACAGATCCTGTACAGATCTGGTTAGATTCATTCCTGAATATTTCACTGTTTGTGTTACAGTTAATATACTGTTTTGTAAATTTTGAATTTCAATTCTACATTGCTAGTGTGTAGATATATAATTTATTCTGGCATATTGATTTTGTATCCTATAACCTTGTTAAAATCACTTATTTGTGGTAGGAGCTTTATTTTTGTAAATTTTCTGGGATTTTCTAAATAATTGTGCTATACGAATAGAAAATTATTTTCACCTTTCCCAATCTATATGCCTTTTATTTATTTTGCATGCATTATTACACTGATTAGGACCTCTATTTTGAGGTTGAATAGTAGTGAGAAATGACATCTTTGGATTGTTCCCAACCTTAGGGAGAAAGCATTCAGTTTTTACCATTAAGCATGATGTTGACTGCAGGAATTTTGTAAATTAGGTTAATAGGGTACCCTTCTTTGAATTACACTTCTGTCATGAAAGCTTGTGGCTTGCTACCCCGTGAAACTGGTGAAAACTATAAAAAACTAACCCAATCATCTAAAGTCTCTGGGAATGGACCTGAGGGCAATGAAGAAACATTTACTCATGAAAATCTACCGGAACTAATAAGAACTGAAATAAGACTCTCCCTGCCTCGCTCCCTCTTTTCCTTTCAATAAGATGGAAGCTCCACTCCAGACTGGTACAGCCAAGAACAAAAGATTTTCTCTCCCCTCACCTCCTAGTCAGAAAGCTATCTTTGTGGGAGAAACAGGATATCCGCGTCTCTTATCCTACCCTTAGCCATCCATAGCTGAGGCTAAGTTCTAGGTGAGTGTAGCTAAGAGGTGGGAGCTTCCTTTTTCTTTCCAGTTCCCACTCATGGAAAGGAGCTCTAGTGCTGGGAACACTCTGATCCAGACAGCCCATTCCCTGGCTCATTTGTAGTTCATAAATCAGAAGCTCCAAACTAGGAGAGGCAAGCTGAGAACACCTGAGGCTACTGTCTCTCTTTTTACTTGATCACTCAGCTCCTAAAGTGGGAACTCCACTCAGAAGGAGGTATGTCATTGTTTCCACTCTCAGCTCCAAAGCTAAAGCTCAGAGATTTTGCACAAAGAAAGAAGTGGGCTTTAAAGCAGAGAACTCTGAACTTCTTCCTAAAAGAATGGAGTTCATTTGTAACATGGATTAAAAAGTTGAAGACTAAGGGTGTTCTCAAATGGTGGAGGTTATAGTGAAAGACAACTGAGAGGAGACTGATAGTCATTGGAGATATAGGCCAAACTATAGGCCAGTGAGTTGCCAGAGAGAATCAGAAAAAGAGACAGTGGGAGGAAATCCCTGGAGTTAGAATAAATCCTAAATAGTGACCCAAGTTGCTCAAACAAATATTGATCATTCTGTAGATCAAGTTATGTTACAGGAAGATTTTTCTAAAAAAAAAAAAAAAAAAAAAAAGAGCAATTGGATGGCAATTAATGAAGATCAAAAGCTGATGTTGCCAGGTAAAAAGATAATGGGAGCCCTACAGCCACTGGCATTCCAGTGTGTTCATGGTCATATTTAAGTCTGCATCCCTGAAAAGCAGCATCATAAGCTTCAGAATAGGATTGATGAGGGAAGAGACTTCACCAGAATAATCCAGTCAGTTGCTAAATGAATGAAAGAGAGAGAGAAAAAAAAAGGAAAGAAAGAAAGAAAAAAAGAAAGAAAGAAAGGAAGGAAGAGAAAGGAAAGGAGGAAAGGAGGAAGAAGGGAGGAAGAAAGAGAGAGAGAGAAAGAAAACAATAATAAGACCCCTAGAAAGGTTACAGGTGAGCACCCAGAGTTGCTACAATATATACCTAAGATGCCCAGTTAAACACACACACACACACACACACACACACACACACACACACACAATATGCAAAGAAACAGTTAAATATGACTGGGACAAAAGGCAAGCAACAGAAACTGCCTGTGAGAGCAACCAGATGGCAGATTTATCAGAAGACTTCAAAGTAGCCATTATAAATATGTTCACAGAACTAAAGGGAATCATGACTTAACAAAGTGAAGGAAGTTATGATGACAAGATCACATCAAATTAAGACTCTTAATAAAGGGAAGAAATTCTTTTTAAAATAACCAAATAAAAATTTGGCATCGAAAAGTACAATAACTAAAATGAGAACATTTATTAGAGGAGCTGAACAGATTTGAACTGGTACAAAAAAAATGAACAAACTTGAAGATAGATCAATGAAGATTACGAAATCTGAGGAGCAGGAAAAGAAAGGGTAAGGGAAATAAACAGAACCTCAGAGAAGTGTGGGACACCATTAAACACACCAACATACACATAATAGGAATACAGAAGGAGAGGAAAGAGGAAGGAGTAGAAAAAATATTCAAGGAAATAATGGCTGAAAATTTCTCAAATTTATAAGCATTAATTTACACATCCAAAAGTTCAATTATTCCAAGATAAACACAAAGAGATTGACAAACAGTCACATAGTAAAAATGCTAAAAGCCACAGACAAGGAAAAAATCTTGAAAGCAGCAAGAGGAAAATTACTCATGACTTACAAGAAAACCCCAATAAGATTAAAAGTTCACTTCTCAACAGAAACAATGGAGGCCAGAAGGTGGTGGGATATATTTAAAATGATCAAAGAGAAAAACCAAGAATCCTATATCCAGCAATGTTATTATTCAAAAATAAAGGTGAGTAAATACATTCCCAGATAAACAAAAACTAAAAGAATTCGCTGATGGCAGAGCCACTTTACAACAAATACTAATGGAAGTTCTTTAAGTTAAAAGCAAGTGACCCCAGGTAGGAACCCACAAGAAAAAACAAAAAGTATCTGTAAAGTCATTAATATATTATAAAAGATAGTACAAATTCACATTTTCACCTTTCTTCTCTTAACTAATCCTAAGAATAACTGTATAGAACAGTATAAACAAATGTACATAATGTATTATTGGGCCTATGACATATAAAAAGGTAATATATTTGCACAAAGGAGATGAGCAAGAGTAAAGCTGGGTTGGGCTAAGGAAATGACTTCAGGTGGTAACTCAAATCCACAGGAAAGAATAAGGAGGACAAGAAATGTTAAATAAGAAGGTTAATATAAATAAAAGATGCAAAATTAGATAAATTAATAATTATAACAGTGTCTATGGTAATGTGTACCATTCATAGATATATTATGCATAACAGTAATATCACAAAATGGGGGAAAGAAATAGAGATATATAGTTATAATGCTTCCACATCTCACTGGAATTATTTAGTATAATTCTGAAACTAATTCTGATAACTTAAGTTGTATAAGCCTTATAGCAATGAGTAAGGAAATAACTCAAGAAAATATAGTAAAAAAATAATTAAAGAAATTAAAATTCCACATTAAAAATATTTGCAAAAGAAAGAAGCAAAAGGGGGTAGAAGAACAAAAAAAGACAGAAGATATAGAAAACAGATGGCAGTTATAAATACAAGTATATTAATAATGTCACTAAATGTGTATGAATTAAACAATACAGTCAAAAGTCAGAGATTCCTAGAATGGAAGAAGAAACTAAATCCAACTGTATGCTCTCTCCAAGAGACATATTATAGATTCAAAGATATAAACATTTTGAAAGTAAAAGGATGGAAAGATAGTATACAAACATTTACCACAGGAAGCTGAAATTTTAGCTATATTATTATCAGACAAGTGGCAATATGTTACTAGAGATAAGGAAGAATATTTTATAATAATAAAAGAGTCAATCAGTTGGGAAGATATAAAAATTATAAACATGCATGCACCTAACAACAGAGCACCAAGTTATATGAAGTAAAAATTGGTAGACATGGAGTAATATAACTGATAATTGATAATATAATTGATAACTGATTATAGTGGAAAACTTCAATACCCATCTTCAATAATAGGCAGAACAACTAGGCAGATCAAAAGGAAATTGAATACTTGAATAACATGATAAACCAATGAGGCCTAACACAGCAATAGAACATACTATCTAACAACTGAAAAGTATACGGTCTTCTCAAATGCACATAAAATTTCTCCAGGGTGTATCATACCTTAGGACATAAAACAATCCTTGTATAAATTTAAAAAGATTGAATAAGACATAGTATGTTTTCTAACCACATGGAATACAATTATAAGTCAATAACAAAAGAGAGTCTGGGAAACTCACAAACATGTGGAAATTAAACACACACTTCTATTTAACCTGTGAGCCAATGTAGAATTCAAAAGATAAATTATAAAATACTTTGAGATGAAGGAAAATGAAGCTACAGCATACCAAAACTTATGGGATGCAGGTAAACACAGTGCTTAGATGGAAATTTATAGTTGTAACTTTCTATCTTAAAAAAGATGAAAGATCTTAAATTAATAGCCTAATGTTTTACCTTAAAACACTGGAAAAAGAAGAGCAAACTAAACCTAAAGGAAGGAAGAAAACAATAAAAATTATAATGGAAATCAGTGAAATAGAGGATTGAAAAATAATAGAGAGGGGCACTTGAGTGACTCAGTTGCTTAAGCGTCTGACTCTTGATTTTGGCTTAAGTCATGATCTCAGGGTCATGAGATAGAGCCCCACATTGGGCTCCATGTTCAGAGTCTGCTTGAGTCTCTTTCCCCCTCTCCCTCTCCATCTCCTCTCTGAAGTCAAGAACAGACATTTCTCCAAAGAAATCATACAAATGGTCAACAGACACATGAGAAAATACTCGACATCACTCAGCATCAGGGAAATACAAATCCAAACCACAATGAGATACCATGCCACACTAGCAGATTGGCTAAAATTAACAACTCAGGAAACAACAGATGTTGCCAAGAATGTGGAGAAAGGGGAACCCTCTGACATAGTTGGTGGGAATGCAAACTTGTGCAGCCACTCTGGAAAACAGTATGAAGTGTCCTCAAAAAGTTAAAAATAGAGCTATCCTACAGCCCAGCAATTGCACTACTATGTATTTATCCAAAGGATACAAACATAGTGATTCAAAGGGGCATATGCTCCCCAATATTTGTAGGCAGCAATGTCTACAATTGCCAAAATATGGAAAGAGCCCAGATGAATGGATACAGAAAATCATATTACTCAGCCATCAAAAAGAATGAAATCTTGCCATTTGCAACAATGTGGATAGAACAAGAAGGTATTACGCTAACTGAAATAAGTCAGCCAGAGAAAGACAACCTATGATTTCACTCATATATATAATTTAAGAGACTCTTAATTATAGGAAATAAACTGAGGGTTCTGGAGGAGAGGGAGGAGGGGGGATGAAATAATTGGGTGACAGGCATTAAGGAGATTACTTGAAGTAATGAGTACTGGGTGCTGTATACAACTGATGAATCCCTAAATTCTACCTCTTAAATGAAAAAATAAAAATAAAATAAATAAAATAAAATAAATTTTAAAAAATCTTTAAAGAAAAACTAGAGAAAGTCACTGAACAAAAAAGCTAATTTTGGGGAAAGATAAACAAAATTAACAAACTTTTAGCTATATCTACAATTTAAAAGAGAAGAAGACTCAATTTATTAGAACCAGAAATGAAAAGGGGGGCACTCCTACCAATCTTTTAGCTAGTCACAGATGACACAATCTTGTATGTAGAAAATTCTAAGGAATCCACTAAAATACTATTGGAATTAAAAAGTTCACCAAGGCGGCAGGTTACATGATCAATATGTAAAAATTAATTGGATTTACAAATAACTGCAATGAAAAATCACAGAGAAATTAAGTAAATAATTCCAGTTTTAAACAAGTCATTTTATTTTATTATTTTAATTTAACCAAAACTTTATTTTGGCTGTAGGCAGGTTTTAAAGAATGCTTATCTTTTTTTTTTTTATTGACACACAATGTTGCATTAGATTTAGGCATGCAACATAGTGATTCAACGAGTCTATATGTTGTGCTACACCTACCACAAGTGTGACTACCATCTATCACCATACAAAGCTATTACAATATTACTGACTATAGTCTCTATTCTGTACCTTTCATCCCTGTGACTTATTCATTCCATAACTGGAAGCCTGTATCTCCTACTTCCTTTCACCCATTTTCACCTATTTTGCCCATCTACCCCATCTCTCCCCCTCTGGAAACCATCATTTATTCCATTTTACAGTAGCATCAGAAAGAGTAAAGTACTCAGGAATAAATTTAACAATAGAATTACAAAACTGATAAGCTTAAAACTATGAAGTATTGTTGCAAGGAATTAAACAACTAAATATCCCATTTTTATGGATTGAAAGTCTAAATATTGCTGAGATAGCAATAGCCCCCAAATTGATTTATAACCTCAACACAATCCTTATTATAATCTCAGTTTGCTTCTTTGTAGAAATTCACAATTTATTTTAAAAATTCATATGAAATGTGAAGTGACCCAGGATAGCCAAATCAACCTTGAAAAAAGTTTTTTTTTTCTCAATTTTGAAATTTACTACAAAGCAAAAGTAATCAAAACATTGTGGTACTGGCATAAGGATAGACATATACAACAGTGGCAGATACAGAACTGAGAGTCTAGAAATAAATCCATGTGTCTATAGTCAATTGATTTTTGGCAAAGTTGCCAAGAGCATCCAGTCTGGAGAAAATAGTCTTTTCAACAAATGGTGCCAGGATAACTGGATAGCCTCATAGTAAAGAATGGAATTGGACACATACCTCACATCAAACACAAAAATTAACTTGAAGTAATCAACAGCCTAAATTAAAGAGATAAAACTCATAAGGAAACATAGAGATAAATATCTTCAAGACCTTGAATTTGACCATAGATTCTTAGACATGACACAAAAACACAAACAACAAAGAAGAAAATAGAAAATCTGGACTTCATTCAAAATTAAAAACTTCAGCACCTCAAAGGACACTATCAAGAAAGTGAAAGGACAACCTACAAAATGAGGAAAAGAGATTTGCAAATCATATCTGAAAAAGGATTTATACCTGGACTTATATAGTCTTATAAAAAGAATGCTTGCAATACAATAATAAAAAGATAGTCCAGTTTAAAATTGAGCATATATGAATAGACATTTCTCCAAAGAAGATATACAAATGACCAATATGTACATAAAGAGATGCTCAACATCAGGGAAATACAAATCAAAACCGCAAAGAGCTGCAAGGTCACCCTCACTAGAATGAGTATGATGAAAAAGTCTGATAAGAACAAGTGTTGGTACAACCACTATGGAAAACAGGATGGAAATTCCTCCAAAAAGTAAAAATAGAATGATAGTATGATCCAGCATTTAACCATTTCTGGGATTATATCTGAAGGAAACAAAAACACTATGTTGAAAATATACCCTCGTGTTTGTTTATAGGAGCATAATTTACAGTAACCAAGACATGGCAACAACCTAAATGTCTACCAATGGATAAATGGATAAAGAAGAGTGGTACATATATACGATGAAATATTATTTGGCCATAAGAGATGAAGGAAATCCTGCCATATCCTGGGATAAGATGGATGGACTTTGAGGGCATTATGCTGAGTGAAATAAGTCAGACAGTGAAAGACAAAGACTATATGATCTCAATATGTGGAATCTTTAAGAAAAAGAAAAGAAAAACCCAAACTCAGAAAGAGATCAGATAGGTGGCTACCAGAAGTGGGGGAGGTGGTGTAAGGGGGGATTGGACAACAGTGGTCCAAAGGTACAAACTTCTGGTTATGAGATAAATAAGTCCTAGGGAGGTAACGTACCACATGATGACTGTAATGAACACAGCTGTATGGCCCAGATAAATATGAAGAGATTAAATCTTAATTAGAGTTCTCATCACAAGGGAAAAAACACGTTTTTTTTTCTTTTTGTCTTCTTTTCTTCACATCTATATAAAATGATGCATGTTAACTAAACTTACTGTGGTAAGTTTATTTCACATGTGGTATATTTCACCATATATATAAGTCAAATCATTATTCTGTACACCTTGAACTTTGACAGTGTTTTATGTCGATTTTATTTCAGAAAAACTGGGAAGGGAGAGCAAGTGTTGATGAGGATATGGAGAAATCAGAAACCTCCTACACTGCTGGTAGGAATATGAAATAGTACAGTCACTTTGGAAAACAGTCTGGCTGTTCCTCAGTAAAATATAGTTATTATATGACCCAGTCATTCTTCTCCTAGATATATACCCCAGAGAAATGAAACCAGTGTTTGCATAACATATCATCTTCAATAACTTTATTTTTAACTAATTTTGCATAGTTTCTTATAGAAATGTATTGTACATAGCATACTGTGAGTTACATACAGTATATTGTAGAGAGCATACTGTTTTTTTATCCAAATGATAAGTCTCTGTCTTTTTTATTAAGTTTTTTAATTCTAGTATAGTTAACATATGGTGTTGTATTCATTTCAGGTATACAATACAGTGATTCAGGAATCCTATTCACCACCCAGCGCTCATCATGAAAAATGTACTCTTTAATCCCCATCACCTATTTCACCCATCCCCCCACCCATCTCCCCTCTGGTAAGCATCAGGTTATTCTCAAGAGTTAAGAGTCTGTTTCTTGGTTTGTCTTTCTCTGGCTTTCTTGTTTTTCCTTTGTGCATTTGTCTCTTAAACTCCACAAATGAGTGAAATCATATGGTATTTGTCTTTGTCTGACTATAAGTCTTTGTCTTTTAACTGATGTGTTTAGATATCAATATTTAGTGTAATTAATGACATGTTTGGATAAAAATATACTATTTTGATAACTTTATTCTATTCATTTATTTATTTTTCTCTTTGTTTCCTACCCTTTGAATTAATTGAATATTTTTTATGATTCCACTTTTTCTCTACTGTAGATTAGTGGTTGCTGTAAGTTTTATAATATATATCTTTAATTAATCATAATCTACTTCCAAGAAATATTATACACATAGTATAAGAAATTTAAAGCAGTCTATATCCAATTCATCTCTCTCAACCAGTGTACTCATTTTTTACAGGTGGTTTTGTTTTTCTTTAAACACTTTAAAGATGTCATTTTATTGTCTTTGGTCTTGCATGACTTCTGACAAGTGTCTTTGCTCCTCTGTATCTCATATGTTTTTTTTCTCTCTCTGGTCACCTTCTGGATTTTCTTTTTGTGTTTTGTTTTCTGTAGACAAATTATGACATGCCTATATGTTTGTTTAGTGTTGATCTTTGCTCCTTGAGGGTATATGTGTTGATCCTGCTTGGTGTTTTCTGAGCTTCTTAGATCTGTCATTTGGCATCTGTCATTAATTCTAGAATATTCTTGGCTATTATTTCTTCATACTTTTTTCTGCCCTACTCTTTCTCTCTTCCCTTGGGATTCCAGTAATGCATATGTTCTACCCTTTGCTATTGCCCCACAGCTCTTGGATGCTTTGCTCTCTTCTGAAGTTACCCATCCGATCTTCCATGTTGTGCATTTTTTCTAGTAGTGCATACATATTAAATATTATAACTTTCAGTCCTCTGCCAGATGATTTCAACATTGATGCCATATCTGTGTCTGGTTCTGTTGATTTCCTTATCTCTTGGAGATGCGTTGATTTTTCTTGCCTTCTCATATGCCTCATTTTTTTGAACTGTACATCTTGTGTAGGACACACAGTCTGAGATAAATTGTTTTTCATGCGTAGAAATGGACCCAAATTTCCTTTAACTAAGCCTCCAATGTGAGGTTTTATGTAAGTTTTGTCAGGAGTTAGGCTGGGTTGGAGGTTTATTGTTGCTATGGTTGCTCTTCGTGTACCAGAGGTTTCAAACTTCTCTGGTTACAGCTCGAACAATTCTATAGGTTCTATAAGCCCTAGGTCTAGGCTCTGGGCCCAGTACCTTTCTCTGCCCTTTTTCCAGGGCTCCCAGGTTTTATCCTGCTCTCTTACCCAAGCTGCAGTGGATTTTAAACAGTACCCTAAGTGCAGAAGTTTTTGATGCCTCTCTTCCTACCGATTAAGGCTTTTGTTCCAAAGGAGAGAGAGAAGAGAATGGAGTTTTGTTCCCTTCTTGTGAAGATTAACTTTTCCCTCTCTCAAACCTGTATAAAAGAAGGTTTCTCAAGATTCTCCCTATTCTTGCTGGGGAACACTGGTGAGAATTGTAGAGATAAATCTGGCAAAAGGATACACATATGCTCCCTTATCTGTGGTCCCCATGGACTTCACACTGTCCCACCAGCCTACACTCAACCTCCACCAATTTTTCTGCTATCCTAGTTGGATTGTTGCTGGTGTCTGGTGGCTTCTGCCCTAGGTAAGCAAACACTACAGAGGTCCCCCCTCTCCCTAAAGGCTCCTGTCTCTCTCCAGATTTGAGTTAGTTCATTCTCCTAGGACTTCTAGACAGGTTGTGAACCTGTGGGTTGTCCATCTCTTCTCATATTAAGAGGGGAGGACAGATAGACTTTCCAGCTCTCCATATCTGTCCTGAGTTTTATAATAGATAAACTTGAACGTGTCAAGCTTTGGGAAGAGGGTCTCATCCTAACTTTCTTTTCCCTCCAAATTTTTGTCCAACTGAAATCATTCAAGGAGACCCACACCCTCAACTGAGTTTTTACTCTGAAACCTCGTAATCCATTCAGAAATTTTAATGATGGCTGTGACAGGTACACTCTTAATTTCAGATTCATTTGAAAATGAGTTTTAATTGGCTTTTTCACTGAAAGTATATCCCAGTTCTCTCTTCTACTGTCAAGTCCTGGAAGTGTTCCTTCCCATTCCTCCTTACAAACTAGACAATTCTCTTTAAATTCATTATTTTTCTTGTATTATCTTGCCAAATGCAGCCAGCAGCAACTAATACGCATGGCAAATATACCGTCCTCCAAACTCTTCTCAAGAGTTGTGAGCTTATTTCCTGTCTCATCCGTAACTTCATGTGACATCTAGGCCAAGTGTCCCCACGCACACACACCATAACACAGTTCACCATCTTCCCAGTCTCTCATAATTGTTTCCTCACAGCTCACCACCCATTGCAAATTCGGTGCCGCATATTTTGGGGTTTGGTTTTGGTAAGGCCTCATTTCAGGTACTGGTTTCCATATTATTCAGGATAGCCTAGGATATACTGTGTCAATAAACAATCCCCAAATGTTTATGGTTTCTTATAACCAATGTTTACTTCTCTTTCAGTGTCCATCATGGCTTGGCTGGCTGCTGTGGGCTGAATGTTTGTATCCTCCCCAGATTCTAAGGTGGAAACGTTGATCCCACTGTGATGGTATTTGAGAGATAATTGGATGAGGTCATGGGGGTAGAACCCCATTATGGAATTGGTGCCCTTACAAGGGGATGAAGAGACCTGAGACCTCTCTCTCTCTTGGTGACATAAGGAAACCAGAAAGTGGACTCCCACCAGATCTCAACCGCGTGAGCTTGCTGATTTTGGACTTTCCAGCCGCTAGAACTGTGACAAATAAGTGTATGCTGTTTAAATCACTCAGTCTCTGGTATTCTTGTGACAAGAGCCCCAACTGACTAAGACACTGGCTCAGGGCCCTGCTCCCCTATCCTTTCCTTCTGGGTCTCAAGCTGCGGGGGCATCCACTGTATGCAGCTCTGAAGACGCCAGCCTGATGCGACAGGTAGAACTTTCTGTCGTATTGTATTGGCCAAGGAAAATCACAGGGCACATCTAATTTCAAGGAAGCAGGTGACTACAACCCACAATCGCTCATAGCAGAATGAGCCAGACATGCTGGAAGGAGAGGCAGGATTCCCATGGCTCATAAAAGGATTCATAGTTACCTTTTGTCCACTCCCAATTCAAAAGTACTACTCAGTGGTTTTCTAGAGTGGCCAGATGAGGCCAATATTGAATTCCTCTGACCAGACAGACTGGCTCAGAAATGGACCATGGGGCACCTGGGTGGCTCAGTGGGTTAAGCCTCTGCCTTCAGCTCAGGTCATGATCCCAGGGTCCTGGGATCAAGCCCCAAATTGGGCTCTCTGCTCAGCAGGGGGCCTGCTTCCCCCCCACACCCACCCACTGCCTGCCTCTCTGCCTACTTGTGATCTCTCTCTCTCTGTGTCAAATAAATACATTAAAAAAAAAAATCTTAAGAAAAAAAAAAATCTTAAGAAAAAAAAAAAAGAAATGGACCCGTGACCCAAATCGACCCAATGAGACTCTGTGCAGGGCCTCTTTTGAATGTTGTTAAGAAGGGTGTCTCTTTCTGATGGACTTGGAAATGTGAGAAAGGAGCCTGGACAGGTCAGGGGCTACAAATGTCCCTGAAGACTTCACAACTGGAAAGCAGAGCCAGAGGGGGAGGGGAGTGAAGGAGGAGGGGAGTGAATGGGGAGTGAAGGAAGGGAAAAGGGAGTGAAGGAGGGGGAGAAGAGTAAAGAAGAGTGAAGGAGAATGAGTGAAAGAGCTAAGACATTTGCAGCAAGCATGAGAAACAAGAGTGAGAAAGAGAGAGATGAGGGCACCTGGATCCAGCCATTCCTGATCTACTCCAGGACTTTTCAGTTGTGAGAGATGGTAAATCCTTTTTGGACTTGAGTTGGACGTTGTGGCTTACTGCCTCATCTTGAACAACACGCTGCCCTCTGTGGGGTGGCCCGTCAGTCTGTGTCCTGGAAGGCCCAGCGCAAGCCAGGACTCCTGAGCTTTTGCTCAGGAAGCTACATTGGCAAGAGGAAAAAAGCAACCAACATTCCCTGGACAGAGTGTGTGGGCCAAAGACACGTGTGATAGATATGCAAGACCAACCTTAGGCCATCAGGTTTAAAAGGCACCAAATCAATAGAAAGTCATTAAAAATCAATCCTGTGACAATGGATGCCCCGGTTTGCTTGCCCTCACTCACCACTTCTAGCCTCTAATGCTTGAATCATTTCCCATTGATATGCGTAGCATATGCCAATTTAAATTTATTGGAGCACTTCACATTTTTAAGTGCTTAAATTTGGAAAAGATGAGCTTTATGGGGCCAGCATAGTATGGAATGATCAGAAATGTTAAGAATGTGTTGCACTTTTTGTCATTTACAAAAGGTTAAAGAGTTGGGTTTATGAAATTCAAAATGATTTAAAATCATAGAATTGCTTTAGTCCGGTAGTGGTGTTTGAATTGGGGAATTTGTAGGGAGCCTGGTTTACCTTCTGCCTTCCCCACAGTGACCCTCCGCATTTCCAGAAATGGAGCTTTGCCCCAGGGTGGGAGTTCACTCACCCGATAATTCAAAAATGAATACTGTGATCATTTTTAATGTGTTATTTAATTTCCAAGCAACTTGGGCTTCAGATAAGCATGATATATAATGATTTCAAATATTTAGCAAAACTCATATTCTTGAAAGAGTTCCACTCTCTCAAATTAAAACTCATTTAAGAATTTGAAGTGATTTTAATTGGTCTTCTCTCCAGGCTGGAAAAAAATCTTATTTCACTTTAAAAAACATTAATTTTTTGTTTTGCCCTGCTTGTGAAAGACACACAGGCAATCAGCGCTGTGATTCCAGGAATCGAATTTTCGTCTCAAACAGTAAACACTGATGAATCTACGGAATTTCAAACCCCCACCACAAACAGGTGATCACTTTGCCGTGTTTCCTCATCACCCCGATGCCACAACACCCCATCCACTTCTCCTAGCGGGAGTCCTGGGACTGTGGATACCCAGGTAGAAAGGAAGCGCGAACCAGAAGTGGGAAGGCCTCGCAGGTGCCGAGGAGACACGGTCCCTGTAGAAGGGCGCCTTCCTCTGGTTGGGGATTCCCTATAGACATTCTGTTCACCTGTAATATTTAATCATGACGGCGGTACTCTGCTTTAACGTATTTGGCGTGGGTGCGGAGGTCCAAAGTTGCTCATCTTGTCCTTAAAAAAAATGTTCATCATAATGTCAATGAACATTACATAACTTTAAATCACTAGCTTAAAAAGCTCACATTTGGGGGCGCCTGGGTGGCTCAGAGGGTTAAGCCTCTGCCTTTGGCTCAGGTCATGATCTCAGGGTCCTGGGACCAAGCCCCGCATCAGGCTCTCTGCTCAGCAGGGAGTCTGCTTCCCTTCCTCTCTCTCTGCCTGCCTCTCTGCCTACTTGTGATCTCTGTCTGTCAAATAAATAAATAAAATCTTTAAAAAAAAAAAAAATAAAAAGCTCACACTTTATGAGGGTGATCCAAAGTGAAACACACACGAAAGGAGGATACATGAATGTAAACACAGAGTCGGTCAAACACAAGGGGCTTGTCCATCCAGCAGATTTCTCTCGCTCCGGGAATGGGCGCCAGGTCAGACTTAAGTCCAAACTCCCAGGGACAGCTCTCGGCCTGGCCTTGCCCGGTCTGTCCTCAGCGTCCCCCAGACGGTCAGCACCGTGCAGTCCGGCAGAGCAACCCTCTTGCCATCCCCTACAGTCCATCTCGGATGGCCCTTCAGAAGCCTGTGATGTGGCAGATGTCAGCCCCATTCTCCCTGGGTGCACGGAGGGTGTGGCAATGAGCTGTTCCCTGTGCCCCAGACCCCGGGGCTGGCCCTGGTGCACTCAGGAGGAAGAGAGCCACCGACTTCCTACCTCTTGCTTCCTCCACTGAGATGCACAAAACTGGGGCAGAAAAGGGGGAAAAAATAACTTTCATCCAGTGAGACTTTCCATCAAGAAAATTCCACAAGAAATTGGTTGTTACCTGCAGATAACAACTGGTTTGTTAGCTAATAGCTGGGGGCAAAGCCAAGACCAGTTACAGCTCCAGCTGTCCAGTCATTAACTGCAGTAAAGACTGATTTTGAGGAGGTTATTGCCGTGATAAAATATCCTCAAAAGATTATAACAGCAATAGTGTACGGGGAAAAAAAAGGTCTGAGTAGTGATAGTATGACCGAATGGCTGCATTTGAAAAATTGGCCGCTCCCTGGCGGTTCATAACCGATTTTCCACCAGTCAAAAGCAAGTTGTGCTCTGTTAGGTTTATTGTACAAGGCAATAAAAATATTGGCCAGGTTAAATTGTCGACGTGTTATGGCGTTAACCATTCTTTTACTGTGTTTAATTTAAGCGTTACGATGATTCATTATGGAAGAACGTGTCCCATGCAAATGAACAGACATTGAGTGTCAAAAATATGCAGCATGGTTTTTTTTTAAAAGCAAAATTAATTTTTATTTGACGGCTTCTGTAGGCGGAAGGACATCTAAGATGTGGCAAGAAGTGTACGTATACTTTTTTTAAATTGCTGTGGCATTCTGAGAGATGGAGTCGTGACGGTGTGGGCCTTAAATAAAGTGTCCCCGCCGGGCACACGGAGCTCAGCAGATGACTTCGGGGGAGGGGGGCGGGGGGGGGGGACGTGGCCTCGTGGCGCGCCAGGGACAGGTAAGTCCCCCATCCTCGCAGGATTCCGCACATCTGGCTCCCAAGAACTCTCAAAGCCGCTTTAGTGGTGCCTGAAGAAGCCACATCACGGGGCTGGCATCTGACCTGTCTGCCCGGGCTGGCAGGGACACTTCCAAGAACAGATGTGGCTTTCCAGGAAGGGTCCTGGGCAGGCCAGGCAACAAATGTCCAGGATCCCGCCTCTTCTGGAGGAGGAGCCCAGACGCCCCCGTGCTTGGCTTCCCCCGAGGTGCGGTTGCTCAGGCAAACACACAAGTCGGGAGCATGCTTATGCCCCTGGCTAGCCACACTCTGCATAAATTAAAGATGTAGGTGACACAGGCTGAGGGGACGCACAGTAGGAACTTCCCACAGCACGTGAGACTGGCGAGGAAGGTACACCTCGCCATGTCTCCCTCCTTCAATCCCTGTAACGCCCTACTCGTGCGCTCCTGGTGGCACCGAGCTATTTCCACCTTGTAGGGAGACAGCAGCCCACAGATCTGGTCATCATCCCCTCCTGCCCACACTGGCCTCCGTGGTCTAAGATCCGTGAGCTCCTTAAAGACACAGACTCCCCCGCGCCCCCTCCCCCCACTAGTTCCTCCAGGTGTGGTGAGTGGCGTGTCCAGCCGCCGTCTGTGCTCCCTTCCTAAGAATGCCTGCTTGCCCCTGGCCACGTCCCCCCCACCTGCACACATGGTGTCTCTGGGAGCACCTGGAGCCTGTCTCGGGAGCTCTATGCCCCGCCCCCTGGAGTAGCTGCTCTTGACCTTGGCCATTGCCCCTTCTGCTCCAGCCCCTCCACCAGGCAGTGCCACCTCATCCAGGAGCGGCCTCCTGTGACCAAACCATCCAGCTGCCTGGGGACCCTAGGGGTCCAGTCTGTCCACAGAGCTTCAGGGGGATGGATAGGGTACCTACTTCCCTGCTCCCCCAGAGCTCTACGTCAAGGCAGGTTCCAGACTCTGCTCAGAACAGCCCCTCCCACCTTCCAGGCATTCCTCCCTGGGGGATGCTGAGGACAAGCTGGGGAGCTGGCCCTCCTTCCAGATCAGGACCCAGCCCAGCGACTGGCACCCCAAGGCTTTCCGCCACAGCCAGTGAACAGAAGCACAGTTGTCTCCCCAGTTACTTCCTTAATGTCTCCAGTGGTCCCCACAGCTCCCCAGACAGCGGGAGCCCGGTGATGCCCAGCACCATCTGTGCCCACCAGGAGCAGGAAGGAGCTCTGTGGCCAGGGCGAACAGCTTCTGGTTGGAGCACTGAGGATGGAAACGCTGGGGACACCCCTGGCCACATGCCCCGGAACGTGCTCAGGGCAGCGCTCAGAGACCCCACTGGGCTGCATGGAGAGAGCCCTGGGCGCAGAGTGCTGAGGGTCGCTGCCTGGAGAAAATATCCCCCAGCACCTGGCATCTGGGAACACGGAGCTGTGAGCACGCTCACGTCTCCCAGTGGCCCCCACGTTCACCTATGCCACGCATGGACCCACTGTCTGAGCCCAGGCTGCTGTGACAAAGGCCACACACAGACACGTATTCATCACGTCCAGTTCTGGACGCAGGGAAGACTGAGATCTAGGTGCTGTTGCGTCAGCTCCTGGCCAGAGCCCGCCTCTCTTCCCATCTTCCTCCCACGGAGACAGAAGCTCTGGTGTCTCTCCCTCTTCTCCCGAGGGCGCTCACCTGGCCGTGGGGACCCCATCCTCATGACGTCACTCAAACACGGAGGAGGCCCCCCATGGGCCCGCCTGCCCATCCCATCACATTGTGGGCTAATCATGGACACATTCTGTCTGTGATACGCAGCACACGCGCGTGCACATAACGCCCTATCCGCACACATACCTGTGTGAGTACACTTCCCCGTGCACACCTCTGTACCTTACCCACACGCGCACTCACACGGCACACACACTGACACAGCACACACAACCCTCCCCACACAGACGCACCACTGTACACACATGTGCATGGGCTCATGGGATCACTCACATACTTGTGTGCACAATCACACTCACACCCACATGTGCACCTTTCTCACATTCACCAGTGGACGGGCGGTTTCCCAGGAGCGCACGGGTAAGCCAGGCCCGGCGCTGAGCTGACCAAGTCAGGGAGGCTGTGCCCCTGACGAGCCCCCAGTCTTGTCAAATAACACCCGACAGACAGGTGACTGCCACCGGGAGCTGGTGCTCTGAGGGTCGCCCCGAGGGCTCTGCAGGTGTGTGCAGGTTGGGGCTGTTTTGGCGGGGGGCAAGGTCGCCAGAGGAGGGGCCTGTGGAGCTCAGGGGGCAGGTCAAGCCCAGCTGTCCAGGCTGGAGAGGGTGCTGCCCAGCCAGGATGCAGGGGTGAGAGTGGAGGCCACCCCAGCCAGCTTGGTGTCCCCCAGGCCAGCAGGCAGGGCAGCCTGCACCCATCCCTTGGCTCTCCCAGCAGCACAGAGGACCACCCTGGGCTGTGCAGGGGTGACCAGGGTAAGGTCTGCCAACAGGCAGTGAAAGCTTCCTGAAGCTCAGTCACTCAGTGCCTCTCCCAGGGGCACCACCAGCCCAAGATACTCTGCTCTCCTGGCCCCCTTCCTCCCACCCCTCCCTGACTCTGCAGGAGCATGGGGTGGGATGGCCACAAAAAAGTCCTCCCTTCTCGCCCACCTTCCTTCTCTGCCAAAGGGCAGCCAGCAGCCCTGTCATTCGCAGTCCCTCCCTCCCTGCCTCTGAGCAACCAGAGAAGGGAGGGTCACCAGGATGGTCTAGGAGGGCCGTTGCCCCCCCCACAACTGCCCCTCTTCCCCAGGGCCTCCCCCTGACTCCCATTCTGTCAGGAGCCTGCCAGCCCCAGCCCCCAAGGCTTCTTTACTTTGGTTGCCTCAGAACACAGTGTCTGACATGGGGACTTTCTTTGGTTTTAGGGAGACCCTCAGAGGCTGCCAACAAGTCCAGCTAGAGACTGGGTTAAGGAGGCCTCCCAGGCAGTGTGCCCGTGCGCCATACACCCCACTGGGATGCCGACACTCAGACGGAGAGCAGGTAAGTGCCGCTGAGTCCGGGGGTGGCGGGGGGAGTGCCAGGAACAGCAGGGGCTCCGGGGCAGCAACACCCAAGTCAGAGCCTCGGGGCAGCAGGGGTGTTCATAAGGCAGACAGGACACAGTTCCAGACAGCGGTCTCTGAGCAACCATGGAGCGGAGCAGGGAACAAGGAGGGGCATGTAGGAAATGGGACGCGGGAGGTCAGTGGTCACGCCAGGCTGGCTTCCCAGGAGCTGCAGAGGTGAGATGGGAAGGGGGTTGGTTGCCAGGGCCAGGGGAACCCCCGGAGGGGCCCATTAGAGAGGAAAGCATGAGGACCAGGGAAGCCAGAGTTGCGGGGTGGCAGGAGGCTGCCCTGGGATTCTTATTGCTGGGGCAGGGAAGGGGGAGACATCCCACCTGGGGGAAGCCCTAGGAATGGGAAGGGGTCATCTGTGTGTGTGTGTGCATGTGTGTGAGTGTCTCCATGTGTGCACACATGCGTGTGCATCATGTGCATGCCTCTGTACGTGTGTGTGGATACCTCTGTGTACTCATCTGGGCCCATGGCCACAGGACGCAAACATTTGTCTGTGTGCATGTGCATCTGCGGATAACAGACACCAAGAAGGCTGATGGGGAGATGCCCAAGCGGGACATCCCGGTGTTAGTTTGGGGGCTCTCCCTGCACTCCTGTCCCCCACCCACCCCAAGGCTAGGAGACTAGGATTTCCTAAGGAAATCTTCCTTGGACCTCCCCCTTGGAATTCCCTGGGACAGCTGGGGTAGATTCCCACCCCCGGCAGGTCTGAGCCCAGAAACTGGCAGGTGAACAGCCCAGTATGTTTGCTGTAGGGACTTTAGGAAAACCTGAGGATGCCAGGGCCAGAGACCCCCTTTGTCTACATTTTGCTATAGTCGTTCCAGCTCGGGGCTGCAGCATAAGCAAAGTGAGCCCACAACAAACACCTGTTCTTTTGGGCTTACCCCCGCTCCCACCCCCAGTGCCTTAAGGGAAGGAACAGTCTGGACATTTCTCTTCCCAACAGAGTCCAGTCCTCAGCGTGCTGGGCCTCGCACTGGCCGCCCTGAGCATCCATGGAAAGGAAGGGTCAGAGCAGTCAATGCCCCAGCCCGCCCAGGGAGGTCAGCAGCTGCCCCACTCCACATCCCTAGGTGAGACCAGCTCCTCCGGCAGCCCCGGGAGGGGCCCGTTCTCCTAGTCAGATGGCTTCACAAACCTGTTCTGGCGCCCCCTCCCCCAGACAAGGGACTTGAGCCTCAGTCCTGCGAGAAGCAACCTCAGAGCACACACTGCCCCTCTGCTTTCTGCTTTCAGGAACCCACATATATCATTCTGTATCGAGGATTAATTTTATCATTCTATTTTCTAAAACTATATTGCAACACGTTGTGTTAGATCCTTATGCATTTTGCAAGTGTAATGCAAAAAAAATGAATGAAAGGATATATAATTCTTATTTATTGTTATTGCTAGCCAACCTGGTGTTGTACTCGGAAAATCACAGCCCCAGACAAGTCAATATAATGTATTTCAGCACCGTGGTTTAGCACGATGTACTTTAGGAGTATGTCACCCACAAACGTAACTATTTTTCTGCTCAGAGAGGTAAGGGTTAGAGCCACGCTCCTCCTAAATTAAAACCCATCCAATTTCAGACTTAACAAAGCACCATTTCCCCGGATCTTTCAGTAGCCGGCCTGTGAGTATTTGTGGTTTCACTGCAAAGGCCCACCCGGTCCCTATTCTACTTTGTTCTCAAAGCCCATGTTTGACTAATTCTGTATTCCAATAATTGCTAAATCAAAAGAATTTATTATCCCTGAAACTTTAAATGGGAAGGAAATAAGGGGAGGAGGTTAGCACTGAACCTTAATAATGATAAAATTCAACCCTGGTCAGCGACTTGCAAACTGTAATCCCAGTCCAGGAGAACGTGGGGGTTGGGCAGGCTGGAGGAGAAGGCCCTTCGGAGCCCAGGCAATCGTGTTGCCCTCCCTGCCTTTTGGTTTAAAAAAAAAAAAAACACGAGCCAACGTGGGATTGTGGCTGGGAAAAGGAAAAGATCAGCTCGGTTCTTTTCCTTTACCTGTTTAAATTAAGCCTAATTCCTCTTATTGTGCTGGAATTAATTTGGCTTAATTCTCTCACCCTGTGTGAGAGGCCTCTTGCCATATTCTGGAAATTTTTTCAATCACCCCAACATGGAAAGAAAGGAGGAGAGGCAAAGGTGGGGGCGGGGGCAGGGAGAGAGGCAAGAATCGAGGACATAAGAGGAGATCAATTCAACAAAGCTGCTGTCAGAAATCAGAAATACACATCTTCTCTCTCTCGTGTGGGGGATCCAGCCAGCGAGCACCGGGCGGAGCTGAGTGGGGCTGGCTCGGTAACTACCAGTGGAGATGCTCCCAGGAAACGTTGCCTGGTTAAAAAAAAAAAAAAAAAAAAAAATAGTGCCACTTTTATTTTCTTGTCTGTCTCCAAGTAGAATCTCAGTCACACAGAATATAGGGGAACAGGCTGATGTGTGGCCTCCATGGAAAGCGCGGGGGAGAGCACTGCTGGGAACTCTTGCCCTTCTCCGTCCTGCTGTCCCCTCTTGGAACCTGCTTGCTGCGAGCCCAGGGCTATAGGAGAACAGGTGTAACTGGTGGTAGTGAGCACACCCGAATGCGAGGTCAGATGGGCCCTAGAGGAGGGTCCCCACTGCAGACCACCAGGGAGTGGTCACATTCCCCTTGACCCGTGCCCTGCTGGCCATGGACAGCACCTCTCTCTCCAGAGACTGCAGGGTTTCAAGTTGTCCCTTCTGATCAAAGTCTGGACCCTCCCAGCTTAGCCCCGCCTTCCACACCCGCGGAGTCCGTGCTTGACCACACCCCCATTCAGCCGCACCCTCCCACTCTGCCTCGCAGTTCCAAGCTCTGCCCCTGCTTCCGTAGCCCAACTCTTTCCTCCTCACCTTGGTCCCCTTCTGCCCCTCCATCCCTCCTGGTCCTCTCTCCGCTTTCACTCTCCACCCTTCCAGACACCTCTTGGAACCCAAGTCAAACGGTGTGGACGCCTGCCTGCTGGACATCCTCCAAAGGTCCCTGCCTGAAACGCCAGACACGTGGTGTGGCTCTGCCCACTTAGTCGCCGCATCTCAGCCACCTTCCTCCTTGCCCTCTACTTGCGCCCACTCTCCTGCCGGGGCCTCTGCCTACTGCCCCCTGTGCAAAACCCTCACATCCTCAGGGACATCCCCCGCCCCTCACCTGGTACCATGCCTGGCTCCTTCAGGACAGTGGTGACTGTCCCTTATTTGTGCGTTTAATTGACTGATACTTCTTTTTTTCCTCCTGAGACTGGAGCGCAAGCATCATGCTTACTCTTGGCTCATCATATTAACCTAGAACCTAAACCAGAGCCTGGCATGAAGAGGAGTTACTCCATACAAGTAACTTTAAAAATATCTATTAGCAAAATCGGAATTGCAGAACAGGAAAATATTTACCAGATAGATAGCCAACAAATGTCAGATATGGGGTTGATTCCCTCAGTATATAAAGGGACCTCACAAATGGGTTTTGAGTCGGCGGGTAATGGATTGGTACCATAGGTCTGACCCCAGCTACTGGCGGAAAACCCGCCCAACCATGGACTTCCTCTTCATAAACCAACCAGCCCCTCACATCCCACACTCTTCTCCCAGGACCCCTGGCCCCGGGGGACTGAGCTTTCATCTGCTGTGTTCCTGTCCTCCCAGGGCACCTCCTTCAGGCCAGGACACCCGGTAAGAGCTCAGTAACTCCCACGCCCTGACTCGCTTAGGGAGAACCAGAAGAAGAAAGGCTGCTCCCCATACTCCACACACTTGAGGACACGTCCTTCAAAACAACCTCTGACAGTATCCTTTTGAAACCAAAACACCGTGTTTGTACTAAGACAGCTTTTCCTATTTTATAGGAAATTCAGACATTTGTACTGGAGCTTACTGGATGGAGCCCCCTCTGCACCCCTCCCCCACCACCACCTTCTAAAGCACGAGTTTCTACTTTGATGAAAAGTCGACTGGCCTTAGCCGACCGTTCAGTCCTTATTTTCCCTCTGCCTTGATCGCTTTTCTATTTTAATACTATTGTGCTGTATGTATTTTTGTTATCCACATTAAACGCTTTTGGAACCAGGTGGGTGTAGAGCGGTAAATAAGCAAATGAGCTCATGCGGTAACTTCTCTGTCTCCTGTCTCAGCCCCAGGCCGGGCATGTCCAGGGGCCCAGTGACCCTTAGAAGGCCTTGGGGACGCAATCAAAATGCATTGCTCAGGGGTTGGAAGGAACTGGAACACGAGGTCACGCCAAGCGTGGTCTTGAGAAACGGTGACGGACCTTTGTTCAGGCCGGTGGGCTCTGCAGAGTCAGAGTGAGGAGTGGAGGAGGGGATCCCCATTTCTGTCCAAGGCTTGGCCGCTAGGACGTCTAGAAAAGGGGCGTGGCCCCAGCTCAGGCTAATAGAGCCGGGGTCCCGGGAATGAGAGCAGGTCTGGGGAGGAGCCACTGGCCCCACACGGAGGTAGCTGCACCCCTGTAAAGTCTGTTTGGGTGGAGAGGGCACCTGTCCGTCTATCGGACTGACCGTCCATCTCCAAGCACACAAGACTAAGCTAGGAGGGAGAGATAATGAAGCTGATTCACGATCAGAAGAAGAAGCTGTGGGCACGGGGCCAAGGAGTCTTCTTGGATGGGACTTTTTGTTTCCAGGGCTCTATTTGAAACCAGCTGCAATTCCTTTTTTAAATACCGTTCCAGCCGACCTTTTGAAATGAAGGATTTGTATTTCAATGTGAAATCTGCATTTTGACTCCACGATGAGGCTCCATTCTCTGTCCTTGGTTGTTCTCAGACAAGTCAGTGCTTTGGGGGCCTGTACATGGGCTCAAGATAAAGACAGGGCCACATGTCTTTATCACTCACCCACAGTGACTTTATCACTCACCCACAGTGACCGGGGGAAAGAAGCGCTCCGCTGTCACCACCATGAGAAGGACAGCTGGCAGAGAGGCCATTCCTGACCTACGGGGTATGTCCATGTGGCAGAAGAAACTGCAGACAGTAGGGAGCAGTGCAGAAGGGCTGGGATGGGGTCGCCAGGACCCGATCCTGAGGGAGCCCAGCACTCTTTGCAGTCATGGGGCAGTGAAATAAATACCATTTGGGGCACCTGGGTGGCTCAGTGGGTTAAGCCTCTGCCTTTGGCTCAGGTCATGATCCCAGGGTCCTGGGATCGAGCCCCGCATCGGGCTCTCTGCTCAGCAGGGAGCCTGCTTCCCTTCCTCTCTCTCTCTGCCTGCCTGCTTGTGAACTCTCTCTCTGTCAAATAAATAAATAACATTTAAAAAAAAATTTTAAAAAAATGGCAAGATGGATGGGATGGATAGCCAGCTGGATGCATAACTGGTGACTTCATGACACAAGAGAACATTTTAATTTTGGAGGTACAAGGATGCTATTAAGGAAAGAAAGGAAGAAACGAAGAGAGGGAGGGGAGAAGGAGTGGCTGTGTGCTCCGTTCCGGCTTATGCAGCCCCGGCCAGTGAAAATGACGTGAGCAGCAAGCGGGCGCGAACCGTTCTGGGGATGCTGACCCGGAAGCAAGCCGATTTTCAGTACAGGAAGGAAAGTAATGGATGATACCCTGTCATTTCAGAGGATGTCACCAGCATGGAGCCCAGACCCTGGCCAACATGTCCCGGATCTGGCTGCAGGTGCTCAGAGCTAGACATCTCTCTTGGAAAAAGAAATGAATTTAACCAATGCATCTGACACTGGTGGGCAACTCCCTGGATTGGCTCTGAGTTCAAAATAAATCGTAACCCCAGCGTGACACACAGGGGAAGGGGGAAGGAGCCCCCCCCCCGTTTGTCCTGGATGTGCAGAAAGCACATGAGGGCTGGAGTCTTGTTCTAGAAAAGGTCAGTGTTCTTGTCTCAGGGTGGTAGTGGTGGTGGGGAGGGGATAGGAGCTGCAGGACAGGAGCCTGGGAGACCGGTGGGCAGGTCCGAGCTTCCACTCAGCCCCTCACAGCCCGGGAAGACTTCAATAGTTGCTGTAGACCCTAGCCATGTCAGTTTCCTAACCTGGGAGTAGGAGCGTGATGTCTGCTTTATTTGTCAGCTTAACTGAGCCCCACGATGCCTAGATATCCAGTTAAACATGACTTCTGGGTGTGTGTGTGAGGCGTTTCTGGAAGAGGTCAACAGGTGAGTGGGCAGACTGGGGAAAGCCGGGTGCCCTCCCCAGAGCAGGTGGACTCCATCCAGCCCACTGTGGGCCTGAAGAGCACAAAAAGGGGTGGGGGAGAGAATTCTCTGTTTGACTCTAGAGCCGAAACGTTGCTTTTCTCCTGCCCTTGAACTGGGACTTAGACCCTCAGCTCCCTTGGTTCTCAGGCCTTCAGACTGGGAATAGAACGGACATGATTGCTGCCTAACTCTTTCCTATTCGTTCTGGCTCTCCAAAGAACCCTGACCAATCCAGGGAGTCTATACCGCACCCAATCCTCCGAGCACCTGGGTGACTCAGCTGGTTAAACTTCTGACTTTTGATTTCGGCTTAGGGGGTGAGACTGAGCCCCTCGTCAGGCTCTGTGCTCAGCACGGGGTCCATTTGTCCTTCTCCCTCTACTCCTCCCCCCTGCTCGTTCTCTCTCTCTCTTTCTCTCTCCCTCTTAAAATAAATAAATAAAATCTTTATAAAAAAATTATATATATCTATATCTATATATATAGATATATAGAGATATATATAGATATCACACCCAACCCTCAATTCTTGGGCAGTAACACAGTGCCTGGCTCTGGAGTTCAATGCTGCTCAGAATGACAAAGGAGAAGCAGGGACCGAGACCATCCCTGCAGACAAGCACGTGGGCCCAGCAAGTCATGTTTTGGGGACACCTGGTCTGTGTCCTCCTATTGCCATGGTGACCTGTGAAGGTAGGATCCTGGTTAATGCTGAGCTGGTTAAAGGTTAGAAAGGATGGCCCTGCTGGTCCCACTCTCCGGAAACGTACCCTGAAATTCTGTTCTCGCAAGACTTTCCTTTTCTTCTCAGAAAGAAAAGTTTATAAAGCATGGCAGTCCTTGGATAGTAATTAAGTGTCATTTATCACCTCTCACTCCAGCTCTTCCAAAAGAAGAGGGGCTTCGGCAGGATGGGGGGTGAGTTCCCTGTGTTGTACCAGGGCAGGACTCCCCCAGGCCTGCAGCGGGCGGCCCCAGCTTCCTCCCCCAGCAGCCAGGGGCCGTCCATCTGGGACCAGCTTCCTTGACCCTGTGGATGCAAAGACGGAGGCCAGTGTGGACAGAAGAGGAGCCATCCTTCTTCCCACCCAGACTTCTCTAGGCCTCCCAACCTCTGGGGTCCAGCAGGGGTAATACCTTTCCTGTCACTCAGTTGGATCTGGGAAAGTCCTGCATGGACAGGGCTTGGAAGCTTTCTGGATGGTGTGGAGATGCCCACATCAGGCTTTGGACACAACTCAGGGGGCGGGAGAGGCCACAGGCATGGAGAAGGGGAATGTGGTGCTCAGATAAGCAGCTACCTAGGGACGACAGCACCTCACCAGAGCTCTTGTGACACTCTCTCCTGCTCCCAGCCCCTTGGTCCACAGAAGGGCTGAGTTGGGATCGGTGAAGGACATGCCCAGGGTCGGTGGCTGAGACCTGTTCCATCTTTGGCCACAGCTCCGGATGCTCCATTAGGAGGTCTCTCCTCCTCACACTGTCGGTCTCGTGGTTTGGCTCAGCCTGACCCCTTTCCCCACCCCACTGTCTACTAGGACGGGGCCGTGGGGCCTCAACCATTGCCTGGGCACAGTGGCTAGCTCAGGGACGGGGGCCCAGCCTCGCCAGTGAGATGCCAGGATCGCTCTTAGCAGCCGCGGAGAGCAGCTTCTCCATGGAGGCCGCTGAGCTGGAGGGTCTAAGTGTGCGGCAGTGTCTTTGCCGCCTGAGACAGGAGCCAGGGTGGCGGGAGGCTGAGCTGAAAGGTGGGGGGAGGTGGCATGCCAGGGACAGCTCGGACCCTGCCGCAGCTTTCTGTGGTCGGGAGTCCGACGTGCCCTTTTCCTCTGTCCCTCTTCACTTGCGTTTCTGTCACTTACAACTGAGGGGTCTGGTGAGCCGCGGGGTCACACAGCTTGGACGAGCCACCTCTCCATTTCCGTGCAGGGCTCTCCGACACAGGGTGGGGGCTAAAGGGTCACCGGAGGAACCCCCACCCCACACACACACCCGGTGCCACGCATGCACGCAGAGTTGCTGGGCAGACACAGGCCTCCCTCCCAAAGGGACCCAGAGCCAGCCAGGCCCCGGCTTGCACGCGGCCCCCCTGCAGGGAGGAGAGGGAAGGAGGCAGGCGTGGGGCAAGAAGAGGGTCAGGAAGGTTCACGTCACCCCTGAAAACGCATCAGTCCGGAGCGCACCGGCTGGGTCCCTGGATATGCGGAGAGAAACGAGAGCACCATTTAGCTGGTGCAGCAGAAACCATTTGGGTAAAAATTAGAGACAATAAAAGACAGTAATGTGATTCTTAACTGTTGCTCTAGGCCTTCAGGGCAGTTAGGGGAAGTAAATTAGGGGCTGTTTGCCGAGCTGAGTGGCTTTTCCTCTGGACTGCGAGGGTCTCCCAGGAAGGGCAGCTGTCCAGGTGGCATCTGGCGTCACCGTAGGCATCCCCTCAGTGTCTACGAGTAAAGCTCTTCCCATAAACCAAGGGCTGACACCCCTGTCCTGTCCCACCCTCCAAGCCACAGCAGGCCACAGCTTTCAGTGGGTGAAGAGAGAGATGACAACAGAGTTCTGAGTCTCAGAGCTCCCCCGGCAGAGCACGGGAACCATGGGCGGCATCCCCAGACTCCCAGTCCAGTGCTCCCGGCATTGCCCCCGTCCCTCTCGTGAGGGAATTTCTCCAGACATGCGGGGTTGGCATCCCTCAGGGGGGACTGCCTCCTGCTGGGAGCTGCTGTCAGGACCCCAGTGAACAAGGAAGCTTTCAAAGGACACCAAAGGACCCGCGTGTTGGGAGAGTTGGGGTGAGGCCCTGAAGAGAATAGACCTATGGGGTCTACTCGGTCCTTCTTCTGCCCCAAATCTCTTCTGTGTCCCTCCTCTTTACCAGCAGGCCCACCCACGCCCCCCTTCCCAAGAACCTAAAGTACAGGCCTGTGATCTCCCACACATGCCCACTCCCCTCCCACCAAGGCCTTTCCCCCGGGGGAGGCTGGCCCTGCCATGTGGCCACGGGCCCCAGGTCACACCAGACCAGAGCAGCGGGCAAGAAACTGGCCCCATCTCAGCTTAAGGATGCTGTGGGGCCCTTCCCTGGAACCCGCAGGCTCTACAGATGAACATGCTCCCGCTGCCGGGGTTTCCCTGCTCAGTGCGAGGGTGCGGCAGGACCCCTGGGAGAAGCTCCAGTGGCGGGACTGGAAGGCTCTGCTCGACTCCCCAGAGCTGTGCTGCCCAGGTTTGGGCCCAGGAAAAGCAATCATGTTCGGCCTGCTCATTGCAACTTGGCTGAAGGGACAATGCTCTCCTGCCTGGAGGTGCCCGGGGAAGGAGCCCTCCACTTCAAAGTGTCCACGGCCTGAGCCCACCCCAGTTATCCCCTAGACATCGAGCAGCCCCAGCCCAGCAGGTAGAGGTTCCTGGGGAGGGAGGCACGCCGGTAACCCGCTGTGTTGTCTGATTCCCTTCCAGAAGCATTTAAGGCAGGCAGGAGACTTCTCACCCATGGGAAGCCCAGCAGTCCACACACTTCACTCTCTGGATTTCCATTTCTTCACTCCTTCATCCATTCCTTAGTCTCTGCATGCCGTGTGCCTGAGACCGTGCTGGGTGCTGGGAGCAGGGATAAACAAACGCAGGCCCAGATCCAGACCAGGCATCAGCATGGGTGACATTTTAAGCGGGATGATTCCTCACTGCGGGGGCCGTCCTGCACACCGAAGGGCACTTAGCCGCAGCCCTAGCCTCTGCCTTCTTGATGCCAGTAGTACCCCCTAGCCAACAACCAAAAATGTCTCTAGACATGGCCAAGATGTCCCCTGGGGAACGAAAGTGCCCCCAGCTGAGAACCACTGGTCTAAAGGGGAAGACCACGAGAAAATGACCCAGCTGAAAGGGTACATGGGTGCAAACAGAG